>NC_072410.2:1882500-2507500 GCF_028858775.2 Pan troglodytes | reverse complement strand
GATGGCGGTGTAGATATTTCCAAGTTTATACAAATCGTGGTGTATATATTTCCATGGTTATTCAGATAGCGGTGTAGATATTTCCATGTTTATACCGATAGCGGTATAGGTATTTCCATGTTTATAGAGATAGCGGTGTAGATAATTCCATGTTTATACAGATGGCGGTGTGGATATTTCCATGCGTATACGGATGGCAGTGTAGATATTTCCACGTCTATACAGATGGAGGTGTAGAAATTTCCTTGTTTATACAGATGACTGTGAAGATATTTCCATGTTTTTACAGATGGTGGTGTAGATATTTCCATGTTTATAGATATTGCTGTGTAGATATTTGCACGTGTATAAAGATGGCAGTGTAGATATTTCCATGTTATACAGATAGTGTTGTAGCTATTTCCATGTTTATACAGATGGCTCTGTAGGTATTTCCATGTTTATACAGTTGGTGGTGTAGATATTTCCATGTTTGTAGAGATAGCCATGTAGATATTTCTATGTTTATACAGATAGCGGTGTAGAGATTTCCATGTTTATAGAGGTAGCAGTGTGTATATTTCCATATTTATACACATAGCGGTGTGTATATTTCCATGTTTATACAGGTAGCTTTGGAGATATTTCCATGTTTATACAGATAGCGGTGTAGATATTTCCATGTTTACACAGATGGCGGGGTAGATATTTCCATGTTTACACAGATAGCGTTGTAGACATTTCCATGTTTATACAGATAGCGGTGTACATATTCCATATTTATGCAGATAATGGCTTAGATGTTTCCATGTTTATACAGATACCAGTGGAGGTATTTCAATGTTTATACCGTTAGCGGTGTATATATTTCCATGTTCATAGAGATAGCGGTGTAGGTAATTCCATATTTATACAGATAGCGGTGTAGAGATTTCCATGTTTATTCAGATGACGGTGTAGTTATTTCCATGTTTATACAGATGGCGGTGTAGATATAACCATGTTTATACTGATAGCGGTGTAGATATTTCCATGTTTATACAGATCGTGATGTCGATATTTCCATGTTTATACTGATAGCGGTGTAGATATTTCCAAGTTTATAGAGATGGCTTTGTAGATATTTCCATGTTTATACAGATGGCAGTGTAAATATTTCCATGTTTAGACATATAGTGGTGTAGATATTTCCATGTTTATACAGATGACTGTGTAGTTATTTCCATGTTTATACAGATGGCGGTTTAGATATTTCCATGTTTATAAAGATAGCGGTGTAGACATTTCCATGTTCATAGAGATAGCGGTGTAGATATTTCCATATTTATACAGATAGCTGTGTAGATATTTCCATGTTTATACAGATAGAGGTGTAGATATTTCCATGTTTATGCAGATGTCGGTGTAGATATTTCCATCTTTCTACAGATGGCAGTGTAGATATTTCCATGTTTACACACATAGCGTGGTAGTTATTTCCATGTTTATAGAGATTGCGGTGTAGATATTTCCATGTTTATACAGATGGCAGTGTACATATTTCCATGTTTCTACAGATGGCTGTGTAGATATTTCCATGTGTGTACAGATGGCAGTGTAGATATTTCCATGTTTATACAGATGGCGCTGTAGATATTTCCATGTTTATACAGATGGCAGTGTAGATATTTCCATGTTTATACAGATAGCGGTGTAGATATTTCCATGTTTACAGAGATAGCGGTGTAGATATTTCCATCTTTGCACAGATTGTGATGTAAGTAATGCCAAATTTACACAGATAGCGGTGTAGATATTTCCAAGTTTACACAGATAGCTGTGTAGATATTTCCATGTTTACAGAGATAGCATTGTAGATATTTCCATGTTTATACAGATTGCGTTGTAGATATTTCCATGTTTATACAGCTCGCGGTGTAGATATTTCCATCTTTATACAGATGGCGGTGTAGATATTTCCATGTTTATTCTGATAGCGGTTTAGATATTTACATGTTTATAGAGGTAGCGGTGTAGGTATTTCCATATTTATACAGATTGCGGTGTAGATATTTCCATCTTTATACAGATGGCGGTGTAGATATTTCCACGTTTGTACAGATGGCAGTGAAGTTATTTCCATGTTTATACAGATAGTGGTGTAGATATTTCCAGGTTTATACAGATGGCGGTGTAGATACATCCATGTTTCTGAAGATGGCGGTGTAGATATTTTCATGTTTATAGAGATGGCGGTGTAGATATTTCCATGTATATAGAGATTGCAGTTTAGATATTTCCTTGTTTATAGAGAAATCGGTGTAGGTATTTCCATGTTTATAGAGATAGCGGAGTGGATATTTCAATATTTATACAGATAGCGGTGTAGGTATTTCCATGTTTATACAGATGGCGGTGTAGATATTTCCTTGTTTATACAGATATCGGTGTAGATATTTCCATGTTTATACAGAGAGCGGTTTAGATATTTCCACGTTTTACAGATAGTGGTGTAGATATTTCCATCTTTATACAGATAGCGGTGCAGATATTTCCATGTTTACACAAATAGCCGTGTAGATATTTCTATGTTTACACAGATAGAGTTGCAGATATTTCCATGTTTATAAAGATAGCAGTGCAGATATTTCCATGTTTATACAGATAGTGGAGTGGCTATTTCCATGTTTATACAGATAGAGGTGTGGGTATTTCCATGTTTATACAGATAGCGGTATAGATATTTCCATGTTTATAGAGATGACTGTCTAGATATTTCCATGTTTATACAGCTTTCCGTGTAGATATTTCCATCTTTATACAGATGGTGGTGTAGTTATTTCCATGTTTATACAGATGACTGTGATGTTATTTCCATGTTTATACAGATGTGAGTGCAGATATTTTCATGTTTATTGAGATAACGATGTAGATATTTCCATGTTTATACAGATAGCGGTGTAGACATTTCCATGTTTAGAGTGATAGCGTTGTAGATATTTCCAGGTTTATACAGATAGCGGTGTAGATATTTCCATGTTTATACAGATAGCGGTGTAGATATTTCCATGTTTATAGAGATGGCGTTGTAGGTATTTCCATGTTTATAGAGATGGCGGTGTAGATATTTCCATGTTTGTAGAGATAGCAGTGCAAATATTTCCATGTTTATAGAGATAGCAGTGTAGGTATTTCCTCGTTTATAGACATAGCAGTGTAGATATTTCCATGTTTATACAGACGGCTGTGTAGATATTTCCATGTGTATACAGATGGCATTGTAGATATTTCCATGTTTATACAGATGTTGGTGCAGATATTTCCATGTTTATACAGATGACTGTGTAGATATTTCCATGTTTTTACTGATGGCGGTGTAGATATTTCCATATTTATAGAGATGGTGGTGTAGTTATTTCCATGTTTATACAGATAGCGTTGTAGCTATTTCCATGTTTATACAAATAGCAGTGTAGATATATCCATATTTATACAAAAGGCGGTGTAGATATTTCCATGTTTATACAGATCGTGGTGTAGATATTTCCATGTTTATACAGATAGCGGTGTAGATATTTCCATGTTTATGCAGATGGCGGTGTTGCTATTTCCATGTTTATAGAGATAGCGGTGTGGATATTTCCATGTTTACACAGCTCGCCGTGTAGATATTTCCATTTTTATACTAATTGCAGTGTAGATATTTCCATGTTTAAACATATGGCGGTGTAGATATTTTCATGTTTATACAGATGGCGGTGTAGATAGTCCCATGTTTATGGAGATGGCAGTGTAGATATTTTCATGTTTAAAGAGATGGCGGTGTAGACATTTCCATGTTTCCAGAGATAGCCGTGTAGATATTTCCATCCTTATACAGATAGCGGTGTAGATATTTCCATGTTTATGCTGATAGCAGTGGAGATATTTCCATGTTTATACAGATAGCGATGTAGATATTTCCATGTTTATAGAGATGGCGGTGTAAATATTTCCATGTTTATAGAGATAGCGGTGTAGATATTTCCGTGTTTATAGAGATATCATAGATATTTCCATGTTTATAGAGATAGCGGTGTAAATATTTCCATATTTATACAGATGGCTGTGTAGATATTTCCAGGTGTATACCGATGTCATTGTACATATTTCCATGTTTATACAGATGTTGGCGTAGATATTTCCATGTTTATACAGATGACTGTGTAGATAGTTCCATGTTTTTACTGATGGCAGTGTAGATATTTCCATGTTTACAGAGACAGCATTGTAGATATTTCCAAGTTTATGCAGATGGTGGTGTACTTATTTCCATGTTTACGCAGATAGCGTTGTAAATATTTCCATGTTTATACAGATATCGGTGTTGGTATTTCCATGTTTATACAGATATCGGTGTAGTTATTTCCATGTTTATACAGCTCGTCGTGTAGTTATTTCCATTTTTCTACAGATGGCGGTGTAGGTATTTCCAAGTTTTTACACATGGCGGTGTAGATATTTCCATGTTTATAGAGATGGCATTGTAGTTAGCTCCATGTTTATAGAGATGGCGGTGTAGATATTTCCATGTTTATAGAGATAGCGGTGTACTTATTTCCTTGTTTATACAGATGGCTGTGTAGATATTTCCATGTGTATACAGATTCCATTGTAGATATTTCCATGTTTATACAGGTGGTGGTGTAGATATTTCCATATTTATACAGATGACTGTGTTGATATTTCCATTTTTACACAGATAGCTGTGAAGATGTTTCTATGTTTATACAAATAGCGTTGAAGATATTTCCATGATTATACAGATAGCTGTGTAGATCTTTCCATGTTTATACAGATCGTGCTGTAGATATTTCCATGTTTATACAGATAGCGGTGTAGGTATTTCCATGTTCATACAGATAGCTGTGTAGATATTTCCATTTTTATACAGATCACGTTGTAGATATTTCCATGTTTATAGAGATGGTGGTGTAGATACTTCCATATTATACAGATATCAGTGTTGATAATTCCTTGTTTATACAGATAGCGGTGTTGATATTTCCATGTTCATACGGATGGCAGTGTACATATTTCCATGTTTATACAGATGGCGGTGTATGTATTTCCATGTTTATACAGATGGCGTTGTAGATATTTCCATGTTTGCACAGACAGCGGTGTAGATATTTCCATGTTCAAACAGATAGCGGTGTAGATATTTCCATGTTTATACAGACAGCGGTGTAGATATTCCATGTTTATAGAGATAGCGGCGTAGATATTTCCATGTTTATACAGATAGCGGTGGGGATATTTCCATGTTTATACAGATAGCAGTGGAGTTATTTCCATGTTTATACAGATGGCGGTGTAGATATTTCCATGATTATACAGATAGTGGTGTAGATATTTCCATGTTTTTACTGATAGCGGTTTAAATATTTCCGTATTTCTACAGATGGCTGTGTAGATATTTCCATGGGTATACAGATGGCTCTGTAGATATTTCCATGGGTATACAGATGGCTGTGTAGATATTTCCATGTGTATGCAGATGGCATTGTAGATATTTCCATGTTTATAAACATGTTGGTGTAGATATTTCCCTGTATATAGACATGACTGTGTATATATTTCCATGTTTTTACAGATGGCGGTCTAGATATTTCCATGTTTATACTGATAATGGTGTAGATATTTCCATGTTTATAGAGATAGCGGTGTAGATATTTCCATATTTACAGAGATAGCATTGTAGATATTTCAATCTTTGCACAGATTGCGATGTAGATATTTCCATGTTTATACAGATAGCTGTGTACATATTTCCATGTGTATACAGATGGCAGTGTAGATATTTTCATGTTTATAAAGATGGTGGTGTAGATATTTCCATGTTTATACAGATGACTGTTTAGATATTTCCATTTTTATGCAGATGGCGGTGTAGATATTTCCATGTTTATAGAGATAGTGGTGTAGATATTTCCAAGTTTATACAGATAGTGGTGTAGATATTTCCATGTTTGTACAGATAGCTGTGTAGATATTTCCATGTTTAAACAGATTGCGGTGTAGTTATTTCCATGTTTATAGAGATAGCGGTGTTGATATTTCCATGTTTCTACAGATGGCTGTGTAGATATTTCCATTGGTATACAGATGGCTGTGTAGGTCTTTCCATGTGTATGCAGATGGGAGTGTAGATATTTCCATGTTTATACAGATGGAGGTGAAGATATTTCCATGTTTACATAGAAAGCAGAGTAGATATTTCCATGTATAAAGAGATACCGGTGGAGATATTTCCATGTTTATACAGATGGCGGTGTAGATATTTCCATGTTTATACAGATAGTGGTGTAGATATATCCATGTCTATACAGATAGCGGTGTAGATAATTCCATGTTGATACAGATTGCGGTGTAGCTATTTCCATGTTTATAGAGATAGCGCTGTAGATATTTCCATGTATCTAAAGATGGCTGTGAAGATATCTCCATGAGTATACAGATAGCAGTGTAGATATTTCCATGTTTATAGAAATGGCTGTGTAGATATTTCCAAGTTTATACAGATGGCAGTGAAGGTGTTTCCATGTTTATACACATAGTGGTGTAGATATTTGCATGTTTATACAGATGACTCTTTAGTTATTTCCATTTTTATACAGATAGCGGTGTAGATATTTCCACGTTTATACAGATAGCGGTGTAGATATTTCCATGTTCATACAGATAGCCGTGTAGATATTTCCGGGTTCATAGAGATAGCGGTGTAGATATTTCCATGTTTATATAGATTGCGGTGTAGGTATTTCCATGTTTATACAGATAGCGGTGTAGATATTTCCAGGTTTCTACAGTTGGCTGTGTAGATATGTCCAAGGGTATACAGGTGGCTGTGTAGATATTTCCTTGTGTATACAGATGGGAGTGTAGATATTTCCACGTATATACAGATGGAGGTGTAGATATTTCCATGTTTAAAGAGATAGCAGAGTAGATATTTCCATGTTTAAACAGATAGCGGTGGAGATATTTCCATGTTTATACAGATGGTGGTGTAGATATTTCCATGCTTATAGAGATGGCTGTGTAGATACTTCCATGTTTATACAGATGGTTTTGTAGAAATTTCCATGTTTATACAGATGGCAGTGTAGATTTTCCCATGTTTATACAGATAGTGGATTGGAAATTTCCATGTTTATACAGATGTCCGTGTAGTTATTTCCATATTTATACAGATGGCGGTGTAGATATTTCCATGTTTATAGAGATAGCCATGTAGATATTTCCATGTTTACACAGATAGCGGTGTAAGCATTTCCAGGTTTATAGAGATAGCGGTGTAGATATTTCCATATTTATACAGATAGAGGTGTAGATATTTCCATGTTTGCAAAGATAGCCATGTAGATCTTTCCATGTTTATACAGATCATGTTGTAGATATTACCATATTTATACAGATAGCGGTGTAGATATTTCCATGTTTATAGAAATAGCGGTGGATATTTCCATGTTTATACAGATAGCGTTGGGGATATTTCCATGTTTATACAGAGAGCGGTGGAGATATTTCCATGTTTATACAGATGGCGGTGTAGATATTTCCAGGTTTATACAGAGAGCGGTGTAGATATTTCCATGTTTATACAGATTGCGGTGTAGTTATTTCCATGTTTATACAGATAGCGGAGTAGATATTTCCATGTTGATAGAGATAGCGGTGTAGATATTTCCACGTTTTACAGATTGCGGTGTAGATATTTCCATTTTTATACAGATGGCGGTATAGATATTTCCATGATTATAGAGATATCTGTGTAGATATTTCCATGTTTACAGAAATAGCGGTGCAGATATTCCATCTGTACACAAATAGCTCTGTAGATATTTCCAAATTTACACAGATAGCAGTGTAGATATTTCCATGTTTAGACAGATAGCCTTTTAGATATTTTCATCTTTATACACATATCGGTGTAGATATTTCCATGTTTAGACCGATAGCGGTGTAGATATTCCCATGTTTATACAAATAACGGTGGAAACATTTGTATGTTTATACAGATGGTGGTGTAGATATTTCCATGTTTATACAGATAGCGGTGTAGATATTCCCATTTTTATACAAATAGCGGTGTAGATATTTCCATGTTTATTAGAGATAGCGGTGTAGATATTTCCATATTAATACAAACAGCAGTGTAGATATTTCCAAGTTTGCAGAGATACCGATGTAGATATTTCCATCTTGGCGCAGATGGCGGTGTAGATATTCCCCACTTTACACAGATAGCGGTGTAGCTATTTCCATGTTTACGCAGATAGCTGTGTGGATATTTCCTTGTTTATACAGATAGCATTGTAGATTTTCCATGTTTATACAGATAGCGCCGTAGATATTTCCAAGTTTATACGGATAGCGTTGTGGATTTTCCATGTTTATAGGGATAGCGGAGTAGATATTTCCATGTTTATACAGAGAGCGGTGTAGGCATTTCCATGTTTATTTAGATAGCGGTGTAGACATTTCCAAGTTTAAAGAAATGGCGGTGTAGGTATTTCCATGTTTATAGAGATATGCGTGTAGATATTTCCATGTATATACAGAGAGCGATGTAGATATTCCCATGTTTATACAGATAGCGGTGTTGGTATTTCCATGTTTATACAGATAGCGGTGTACATATTTCCATGTTTCTACAGCTTACGGTGTAGATATTTCCAACTTTATTCAGATGGCAGTGTAGATAATTCCATGTTTATACAGAGAGTGGTTTAGATATTTCTGTTTTTATACAGATGGCGGAGTAGATAGTTCCATGTTTCTGGAGATGACGGTGTAGATATTTCCATGTTCATAGAGATTGCGGTTAAGATGTTTCCATGTATATAGAGATGACTGTGTAGATATTTGCATGTTTTTACAGATGGCGGTGTAGATATTTTCATGTTTATAGAGATAGCGGTGTAGATATTTCCATGTTTATACAGACAGCGGTGTAGATATTTCCATGTTTATAAGAGATAGCAGTGTAGATATTTCCATATTTAAACAGATAGCGGTGTAGTTATTTCCATGTTTATACAGATGGCGGTGTAGATACATCCATGTTTCTGAAGATGGCGGTGTAGATATTTTCATGTTTATAGACATGGCGGTGTTGATATTTCTATGTTTATACAGATGTCTGTGTAGACAATTCCATTTTTATGCAGATAGCGGTGTAGATATTTCCATGTTTATAGAGATGGCGTTCTAGTTATTTATAAGTTTATAGAGATAGCGGTGAAAATATTTCCATGTTTATAGAGATGGGGTTCTAGTTATTTATAAGTTTATAGAGATAGCGGTGTAAATATTTCCATGTTTATAGAGATGGTGGTGTAAGTATTTTCATGTTTATAGAGATAGCGGTGTAGATATTTCCATGTTTATACAGATAGCGGTGTTGCTATTTCCATGTTTATACAGATAGCGGTGTAGATATTTCCATGTTTATACAGCTCGCGGTGTAGATATTTCCATCTTTATACAGATGGCGGTGTAGATATTTCCTTGTCTACATAGATAGCGGTGTAGTTATTTCCATATTTATAGAGATTGCGTTGTAGATATTTCAATCTTTATACAGATGGCGGTGTAGATGTTTCCATGTTTATAGAGATGGCAGTGAAGATATTTCCATGTTTATGCAGATAGTGTTGTAGATATTTCCATGTTTATACAGATAGCGGTGTAGATACATCCATGTTTCTGAAGATGGCGGTGTAGATATTTTCATGTTTATAGAGATGGAGGTGTAGATATTTACATGTATATAGAGATAGCAGTGTAGATATTTTCATGTTTATAGAGAAAGCGGTGTAGGTATTTTCATTTTTATAGAGATAGCGGTGTAGATATTTCCATATTTATACAGATAGCGGTGTAGGTATTTCCATGTTTATACAGATTGCATTGTAGATATTTCCATGTTTCTACAGATGGCGTTGTACATATTTCGTTGTTTATACAGACAGTGGTGTAGATATTTCCATGTTTATACAGGTAGCGGTGTAGATATTTCCATGTTTACAGAGAGAGCGGTGTAGATATTTCCATCTTTGCACAGATTGCTGTGTGGATATTTCCATGTTTACGCAGATAGCTGTGTAGATATTTCCAAGTTTACACAGATAGCTGTGTAGATATTTCCATGTTTACACACATAGCGTGGTAGATATTTCCATGTTTATAGAGATTGCTGTGTAGATATGTCCATGATTATACAGATAGCGGTGTAGATATTTTCATGTTTATACAGATAGCGGTGGAGATATTTCCATGTTTATAGAGACTGCGGTATAGATATTTCCATGTTTATACAGATAGCGGTGTAGATATTTCCATCTTTACAGAGATAGCGGTGTAGATATTTCCATCTTTGCACAGATTGCTGTGTAGATATTTCCATTTTTACACAGATAGCTGGGTACATATTTCCAAGTTTACACAGATAGCTTTGTAGATATTTCCATGTTTACACAGATAGCATTGTGTATATTTCCATGTTTTTACAGATAACGGTGTAGATATTTCCATGTTTATACAGATAGCGGTGTAGATATTTCCATGTTTATACAGATAGCGGTGGAGATATTTCCCTGTTTATACAGATAGCGATGTAGATATTTCCATGTGTGTACAGATAGCGGTGTAGATATTTCCATGTTTATAGAGATAGCGGTGTAGATATTTCCATGTTTATACAGATGGCTGTGTAGATATTTCCACGTGTGTACAGATGGCAGTGTAGATATTTCCATGTTTATACAGATGGCGCTGTAGATATTTCCATGTTTATACTGATGGCAGTGTAGATATTTCCATGTTTATACAGATAGCGGTGTAGAAATTTCCATGTTTACAGAGATGGCGGTGTAGGTTTTTCCATCTTTGCACAGATTGCGGTGTAAATATTGCCAAATTTACACAGATAGCGGTGTAGTTATTTCCAAGTTTACACAGATAGCTGTGTAGATATTTAGATGTTTACAGAGATAGCATTGTAGATATTTCCATGTTTATACAGATTGCGGTGTAGATATTTCCATGTTTATACAGCTCGCGGTGTAGATATTTCCATCTTTATACAGATGGCAGTGTAGATATTTCCAAGTTTATACAGATAGCGGTGTAGATATTTACATGTCTTTAGAGGTTGCCGTATAGGTATTTCCACATTTATAGAGATTGCGGTGTAGATATTTCCATCTTTATACAGATGGCGGTGTAGATATTTCCATGTTTATACAGATGGCAGTTAAGATATTTCCAGGTTTATACAGATAGTGGTGTAGATATTTCGATGTTTATACAGATGGCGGTGTAGATACATCCATGTTTCTGAAGATGGCGGTGTAGATATTTTCATGTTTATAGAGATGGCGATGTAGATATTTCCATGTATATAGAGATTGCAGTGTAGATATTTCCATGTTTATAGAGAAATCGGTGTTGGTATTTCCATGTTTATAGAGATAGCGGTGTGGATATTTCCATATTTATACAGATAGTGGTGTAGGTATTTCCATGTTTATACAGATGGCGGTGTAGATATTTCCTTGTTTATGCAGATATCAGTGTAGATATTTCCAGGTTTATACAGAGAGCGGTGAAGATATTTCCACGTTTTACAGATAGTGGTGTATATATTTCCGTCTTTATACAGATAGCGGTGCAGATATTTCCATGTTTACACAATTAGCCGTGTATATATTTCTATGTTAACACAGATAGAGTTGCAGATATTTCCATGTTTATAAAGATAGCGGAGCAGATATTTCCATATTTATACAGATAGCGGTGTAGACATTTCCATGTTTAGAGAGATAGCGTTGTAGATATTTCCATATTTATACAGATAGTGGTGTAGCTCTTTCCAGGTTTATACAGATAGCGGTGTAGATATTTCCATGTTTATACAGATAGCGGTGTAGACATTTCCATGTTTATAGAGATGGCGTTGTGGGTATGTCCATGTTTATAGAGATAGCGGTGTAGATATTTCCATGTTTATACAACTTGCAATGCAGATATTTCCATCTTTATACAGATGGCAGTGAAGATTTTTCCATGTTTATACAGATAGTGGTGTAGATATTTCCATGTTTATACAGATGGCGGTGTAGATACACCCATGTTTCTGAAGATGGCGGTGTAGATATTTTCATGTTTATAGAGATGGCGGTGTAGATATTTCCATGTATATAGAGATTGCAGTGTAGATATTTCCATGTTTATAGAGAAAGCGGTGTAGGTATTTGCATGTTTATAGAGATAGCGGTGTAGATATTTCCATATTTATACAGATAGCGGTGTAGATATTTCCAGGTTTCTACAGATGGCGGTGTAGATATTTCCTTGTTTATACAGACAGCGGTGTAGATATTTCCATGTTTCTACAGGTAGCGGTGTAGATATTTCCATTTTTACAGAGATAGCGGTGTAGTTATTTCCGTCTTTGCACAGATTGCCGTGTAGATATTTCCATGTTTATGCAGATATCTGTGTAGATATTTCCATGTTTACACACATAGCGTTGTAGATATTTCCATGTTTATACAGACTGCGGTGAATATATGGCCATGTTTATACAGATAGCGGTGTAGATATTTTCATGTTTATACAGATAGCGGTGGAGATATTTCCATGTTTATTGAGACAGCAGTATAGATATTTCCATGTTTATACAGGTAGCGGTGTAGTTATTTCCATGTTTACAGAGATATCAGTGTAGATATTTCAATCTTTGCACAGATGGCTGTGTAGATATTTCCATTTTTACACAGATAGCTGTGTAGATATTTCCAAGTTTACACAGATAGCTGTGTAGATTTTTCCATGTTTACACAGATAGCGTTGTAGATATTTCCAAGTTTATACAGATAGCGGTGGAGATATTTCCCTGTTTATACAGATAGCGATGTAGACATTTCCATGTTTATAGAGATAGCGGTGTAGATATTTCCATGTTTATACAGATGGCTGTTTAGATATTCCCATGAGTGTACAGATGGGGCTGTAGATATTTCCATGTTTATACTGATGGCGCTGTAGATATTTCCATGTTTATACAGATGGCAGTGTAGATATTTCCATGTTTATACCGATAGCGGTGTAGATATTTCCATGTTTACAGAGATAGCGGTGTAGATATTTCCATCTTTGCACAGATTGCGCTTTATGTATTGCCAAATTTACCCAGATAGCGGTGTAGATATTTCCAAGTTTACACAGATAGCTGTGTAGATATTTCCATGTTTACAGAGATAGCATTGTAGATATTTCCATGTTTATACTGATTGCGGTGTACTTATTTCCATGTTGATACAGATAGCGGTGTAGATATTTCACGTTTATACACGTAGCGGTGTAGAAATTCCCTTGTTTATACAGATCGCTTTGTAGACATTTCCATCTTTCTGCAGATGTCAGTGTAGATATTTCCAAGTTTATACAGATGGCAGTGGAGATATTTCCATGTTTATACAGATGTCTGTTTAGATAGTTCCATGTTTATGCAGATGGCGGTGAAGATATTTCCATGTTTATAGAGATGGCGGTGTAGTTATTTCTATGTTAATAGGGATAGCGGTGTAAATATTTCCATGTTTACAGAGATGGTGGTGTAAGAATTTTCATGTTTATTGGGATAGCGGTGTGGATATTTCCATGTTTATACAGATAACGGTGTTGGTATTTCCATGTTTATACAGATAGCAGTGTAGATATTTCGATGTTTATACAGCTCGCGGTGTAGATATTTCCATCTTTATACAGATGGCAGTGTAGATATTTCCATGTATATACAGATAGCGGTGTAGATATTTCCATGTCTATACAGATAGCGGTGTAGGTATTTCCATATTTATACAGATTGCGGTGTAGGTATTTCCATCTTTATACAGATGGCTGTGTAGATATTTCCATGTTTATACAGATGGCTGTGAAGATATTTCCATGTTTATACAGATGGTGGTGTAGATATTTCCATGTTTATACAGATGGCGGTGTAGATACATCCATGTTTCAGAAGATGGCGGTGTAGATATTTTCATGTTTATAGAGGTGGCGGTGTAGATATTTCCATGTTTATACAGATGTCTGTGTAGATATTTCCAAGTTTATGCAGATGGCGGTGTAGATATTTCCATGTTTATAGAGATGGCAGTGTAGTTATTACTATGTTTATAGAAATAGCGGTGTGAATATTTCCATATTTATAGAGATGATGGTGTAAGTATTTTCATGTTTATAGAGATAGTGGTGTAGATATTTCCATGTTTATACAGATTGCGGTGTTGGTATTTCCATGTTTATACAGATAGCGGTGTAGATATTTCCATGTTTATTCAGCTCGCGGTGTAGATATTTCCATCTTTATACAGATGGCATTGTAGATATTTCCAGGTTTATACAGATAGCGGTGTAGATATCTCCATGTCTATAGAGATAGCGGTGTAGGTATTTCCATATTTTTACAGATTGCGGTGTAGATATTTCCATCTTTATACAGATGGCCATGTAGATATTTCCATGTTTATACAGATAGCAGTGAAGATATTTCCATGTTTATACAGATTGTGGTGTAGATATTTCCATGTTTTTACAGATGGCGTTGTAGATACATCCATGTTTCTGAAGATGGCTTTGTAGATGTTTTCAGGTTTATAGAGATGGCGGTGTAGATATTTCCATGTTTGTACAGATGACTGTGTAGTTATTTCCAACCTTATACAGTTGGCGGTGAAGGTATTTCCATGTTTATACAGATAGCAGTGTAGATATTTCCAACTTTATACAGATAGTGGTGTGGATATTTCCATGTTTATAGAGATAGCGGTGTAGATATTTCCATCTTTATACAGATAGCAGTGTAGATATTTCCATGTTTATGCAGATAACATTATATACATTTCCGTGTTTATAGAGATAGTGGTTTAGGTATTTCCATGTTTATACAGATAGCTGTGTTGTTATTTCCATGTTTGTAAAGACGGCGGTGTAGATATTTCCATGTTTATACAGATAGCGGTGGAGATATTTCCTTGTTTATAGAGATCGTGTTGTAGATGTTTCTATGTTTATACAGAGAGCTGTGTAGATATTTCCATGTTTTTACAGATGGCGGTGTTGATATTTCCATGTTCATTCAGAAGGCTGTGTAGATATTTCCATGTTAACAGAGATGGCGGTGTTGATATTTCTATGTGTATAGGGATGGTGGTGTAGGTATTTCCATGTTTATAATGACAGTGGTGTAGATATTTCCCTGTTTATTCAGATAGTGGTGTAGGTATTTCCATGTTTATACAGATGTCGGTGTAGATAGTTCCATGTTTATGGAGATGGCCATGTAGATATTTCCATGTTTATACAGATAGCGGTGTAGACATTTCCATGTGTATAGAGATAGGGGTGTAGACCTTTCCATATTTATACAGATAGCGGAGTAGATATTTCCATGTTTATACAGATAGTGGTGTAGATATTTCCATGTTTATACAGATAGCTGTGTAGATATATCCATGTATTTACAGAATGTGGTGTAGATATTTCCATGTTTATACAGAGAGTGGTGTAGATATTTCCATGCTTACAGAGATAGAAGAGTAGTTATTTCCATATTTGCAAAGATTGCGTTGTAGATATTTCCATCTTCACACAGATTGCGGTGTACATATTTCCATGTTTAAACCAACAGCTGTGTACATATTTCCATGTTTACACAGATGGTGTTGCAGATATTTCCATGTTTATACAGATTGCGGTGTAGATATTTGCATGTTTATAAAGATAGCGGTGTAGATATTTCCATGTTTATACAGACAGCGTTGTAGATATATCCATGTTTATACAGACAGCGTTGTAGATATTTCCATGTTTATAGAGAGAGTGGGGGAGATATTTCCATGTTTATACAGATTGCGGTGGAGATATTTCCATGTCTCTAGAGATGGTGGTGTAGATATTTCCTTGTTTACAGAGATAGCGGTTTAGGTATTTCCATGTTTACAGAGATAGCGCTGTAGATATTCCCATATTTATACAGATATCCGTTTATATATTTGTATGTTTATTCAGATGGTGGTGAAGATATTTCCATGTTTATACAGATAGCGGTATGGCTATTACCATGTTTATACAGTTGGCAGTGTAGATATATCCATGTTTATACAGATAGTGGAGTAGATATTTCCATGGTTATAAAGATAGCGGTGAAGATATTTCCAAGTTTACAGAGATAGCGGTGGAGATATTACCATGTTCATAGAGATAGCGATGGAGATATTTCCGTGTTTGCACAGATAACGATGTAGATATTTCCATGTCTATGCAGATAGCAGTGTAGATATTTCCGTGTTTATGCAGATAGCGGTGTTGATATTTCCATGTTTATAGAGATAATCATGTAGATATTTCCATGTTTATACAGATAGCGGTGTAGACATTTCCATGTTTATAGTCATAGCGGTATGGATATTTCCATATTTATACAGATAGCGGTGTAGTTATTTCCATGTTTATACGGATAGCGGTGTAGGTATTTCCATGTTTATACAGATAGCGGTGTAGTTATTTCCATGTTTATACAGATGACTGTGTACATATTTCCATGTTTACACAGATGGCGGTGTAGATATTTCCATGTTTATAGAGATAGCAGTGTAGATATATACATGTTTATACTGATAGCTGTGTAGATATTTCCATGTTTATAGATGTAGCGGTGTAGATATTTCCATATTTATACAGATAGCCGTGTAGATATTTCCGTGTTTATTCAGATGGCGGTGTAGATATTTCCATATTTATACAGATAGCGGTGTGGCTATTTCCATGTTTATACAGATGGCAGTGTAGATATTTCCATGTTTATACAGATAGCGGTGTAGATATTTCCATGTGTATACAGATGGCAGTGTAGATATTTCCATGTTTGTACAGATTGCGGTGTAGATATTTCCATGTCTATACAAATAGCGGTGGAGATATTTCCATGTTTATACAGATAGCGGTGTAGATATTTACATGTTTATACAGATAGCGGTGGAGATATTTCCATGTGTATACAGATGGCGGTGTAGATATTTCCATGTTTCTACTGATGACTGTGTAGACATTTCCATATTTTTACAGATGGCGGTGTAGATATTTCCATGTTTATACAGATAGCGGTTTAGGTATTTCCATGTTTATTCAGATAGCGATGTAGATATTTCCATGTTTGTAGAGATGGCTGTGTAGATATTTCCATGTTTATACAGATGGCAGTGTAGATATTTCCGTGTTTATACCGATAGTGGTTTGGATATTTCTATGTTTATACAGATGACTGTGAAGGTATTTCCATGTTTATACAGTTGGCGGTGTAGATATTTCCATATTTATAGAAATAGCCATGTAGATATTTCCATGTTTATACAGATAGCGGTGAAGACATTTCCATGTTTATAGAGATAGCGATGTAGATATTTCCATATTTATACAGATAGCGGTGTAGATATTTACATGTTTATAGAGATAGCATGTAGATGTTTCCATGTTTATACAGATAGCGGTGTAGATATATCCATGTTTATACAGATCATGGTGTAGATATTTCCATGTTTATACAGACAGCGGTGTAGATATTTCCATGTTTATACAGATAACGGTGTAGATATTTCCATCTTTATTCAGATGACTGTGTCACTATTTCCATGTATATACAGATGGTAGTGTATATTTTTCCATGTTTATAGAGATAGCGGTGTAGTTATTTCTGTGTTTATACAGATGGCAGTGTAGATATTTTCATGTGTATACAGAAGGTGGTGTAGACATTTCCATGTTTATAGAGATAGTGGTGTAGATATTTCCATATTTATACAGATAGCGGAGTAGATATTTCCAAGTTTATACAGATAGTGGTGTAGATATTTCCATGTTTATACAGATTGTGGTGTAGATATTTCCATGTTTACAGAGATACAGGTGTAGATATTTCCATATTTGCACAGATTGTGGTGTAGATATTTCCATCCTCACACAGACTGCGGTTTACATATTTCCATGTTTACACAGACAGCTGTGTAGATATTTCCTTGTTTACACAGATAGTGTTGTAGGTATTTCCATGTTTACAGAGGTTGCGGTGTAGATATTTCAATGTTTATAGGATAGCAGTGGAGATATTTCCATGTTTACACAGATAGCGGTGGAGATATTTCCATGTTTATACAGATAGCACGGTAGATATTTGCATGTTTATATAGATAGCGGTGTAGATATTTCCATGTTTATACAGACAGCGATGTAGATATTTCCACGTTTATACAGAAAGCGGTGTAGATATTTTCATGTTTATACAGAGAGCGGTGGGGACATTTCCATGTTTATACAGATAGCGGTGTAGATATTTCCATGTTTTTACAGATATCGTAGTAGATATTTTCATGTTTACACAGATTGCGGTGTAGATATTTCCAGCTTTCTACAGAGGGCACTGTAGATATTTACATGTTTATACAGATGGCAGTGTAGATATTTCCATGTTTATATAGATGGTGGTGTAGGTATTACCATGTTTATAGAGATGGCGCTGTAGATATTTCCATGTTTATTCAGATCGCGGTGTAGATATTTCCATGTTTATAGAGATCGCGGTGTAGATATTTCCATGTTTATAGAGATCGCAGTGTAGATATTTCCATGTTTATAGAGATAGCAGTGTAGGTATTTCCATGTTTATAGACATAGCGGTGTAGATATTTCCATGTTTATATAGATGGCGTTGTAGATATTTCCATGTTTATACTGATAGCGGTGTTGGTATTTCCACATTTATAAAGATAGCGATGTAGATATTTCCATGTTTATACAGATGACTGTGAAGTTATTTCCATGTTTATACAGATGTCAGTGTAGATATTTTCATGATTATAGAGATAACTATCTAGATATTTCCATGTTTATACAGATAGCCGTGTAGACATTTCCATGTTTAGAGAGATAGCGTTGTAGATATTTCCATATTTATACAGATAGCGGTGTAGATCTTTTCATGTTTATACAGATGGCGGTGTAGTTATTTCCATGTTTGTAGAGATTGTGGTGGTGATATTTCCATGTTTATAGAGATAACGCTGTAGGTATTTCCTTGTTTATACAGATAATTGTGAAGATACATCCATGTTTATACAGATGGCTGTGTAGATATTTCCATGTGTATACAGATGTCTCGGTAGATATTTGTATGTTTACACAAATGGCGGTGTAGATATTTCCATATTTATACAGATAGCGGTGTAGATATTTCCATGTTTATACAGATAACTGTGCAGATATATCCATGTTTATACAGATAGCGATGTAGATATTTCCATGTTTATACAGATAGTGGTGTAGATATTTCCATGTTTACAGAGATAGCGGTGTAGATATTTCCATCTTTGCACAGATAGCGGTGTAGATATTTTCATATTTATACAGATCGTGGTGTAGATATTTCCATCTTTCCACAGGTGGCAGTTTAGATATTTCCATGTTTATACAGGTGACATTGTAGATATTTCCATGTTTATACAGATTGCGGTGTAGTTATTTCCATGTTGATACAGACAGCGGAGTAGATATTTCCATGTTTCTACAGGTAGCGGTGTAGAAATTCCCATGTTTATACAGACCGCTTTGTAGACATTTCCATCTTTCTACAGATGTCAGTGTAGATATTTCCCAGTTTATACAGAAGGCAGTGTAGATATGTCCATGTTTATACAGATGTCTGTGTAGATATTTCCATGTTTATGCAGATGGCGGTGTAGATATTTCCATGTTTATAGGGATGGAGGTGTAGTTATTTCTATGTTAATAGAGATAGCGGTGTAAATATTTCCATGCTTATAGAGATGGTGTTGTAAGTATCTTCATGTTTATTGAGATAACGGTGTAGATATTTCAATGTTTATACAGATAACGGTGTTGGTATTTCCATGTTTATACAGATAGCGGTGTAGA
The DNA here is from genome assembly GCF_028858775.2 of Pan troglodytes. Taxonomy (NCBI): domain Eukaryota; kingdom Metazoa; phylum Chordata; class Mammalia; order Primates; family Hominidae; genus Pan; species Pan troglodytes. Next base: position 2,487,502 of record NC_072410.2, on the reverse strand, counting down.
TATTTCCATGTTTATACAGCTCGCGGTGTAGATATTTCCATGATTGTACAGATGGCGGTGTTGATATTTCCATCTGTACACAGATTGCGGTGTAGTTATTTCCATCTTTATACAGATGGCGTTGTAGAAATTTCCATGGATATGCAGATGGCGGTGTGGATGTTTCCATGTTTATAGACATAGCGGTGTAGGTATTTCCATGTTTACTGAGATAGCGGTGAAGATATTTCCATGTTTATATAGATGGCGTTGTAGATATTTCCATGTTTATTGAGATAACGGTGCAGATATTTCCATCTTTATACAGATGGCATTGTAGATATTTCTTTATTCACACAGATGGCGGTGTAGATGTTTCCATGTTTATATAGATGGCGAAGTAGATAGTTCCATGTTTATGGAGATGGCAGTGTAGATATTTTCATGTTTACAGAGATTGCGGTGTAGATATTTCCATGTTTAAAGAGATAGCAGTGTAGGTATTTTCATGTTTATACAGATGGCTGTGTAGATATTTCCATGTGTATACAGATGTCATTGTAGATATTTCCATGTTTATACAGATAGCGGTGTAGATATTTCCATGTTTATACAGACCGCGGTGTAGATATTTCCATGTTTATACAGATAGCGGTGCAGATATTTCCATGTTTGTACAGATGGCGGTGTTGATATTTCTATCTATACACAGATGTCCGTGTAGATATATCCATGTTTATACAGATGGTGGCGCAGATATTTACATGGACATGCAGATGGCGGTGTAGATATTTCCATGTTTATACAGATAGCGGTGTAGATATTTCCATGTTTTCAGAGATGGTGGTGTAGAGATTTCCGTGTTTATACACATGGCGTAGTAGATACTTCCATCTTTATGGAGATGGCAGTGTAGATATTTTCATGATTATAGAGATGGTGGTGTAGATATTTCCATATTTATAAAGATAGCGGTGTAGATATTTCCATCTTTCTACAGATGGCAGTGTGGATATTTCCATGTTTATACAGATGGCGGTGTAGATATTTCCATGTGTATACAGATGGTATTGTAGGTATTTCCATGTTTATACAGATGGCGGCGTAGATATTTCCATGGACATGCAGATGGCGGTGTAGATATTTCCATGTTCATACAGATCGCGGTGTAGATATTTCCATGTTTACACAGATGGTGATGTAGATATTTCTGTGTTTATACACATGGCGGAGGAGTTACTTCCATCTTTATGGAGATGGCAGTGTAGATATTTTCATGTTTATAGAGTTGGCGGTGTAGATATTTCCATATTTATAGAGATAGCGGTGTAGATATTTCCATCTTTCTAAAGATGGCAGTGTAGATATTTCCATGTTTATACAGCTGGCGGTGTAGATATTTCCATATTTATACAGATGTCTGTGTAGATATTTCCATGTGTATACAGACCGTATTGTAGCTATTTCAATGTTTATACAGATGGTGGTGTAGATATTTCCATGTTTATTCAGATGACTGTCTAGATATTTCCATGTTTTTACAGATGGCACTGTAGATATCTCAATGTTTATAGAGATGTCACTGTAGATATTTCCATGTTTATACAGATAACGGTGGAGATATTTCCATGTTTATACAGACATCAGTGGAGATATATCCATGTTTATACACATAGCGGTGTACATATTTCCATGTTTATAGAGACAGCGGTGTAGGTATTTCCATGTTTATACAGATAGCGGTGCAGATATTTCCATGTTTATACAGATGACTATGCAGATATCTCCATATTTATACAGAGGGCTTTGTAGATATTTCTATGTTTATACAGATGGCAGTGTAGATATTTCCATGTTCCTACACATGACTGTGTAGGTATTTCCATGTTTATACAGATGGCTTTGTAGATATTTCCATGTCTATAGAGATAGCGGTGCAGAAATTTCAATGTTTATACAGATAGCGGTGTAGATATTTCCGTGTTTATACAGATACCAGTGTACATATTTCCATGTTTATTCAGACCGCAGTGTAGATATTTCCATGTTTATAGAGATAGCAGTGTAGATATTTCCATGTTTGTACAGATGGCGTTGTTGATGTTTCCATCTATACACAGATTGCCGTGTAGGTATTTCCATGTGTATACAGATGGCATTGTAGATATTGCCATGTTTATACAGATGGTGGTGTAGATATTTCCATGTTTACACAGAAGACTGTATAGGTATTTCCATGTTTATACAGATGGCGGTGTAGATATTTCCATGTTTATAGAGATAGCGGTGTAGATATTTCCATATTTATACAGATAACGGTGTAGAGATTTCCATGTTTATACTGATTGCGGTGTAAATATTTCCATGTTTATACAGATCACGTTGTAGATGTTTCCATGTTTATAGAGATAGCGGTGTAGATATTTCCATGTTTATACAGATAGCGGTGTAGTTATTTCCATTTTTATATAGATAACGGTGTAGATATTTCCATGTATATACATATGGCTGTGTAGATATTTCCATGTTTATACAGATGGCGGTGTAGATATTTCCATGTTTATACAGATAACTTTGTAAGTATTTCCATGTTTATACAGATGGCGGTGTAGATATTTCGATGTTTATAGAGATAGCAGTGGAGATATTTCCATGTTTATACAGATAGCGGTGTAGAAATTTCCATGTTTGTACAGATGACTTTGTAGGTATTTTCATGTTTATACAGATGGTGGTGTAGATATTTCCATGTTTACTCAGATGACTGTGTAGATATTTCCATGTTTTTTCAGATGGCAGTGTAGATATTTCAATGTTTATAGAGATGGCGATGTAGATATTTCCATGTTTATACAGATCGCGGTGTAGATATTTCCATGTTTATACAGATTGCGGTGTAGATATTTCCATGTTTTTACAGATATTGGTGTAGATATTTCCATGTTTACACTGATTGCGGTGTATATATTTCCATCTTTCTACAGATGGCATTGTAGATATTTCCATGTTTATACAGATGGCGGTGTAGATATTTCCATGTTTATATAGATGGTGGTGTAGATATTACCATGTTTATACAGATAGCGATGTAGATATTTCCATGTTTATACAACTGGCGGTGCAGATATTGATATCTTTATATAGGTGGTATTGTAGATATTTCCTTATTCACACAGATGGCGGTGTAGATGTTTCCATGTTTATACAGATGGCGGAGTAGTTAGTTCCATGTTTATGGAGATGGCAGTGTAGATATTTTCATGTTAATAGAGATGGCGGTGTAGATATTTCCATGTTTATAGAGATAGCAGTGTAGATATTTACATGTTTAAACAGATGGCTGTGTAGATATTTCCATGTGTATACACATGGCATTGTAGATATTTCCATGTTTATACAGATGACTGTATAGGTATTTCCACGTTTTTACATATGGCAGTGCAGATATTTCCATGTTTATAGAGATAGCGGTGTAGATATTTCCATGTTTGAACAGATGCTGGTGTTGATATTTCAATCTATACACAGATGTCCGTGTAGATATTTCCATGTTTATACAGACGGCGGCGTAGATATTTTTATGGACATGCAGATGGCGGTGGAGATATTTCCATGTTTATACAGATACCGGTGTAGATATTTCCATGTTTACACAGATGGTGGTGTAGATATTTCCGCGTTTATACACATGGCGGAGTAGATACTTCCATCTTTATGGAGATGGCAGTGTAGATAATTTCATGTTTATAGAGATGGCGGTGTAGATATTTCCATGTTTATAGAGATAGCAGTGTAGATATCTACATGTTTATACAGATGGCTGTGTAGATATTTCCATGTGTATACAGATGGCATTGTAGATATTTCCATGTTTATACAGATGACTGTATAGGTATTTCCACGTTTTTACATATGGCAGTGCAGATATTTCCATGTTTATAGAGATAGCGGTGTAGATATTTCCATGTTTGTACAGATGCTGGTGTTGATATTTCCATCTATACACAGATGTCCGTGTAGATATTTCCATGTTTATACAGACGGCGGCATAGATATTTTCATGGACATGCAGATGGCGGTGGAGATATTTCCATGTTTATGCAGATACCGGTGTAGATATTTCCATGTTTACACAGATGGTGGTGTAGATATTTCCGCGTTTATACACATGGCGGAGTAGATACTTCCATCTTTATGGAGATGGCAGTGTAGATAATTTCATGTTTATAGAGATGGCGGTGTAGATATTTCCATGTTTATAGAGATAGCAGTGTAGATATCTACATGTTTATACAGATGGCTGTGTAGATATTTCCATGTGTATACAGATGGCATTGTAGATATTTCCATGTTTATACAGATGACTGTGTAGGTATTTCCATGTTTTTACAGATGGCAGTGAAGATATTTCCATGTTTATAGAGATAGCGGTGTAGATATTTCCATGTTTGTACAGAAGGCGGTGTTGATATTTCTATCTTTACACAAATGGCCGTGTAGATATTTCCATGTTTAGACAGATGGTGGCGTAGATATTTCCATGGACATGCAGATGGCGGTGTAGATATTTCCATGTTTACACAGATCGCGGTGTAGATATTTCCATGTTTATACAGATAGCGGTGTAGATATTTCCATGTTTTTACAGATATCAGTGTAGATATTTCCATGTTTACACAGATTGCGGTGTAGATATTTCCATCTTTCTACAGATGGCATTGTAGATATTTCCATGTTTATAAAGATGGCGGTGTACATATTTCCATGTTTATATAGATGGTGGTGTAGATATTAACATGTTTATAGGGATAGCGGTGCAAATATTTCAACATTTATACAAATAGCGGTGTATATATTAGCATGTTTATACAGAGAGCGGTGTAGAAATTTCCATGTATAAACAGATGTCTGTGTATATATTTCCATGTTTAAACAGATGGCGGTGTAGATATTTCCTTTGTTATACAAATAGCGGTGTATATATTTCCATGTTTATAGAGATAGTGGTGTAGATATTTCCATGTATATACAGATGGCTGTGTAGATATTTCCATGTTTATACTCATGGCTGTGTAGATATTTCCATGTTTATACAGATGACTTTGTAGGTATTTCCATGTTTAAACAGATGGCGGTGTAGATATTTCCTTTGTTATACAAATAGCGGTGTATATATTTCCATGTTTATAGAGATAGTGGTGTAGATATTTCCATGTATATACAGATGGCTGTGTAGATATTTCCATGTTTATACTGATGGCTGTGTAGATATTTCCATGTTTATACAGATGACTTTGTAGGTATTTCCATGTTGATACAGATGGTGGTGTAGATATTTCGATGTTTATAGAGATGGCTGTGTAGATATTTCCATGTTTATACAGATGACTTTGTAGGTATTTCCATGTTTATACAGATGGCGGTGTAGATATTTCGATGTTTATGGAGATAGCAGTGGAGATGTTTCCAGGTTTATACAGATAGCGGTGTAGATATTTCCATGTTTATACTGATCGCGGTGTAGATATTTCCATGTTTATAGAGACGGCGGTGTAGATATTCCATGTTCATAGAGATAGCGGTGTCGATTTTTCCATGTTTATAGAGATAGCGGTGTAGATATTTCCATGTTTATACAGATGGCTGTGTAGATATTTCCATGTGTATATAGACGGCAGTGTAGATATTTCCATGTTTATACATATAGCGGTGTAGATATTTCCATGTTTACAGATATAGCGGTAAAGATATTTCCATCTTTGCACAGATTGCGGTGTAGACAATGCAAATTTTACACAGATAGCGGTGTAGATGTTTCCAAGTTTACACAGATACCTGTGTCGATATTTCCATGTTTACAGAGATATCATTGTAGATATTTCCATGTTTATACAGATAGCGGTGTAGTTATTTACATGTTGATACAGATAGCGGTGTAGATATTTTCAGGGTTATACAGATAGTGGTGTAGATATTTCCACGTTTTACAGATAGCTGTGTAGATATTTCCCTGTTTACACAGATAGCGTTGTAAATATTTCCATGTTTACACAGATAGCGTTGTAGGTATTTCCATGCTTACACAGATTGCGGTACTAGACATTTCCAAGTTTACCCTGATAGCTGTGTAGATATTTCCATGTTTACACAGATAGCGTTGTAGATATTTCATTGTGTATAGACATAGCGGTGTAGGTATTTCCATGTTTTTGAAGATACCGGTGTAGGTATTTCCGTCTTTATAAAGATAGCGGTGGAGATATTTCCATGTTTATACAGATAACGGTGTAAAAATTTCCATGTTTATACAGATAGCGGTGTAGTTATTACCATGTTTATACAGAGAGCGGTGTAGTTTTTTCCATGTTTATAGAGACTGCGGTTTAGATATTTCCATCTTTGCACAGATTGCTGTGTAGATATTTCCATGTTTATACTGATTGCGGTGTAGTTATTTCCTTGTTGATACAGATAGCGGTGTAGATATTTCCATGTTTATACAGGTAGCGGTGTAGATATTTCCATGTTTACAGAGATAGCGGTGTAGATATTTCCATCTTTGCACAGATTGCCGTGTAGATATTTCCATGTTTACGCAGAAAGCTGTGTAGATATTTCCAAGTTTACACAGATAGCTGTGTAGATATTTCCATGTTTAAACACATAGCGTTGTAGATATTTCCCTGTTTATACAGATTGCGGTGTAGATATGTCCATGTTTATACAGAAAGCGGTGTAGATATTTTCATGTTTATACAGATAGCGGTTTAGATATTTCCATGTTTATAGAGACTGCTGTATAGATATTTCCATGTTTATACAGATATCGGTGTAGATATTTCCATGTTTACAGAGATAGCAGTGTACATATTTCCATGTTTACAGAGATAGCAGTGTAGATATTTACATGTTTATACAGATGGCTGTGTAGATATTTCCATGTGTATACAGATGGCATTGTAGATATTTCCATGTTTATACAGATGGCTGCGTAGATATTTACATGTGTATACAGATGGCTTTGTAGATATTTCCATGTTTATTCAGATGGTGGTTTAGCTATTCCAATGTTTATACAGATGACTGTATAGGTATTTCCATGTTTTTACAGATGGCAGTGTAGATATTTCCATGTTTATAGAGATAGCGGTGTAGATATTTCCATGTTTGTACAGATGGCAGTGTTGATATTTCCATCTATACACAGAAGGCCGTGTAGATATTTCCAAGTTTATACAGATGGCGGCATAGATATTTCCATGGAGATGCAGATGGCGGTGTAGATATTTCCATGTATATACAGATGGCTGTGTAGATATTTCCATGTTTATACACATGGCGGTGTACATATTTCCATGTTTATAGAGATAGCGGTGTAGGTATTTCCATGTTTATGGAGATAGTGGTGTAGATATTTCCATGTTTACACAGATGGCTGTGTAGATATTTCCATGTGAATACAGATCGCATTGTAGATATTTCCATGTTTATACAGATGGTGTTGTAGATATATCCATGTTTATACAGATGACTGGGTAGATAATTCCATATTTTTAAAAATGGCAGTGTAGATATTTCAATGTTTACAGATATAGCGCTGTAGATATTTCCATGTTCATACAGATGGCGTTGTTGATTTTTCCATGTTTAGACAGATGGCAGTGTAGATATTTCCATGTTTATACAGATAGCGGTGTAGATATTTCCATGTTTACAGAGACAGCAGTGTAGATATTTCCATCTTTGCACAGATTGCCGTATAGATATTTCCATTTTTAAACAGATAGCTTTGTAGATATTTCCAAGTTTACAAAGATTGCTCTGTAGATATTTCCATGTTTACACAGATAGCGTTGTAGATATTTCCATGTTTATTCAGATAGCGGTGTAGATATTTCCATGTTTATACAGATAGCGGTGTAGATATTTCCATGTTTGTACAGATAGCGGTGTAGATATTTCCATGTTTATACAGATAGCGGTGGAGATATTTCCTTGTTTATACAGATAGCGATGTATATATTTCCATGTTTATACAGATAGCGGTGAAGATATTTCCATGTTTATAGAGATAGCGGTGTAGATATTTCCATATTTATACAGATGGCTGTGTAGATATTTCCATGTGTATAGAGATGGCGGTGTAGATATTTCCATGTGTATACATATAGCGGTGTAGATATTTCCAAGTTTACAGATATAGCGGTAAAAATATTTCCATCTTTGCACAGATTGCGGTGTAGACATTGGAAACTTTTCACAAGATAGCAATGTAGATATTTGAATGTTTATACAGATAGCGGTCTAGATATTTCCATGTTTATACAGATACCGGTGTACATATTTCCATGTTTATACAGAAAGCGGTGCAGATATTTCCATGTTTATACAGATAGCGGTGGAGATATTTTCAAGTTTATGCAGATAGCGGTGAACGTATTTTCATGTTTATAGAGATGGTGGTGTAGATATTTCCAAGTATATACAGATAGCGGTGTAGATATTTCCGTGTTTATACACATAGCGGTGCAGGTATTTCCATGTTTATAGAGAGAGTGGTGTAGATATTTCCATGTTTACAGAGAAAGAGGTGAAGACATTTCCATATTCACACAGATTGCGGTGTACATATTTCCATATTTACACCGACAGCTGTGAAGATATTCCCATGTTTACACAGATAGTGTTGTAGATGTTTTCATGTTTATAGAGATTGAAGTGTAGATATTTCCATGTTTATAAAGATAGCGGTGTAGATATTTCCATGTTTATACAGATGGCGGTGTAGATATTTCCATGTTTGTACAGATAGCAGTGTAGGTATTTCCATGTTTATACAGAGAGTGGTGTAGATATTACCATGTTTACACTGATAGCGGTGTAGATAATTCCATCTTTTCACAGATTGCGGTGTACATATTTCCTACTTTACAAAGATAGCGGTGTAGATATTTCCACCTTTGCACAGATTGTAGTGTAGATATTTCCATCTTTACACAGATAGCAGTGTAGATATTTCAATGTTTACACTGATAGCGGTGTAGATATTTCTATGTTTACACACATAGCGTTGTAGATATTTGCATGTTTGTAAAGATAGCGGTGTAGATATTTCCATGTTTATGAAGATAGCGGTGTAGATGTTTCTATGTTTATACAGAAAGCGGTGGAGATATTTCCATGTTTATACAGATCGTGGTGTAGATTTTCCATGTTTATACAGATAGCAGTGGAGATAATTCCGTTTATACAGATAGCGGTGGAGATATTAGCATGTTTATACAGATGGCGGTGTAGATATTTCCATGTTTTCACAGATGGCGCTGTAGATATTTCCATGTTTATACAGATGACTGTGTTGTTATTTCCATGTTTATACAGAAGGCAGTTTAGGTATTTCCATATTTATAGAGTTAGCCTTGTAGATATTTCCACGTTTAAACAGATAGCGGTATAGACATTTCCATGTTTATAGAGATAGCGGTGTAGATATTTCCATATTTATACAGATCTCGGTGTAGATATTTGCATGTTTATACAGTTAGCGGTGTAGATATTTCCATGTTCATACAGATAGCAGTGTAGATATTTCCATTTTTATACAGATCGTGGTGTAGATGTTTCCATGTTTATATACATAGCGGTGTAGATATTTCCATGTTTATACAAGTAGAGGTGTAGATATTTCCCAGTTTATACAGATCGCGGTGTAGACATTTCCATCTTTCCACAGATGTCAGTGTAGATATTTCTATGTTTATACAGACGGCGGCATAGTTATTTCCATGTTTATACAGATGGCGGTGTAGATATTTCCATGTTTACGCAGATTGCGGTTTAGATATTTCCATGTTTATAGAGATGGCAGTGTAGGTATTTCTATGTTTATAGAGATAGTGGTGTAGATAATTCCATGTTTAAAGAGATGGCAGTGCAGATATTTCCATGTTTATAGAGATAGTGGTGTAGATATTTCCATGTTTATACCGATAGTGGTTTAGATATTTCCATGTTTATACAGATAGCAGTGTTGGTATTTCCATGTTTATACAGATAGCAGTGTAGATATTTCCATGTTTATACTGCTCGTGGTGTAGATATTTCCATCTTTATACAGATGGCAGTGTAGATATGTCCATGTTTATACAGATAGCGGTTTAGATATTTCCATTTTTACACAGATGGTGGTGTAGATAGTTCCATGTTTATGGAGATGGCGGTGTAGATATTTTCATGTTTATAAATATGTCAGTGTAGATATTTCCAGGTTTATAGAGATGGTGGTGTAGATATTTCCATGTTTATAGAGATAACTGTGTAATTATTTCCATCTGTATAGAGATAGCGGTGTAGTTAATTCCATGTTTATGCAGATGGCTGTGTACATATTTCCATGTTTATACAGATGGCAGTCTAGATATTTCCATGTTTATAGAGATGGTGGTGCAGATATTTCCATGTTTATACAGATGACTTTGTAGATATTTCCATGTTTATACAGATGGCGGTATAGATATTTCCATGTTTATAGAGATAGCCGTGTATATATTTCCATATTGATAGAGATAGCAGTGTAGATATTTCCATGTTTATTCAGAAGGCGGTATAGTTATTTCCATGTTTATACAGATAGTGGTGTATTTATTTCCATGTTTATACAGAGAGACTTGTAGATATTTCCATGTTTATACAGATCGTGGTGTAGATATTTCCACTTTTATACAGATAGTGGTGTTGGTATTTCCCTGTTTATACAGATAGAAGTGCAGACATTTCCATGTTTATACAGTTCGGGATGCAGATATTTCCATCTTTATACAGACGGCAGTGTAGATATTTCCATGTTTACACAGATGGCGGTGTAAATAGTTCCATGTTTATGGAGATGGCTGTGCAGATATTTTCATGTTTATAGAGATGGCGGTGTAGATATTTCCATGTTTATAGAGTTTGTGGTGTAGATATTTCCATGTTTATACAGATTGCAGTGTAGGTATTTCCATGTGTATAGAGATAGCGGTGCCGATGTTTCCATGTTTATACTGATGGGTCTGTAGACATTTCCATGTGTATACAGATGGCAGTATGGATATTTCCATGTTTATACAGAAGGTGGTGTAGATATTTCCATGTATATACAGATGGCAGTGTAGTTTTTTCCATGTTTATAGAGATGGTGGTGTAGATATTTCCATGTATATACAGTTGACTGTGTAGATATTTCCATTTTTATACAGACAGCCGTGTAGGTATTTCCATATTTAAACAGATAGCGGTGGTGATATTTCCATGTTTACACAGAGAGCGATGTAGATATTTATATGTTTATACAGATAGCAGTGTAGATATTTCCATTTTTATAGAGATAGCGGTTTAGATATTTCATATTTATAGAGATAGTGGTGTAGATATTTCCATGTTTATACAGATTGCGGTGTAGATATTTCCATGTTTATACAGATAGCGGTGTAGATATTTCCACGTTTATACAGATGGCGGTGTAGGTATTTATATCTTTCTACAAATATCAGTGTAGATATTTCCATGTTTATAGAGATGGCGGAGTAGATATTTCCATGTTTATATAGATGGTAGTGTAGATATTTTCTTGTTTATGTAGATGGCGTTGTAGATATCTCCATGTTTAAAGAGATGGCGGTGTATATATTTCCATGTTGATGGAGATAGCGTTGTAGATATTTCGATGTTTATAGAGATAGCAGTGTAGTTATTTCCATGTTTATAGAGATAGCGCTGTAGATATTTCCATGTTTCTACAGATGGCTGTGTAGATATTTCCATGTGTATAGAGATGGCGGTGTAGATATTTCCATGTTTATACATATAGCGGTGTAGATATTTCCAAGTTTACAGATATAGCGGTAAAAATATTTCCATCTTTGCACAGATTGCGGTGTAGACATTGGAAACTTTTCACAAGATAGCAATGTAGATATTTGAATGTTTATACAGATAGCGGTCTAGATATTTCCATGTTTATACAGATACCGGTGTACATATTTCCATGTTTATACAGAAAGCGGTGCAGATATTTCCATGTTTATACAGATAGCGGTGGAGATATTTTCAAGTTTATGCAGATAGCGGTGAACGTATTTTCATGTTTATAGAGATGGTGGTGTAGATATTTCCAAGTATATACAGATAGCGGTGTAGATATTTCCGTGTTTATACACATAGCGGTGCAGGTATTTCCATGTTTATAGAGAGAGTGGTGTAGATATTTCCATGTTTACAGAGAAAGAGGTGAAGACATTTCCATATTCACACAGATTGCGGTGTACATATTTCCATATTTACACCGACAGCTGTGAAGATATTCCCATGTTTACACAGATAGTGTTGTAGATGTTTTCATGTTTATAGAGATTGAAGTGTAGATATTTCCATGTTTATAAAGATAGCGGTGTAGATATTTCCATGTTTATACAGATGGCGGTGTAGATATTTCCATGTTTGTACAGATAGCAGTGTAGGTATTTCCATGTTTATACAGAGAGTGGTGTAGATATTACCATGTTTACACTGATAGCGGTGTAGATAATTCCATCTTTTCACAGATTGCGGTGTACATATTTCCTACTTTACAAAGATAGCGGTGTAGATATTTCCACCTTTGCACAGATTGTAGTGTAGATATTTCCATCTTTACACAGATAGCAGTGTAGATATTTCAATGTTTACACTGATAGCGGTGTAGATATTTCTATGTTTACACACATAGCGTTGTAGATATTTGCATGTTTGTAAAGATAGCGGTGTAGATATTTCCATGTTTATGAAGATAGCGGTGTAGATGTTTCTATGTTTATACAGAAAGCGGTGGAGATATTTCCATGTTTATACAGATCGTGGTGTAGATTTTCCATGTTTATACAGATAGCAGTGGAGATAATTCCGTTTATACAGATAGCGGTGGAGATATTAGCATGTTTATACAGATGGCGGTGTAGATATTTCCATGTTTTCACAGATGGCGCTGTAGATATTTCCATGTTTATACAGATGACTGTGTTGTTATTTCCATGTTTATACAGAAGGCAGTTTAGGTATTTCCATATTTATAGAGTTAGCCTTGTAGATATTTCCACGTTTAAACAGATAGCGGTATAGACATTTCCATGTTTATAGAGATAGCGGTGTAGATATTTCCATATTTATACAGATCTCGGTGTAGATATTTGCATGTTTATACAGTTAGCGGTGTAGATATTTCCATGTTCATACAGATAGCAGTGTAGATATTTCCATTTTTATACAGATCGTGGTGTAGATGTTTCCATGTTTATATACATAGCGGTGTAGATATTTCCATGTTTATACAAGTAGAGGTGTAGATATTTCCCAGTTTATACAGATCGCGGTGTAGACATTTCCATCTTTCCACAGATGTCAGTGTAGATATTTCTATGTTTATACAGACGGCGGCATAGTTATTTCCATGTTTATACAGATGGCGGTGTAGATATTTCCATGTTTACGCAGATTGCGGTTTAGATATTTCCATGTTTATAGAGATGGCAGTGTAGGTATTTCTATGTTTATAGAGATAGTGGTGTAGATAATTCCATGTTTAAAGAGATGGCAGTGCAGATATTTCCATGTTTATAGAGATAGTGGTGTAGATATTTCCATGTTTATACCGATAGTGGTTTAGATATTTCCATGTTTATACAGATAGCAGTGTTGGTATTTCCATGTTTATACAGATAGCGGTGTAGATATTTCCATGTTTATACTGCTCGTGGTGTAGATATTTCCATCTTTATACAGATGGCAGTGTAGATATGTCCATGTTTATACAGATAGCGGTTTAGATATTTCCATTTTTACACAGATGGTGGTGTAGATAGTTCCATGTTTATGGAGATGGCGGTGTAGATATTTTCATGTTTATAAATATGTCAGTGTAGATATTTCCAGGTTTATAGAGATGGTGGTGTAGATATTTCCATGTTTATAGAGATAACTGTGTAATTATTTCCATCTGTATAGAGATAGCGGTGTAGTTAATTCCATGTTTATGCAGATGGCTGTGTACATATTTCCATGTTTATACAGATGGCAGTCTAGATATTTCCATGTTTATAGAGATGGTGGTGCAGATATTTCCATGTTTATACAGATGACTTTGTAGATATTTCCATGTTTATACAGATGGCGGTATAGATATTTCCATGTTTATAGAGATAGCCGTGTATATATTTCCATATTGATAGAGATAGCAGTGTAGATATTTCCATGTTTATTCAGAAGGCGGTATAGTTATTTCCATGTTTATACAGATAGTGGTGTATTTATTTCCATGTTTATACAGAGAGACTTGTAGATATTTCCATGTTTATACAGATCGTGGTGTAGATATTTCCACTTTTATACAGATAGTGGTGTTGGTATTTCCCTGTTTATACAGATAGAAGTGCAGACATTTCCATGTTTATACAGTTCGGGATGCAGATATTTCCATCTTTATACAGACGGCAGTGTAGATATTTCCATGTTTACACAGATGGCGGTGTAAATAGTTCCATGTTTATGGAGATGGCTGTGCAGATATTTTCATGTTTATAGAGATGGCGGTGTAGATATTTCCATGTTTATAGAGTTTGTGGTGTAGATATTTCCATGTTTATACAGATTGCAGTGTAGGTATTTCCATGTGTATAGAGATAGCGGTGCCGATGTTTCCATGTTTATACTGATGGGTCTGTAGACATTTCCATGTGTATACAGATGGCAGTATGGATATTTCCATGTTTATACAGAAGGTGGTGTAGATATTTCCATGTATATACAGATGGCAGTGTAGTTTTTTCCATGTTTATAGAGATGGTGGTGTAGATATTTCCATGTATATACAGTTGACTGTGTAGATATTTCCATTTTTATACAGACAGCCGTGTAGGTATTTCCATATTTAAACAGATAGCGGTGGTGATATTTCCATGTTTACACAGAGAGCGATGTAGATATTTATATGTTTATACAGATAGCAGTGTAGATATTTCCATTTTTATAGAGATAGCGGTTTAGATATTTCATATTTATAGAGATAGTGGTGTAGATATTTCCATGTTTATACAGATTGCGGTGTAGATATTTCCATGTTTATACAGATAGCGGTGTAGATATTTCCACGTTTATACAGATGGCGGTGTAGGTATTTATATCTTTCTACAAATATCAGTGTAGATATTTCCATGTTTATAGAGATGGCGGAGTAGATATTTCCATGTTTATATAGATGGTAGTGTAGATATTTTCTTGTTTATGTAGATGGCGTTGTAGATATCTCCATGTTTAAAGAGATGGCGGTGTATATATTTCCATGTTGATGGAGATAGCGTTGTAGATATTTCGATGTTTATAGAGATAGCAGTGTAGTTATTTCCATGTTTATAGAGATAGCGCTGTAGATATTTCCATGTTTCTACAGATGACTGTGTAGATATTTCCATGTGTGTACAGATGGCAGTGTAGATATTTCCATGTTTATAGAGATAGCGGTGTAGATATTTTCATGTTTATACAGATTGGGGTGGAGATATGTCCATGTTTATACAGATAGCAATGGAGATATTTTCAAGTTAATACACACAGCGGTGTAGATAATTCCGTGTTTATACAGATAGCGGTGTAGATATTTCCGTGTTTATACAGATGGCTGTGCCGATATTTCCATGTTTATTCAGAGTTTTCTGTAGATATGTCCATGTTTATATAGATGACAGTGTAGATATTTCCAGGTTTATACAGTTGACTGTGTACATATTTCCATGTTAATACAGATGGTGGTGTGGATATTTCCATGTTTAAAGGGATAGCGGTGTAGATATTTCCATGTTTATAGAGATAGCGGTGTAAATATTTGCATATTTATACAGATAGTGTTGTAGATATTTCCCTGTTTTTACAGATAGCGGTGTAGGTATTTCCATCTTTATTCAGAGAGTGCTGTACATATTTCCATGTTTATACAGATCACTGTGTAGATATTTCCATGTTTATACAGATAACTTTGTAGATATTTCCATCTTTATACAAACGGTGGTGTTGATATTTCCATGTTCCTACACATGACTGTGTAGTTATTTCCATGTTTATACAGATGGCGGTGTAGATATTTCCGTATTTATAGAGATAGCAGTGTAGATATTTCCATGTTATACAGATAGCGGTGTAAATATTTCCATGTTTATACAGATCGTGGTGTAGATATTTCCATGTTTATACAGATACCGGTGTGGATATTTCCATGTTTATACAGACCGCAGTGTAGATATCTCCATGTTCATACAGATAGTGGTGTAGATATTTCCATGTTTGTAGAGATGGCGGTGTTGATATTTCCATTTGTACACAGATTGCCGTGTAGATATTTCCATCTTTATACAGATGGCGTTGTAGATATTTCCATGGATATGCCAATGGCAGTGTGAATATTTCCATGTTTATAGAGATAGCGGTGTAGGTATTTCCATGTTTATAGACATAGCGGTGTAGATATTTCCGTGTTTATACAGATGGCGTTGTAGATATTTCCATGTTTATACCGATAGCGGTGTTGGTATTTCCACGTTTATACAGATAGTGATGTAGATATTTCCATGTTTATACAGCTCGCGGGGCAGATATTTTTATCTTTATACAGATGGCACTGTAGATATTTCCTTATTCACACAGATGGCGGTGTAGATGTTTCCATGTTTATACAGATGGTGGAGTAGATAGTTCCAGGTTTATGGAGATGGCAGTGTAGATATTTTCATGTTTATAGAGATGGCGGTGTAGATATTTCCATGTTTATTGAGATAGCAGTGTAGATATTTACATGTTTATACAGTTGGCTGTGTAGATATTTCCTTGTGAATACAGTTGGTATCGTAGATATTTCCTTGTTTATACAGATGACTATATAGGTATTTCCATGTTTTTACAGATGGCGGCGTAGATATTTCCATGGATATGCAGATGGCGGTGTAGATCTTTTCATGTTTATACAGATAGCGGTGTAGATATTTCCATGTTTACACAGATGGTGGTGTAGATATTTCCGTGTTTATACACATGGCGGAGTATATATTTCCATCTTAATGGAGATGGCAGTGTAGTTATTTTCATGTTTATAGAGATAGCGGTGTAGATATTTCCATCTTTCTACAGATGGCAGTGTAGGTATTTCCATGTTTATACAGATGGCGGTGTAGATATTACCAAATTTATACAGATGTCTGTGTAGATATTTCCATGTGTATACAGATGGTATTGTAGTTATTTCCATGTTTATACAGATGGTGGTGTAGATATTTCCATGTTTATTCAGATGACTGTGTTGATATTTCCATGTTTTTACAGATGGCAGTGTAGATATTTCAATGTATATAGAGATGGCGCTGTAGATATTTCCATGTTTATACAGAGAGCGGTGTAGATATTTCCATGTTTATACAGATAGTGGTGTAGATATTTCCATGTTTATAAAGATGGCGGTGTAGATAAATCCATGTTTCAGAAGACGGCGGTGTAGTTATTTTCATGTTTATACAGATGGCGGTGTAGATATTTCCATGTATATAGAGATAGCAGTGTAGATATTTCCATGTTTATAGAGAAAGCGGTGTAGGTATGTCCATGTTTATAGAGATAGCGGTGTAGATATTTCCATATTTATACAGATAGCGGTGTATGTATTTCCATGTTTATACACATTGCGGTGTAGATATTTCCATGTTTCTACAGTTGGCGGTGTAGATATTTCCTTGTTTATGCAGGCAGCGGTGAAGATATTTCCATGTTTATAGAGGTAGCGGTGTAGATATTTCCATGTTTACAGAGATAGCGGTGTAGATATTTCCATCTTTGCACAGATTGCCGTGTAGATATTTCCATGTTTACGCAGATAGCTGTGTAGATATTTTCAAGTTTTCACAGATAGCTGTGTAGATATTTCCATGTTTACACACATAGCGTTGTAGATATTTCCAAGTTTATACAGATTGCGGTGTAGATATGTCCATGTTTATACAGATAGCGGTGTAGATATTTTCATGTTTATACAGATATCGGTGGAGATGTTTCCATGCTTATAGAGACTGCGGTATAGATATTCCCATGTTTATACATATACTGGTGTAGATATTTCCATGTTTACAGAGATAGCGGTGTAGATATTTCCATCTTTGCACAGATTGCTGTGTTGATATTTCCACTAATACACAGATAGGTGTGTCGATATTTCCAAGTTTATGCAGATAGCGGTGCAGATATTTCCATGTTTATACAGATAGCGGTGTTGATATTTCCAAGTTTATACAGATAGCGGTGGAGATATTTCCCTGTTTATACAGATAGCGATGTAGATATTTCCATGTTTATACACATAGCGGTGAAGATATTTCCATGTTTATAGAGATAGCAGTGTAGATATTTCCATGTTTATACAGATGGCTGTGTAGATATTTCCCTGTGTGTACAGATGGCGGTGTAGATATTTCCATGTTTATACAGATGACGCTGTAGATATTTCCATCTTTATACAGATGGCAGTGTAGATATTTCCATGTTTATACAGATATCGGTGTAGATATTTCCATGTTTACAGAGATAGCGGTGTAGGTATTTCCATCTTTGCACAGATTGCGGTGTAGGTATTGCCAAATTTACACAGATAGCGGTGTAGATATTTCCAAGTTTACACAGATAGCTGTGTAGATATTTCCATGTTTACAGAGATAGCATTGTAGATATTTCCATGTTTATACAGATTGCGGTGTAGTTATTTCCATGTTGATACAGATAGCGGTGTAGATATTTCCATGTTTATACAGGTAGCGGTGTAGAAATTCCCATGTTTATACAGATTGCTTTGTAGACATTTCCATCTTTCTACAGATGTCAGTGTAGATATTTCCAAGTTTATACAGAAGGCAGTGTAGATATGTACATGTTTATACAGATGTCTGTGTAGATATTTCCATGTTTATACAGATGGCATTGAAGATATTTCCATGTATATACAGATAGTGTTGTAGATATTTCCATGTTTACAGAGATGGTGGTGTAGTTATTTCTATGTTTATAGAGATAGCGGTGTAGTTATTTCCATATTTATACAGATTGCGGTGTAGATATTTCCATCTTTATACAGATGGCGGTGTAGATATTTCCATGTTTATAGAGATAGCAGTGTACATATTTCCATGTGTATACAGATGGCAGTGTAGATATTTCCATGTTTATACAGATAGCGGTGTAGATATTTCCATGTTTACATATATATCGGTGTAGATATTTCCATCTTTGCACAGATTGCGGTGTAAGTATTGCCTAATTTACACAGATAGCGGTGTAGATATTTCCAAGTTAACACAGATAGCTGTGTAGATATTTCCATGTTTAGAGACATAGCATTGTAGATATTTCCATGTTTATACAGATTGCGGTGTAGTTATTTCCATGTTGATACAGATATCGGTGTTGATATTTCCATGTTTATACAGGTAGTGGTGTAGAAATTCCCATGTTTATTCAGATCGCTTTGTAGACATTTCCATCTTTCTACAGATGTCAGTGTAGATATTTCCAAGTTTATACAGATGGCAGTGTAGTTATTTCCACGTTTATACAGATGTCTGTGTAGATTTTTCCATGTTTATTCAGATGGCTGTGTAGATATTTCCATGTTTATGCAGATGGCGGTGTAGATATTTCCATGTTTGTACAGATGGCAGTGAAGATATTTCCATATTTATACAGATAGTGGTGTAGATATTTCCATGTTTATACAGATGGCGGTGTAGATACATCCATGTTTCTGAATATGGCGGTGCAGATATTTTCATGTTTATAGAGATGGAGGTGTAGATATATCCATGTATATAGAGATAGCACTGTAGATATTTTCACGTTTACAGAGAAAGCGGTGTAGGTATTTCCATGTTTATACAGATGGCAGTGTAGATATTTCCATGTTTATACAGATATGGGTGTAGATATTTCCATGTTTATAGAGATAGCGATGAAGGTATTTCCATCTTTGCACAGATTGCGGTGTAGGTATTGCCAAACTTACACAGAGCGCGGTGTAGATATTTCCAAGTTTACACACATAGCTGTGTAGATATTTCCATGTTTACAGAGATAGCATTGTAGATATTTCCATGTTTATACAGATTGCGGTGTAGTTATTTCCATATTGATACATATAGCGGTGTAGATATTTCCATGTTTATACAAGTAGCGTTGTAGAAATGCCCAGGTTTATTCAGATCGCTTTGTAGTCATATCCATCTTTCTGCAGATGTCAGTGTAGACATTTCCAAGTTAATACAGATGGCAGTGTAGATATTTCCATGTTTATACAGATGTCTGTGTAGATATTTCCATGTTTATGCAGATGGCCGTGTAGATATTTCCATGTTTATAGAGATGGCGGAGTAGTTATTTCTATGTTTATAGAGATGGCGGTGTAGATATTTCCATCTTTATACAGATGGCAGTGTAGATATTTCCATGTTTATACAGATAGTGGTGTAGATATTTCCATGTCTATAGAGATAGCGGTGTAGGTATTTCCATATTTTTACAGATTGCGGTGTAGATATTTCCACCTTTATACAGATGGCGGTGTAGATATTTCCATGTTTATACAGATGGCAGTGAAGTTATTTCCATGTTTATACAGATAGTGGTGTAGATGATTCCATGTTTATACAGATGGCGGTGTAGATACATCCATGTTTCTGAAGATGGCGGTGTAGATATTTTCATGTTTATAGAGATGGCGGTGTAGATATTTCCATGTTTATACAGATGTCTGTGTAGATAATTCCATTTTTATGCAGATAGTAGTGTAGATATTTCCATGTTTATAGAGATGGCTGTCTAGTTATTTCTAAGTTTATAGAGATAGCAGTGTAAATATTTCCATGTTTATAGAGATGGTGGTGTAAGTATTTTCATGTTTATAGAGATAGCGGTGTAGATATTTCCATATTTATACAGATACCGATGTTGGTATTTCCATGTTTATACAGATAGCGGTGTAGATATTTCTATGTTTATAAAGCTCGCGGTCTAGATATTTCCATCTTTATACAGATGGCAGTGTAGAAATTTCCATGTTTATACAGATAACGGTGTAGATATTTCCTTGCCTATAGAGATAGCGGTGTAGTTATTTCCATATTTATACAGATTGCGGTGTAGATATTTCCATCTTTATACAGATGGCGGTGTAGATATTTCCATGTTTATACAGATGGCAGTCAAGATATTTCCATGTTTATACAGATAGTGGTGTAGATAATTCCTTGTTTATACAGATAGCGGTGTAGATACATCCATGTTTCTGAAGATGGCGGTGTAGATATTTTCATGTCTATAGAGATGGAGGTGTAGATATTTCCATGTATATTGAGATAGCAGTGTAGGTATTTTCATGTTTATAGAGAAAGCGGTGTAGGTATTTCCATGTTTATAGAAATAGCGGTGTAGATATTTCCATATTTATACAGATAGCGGTGTAGGTATTTCCATGTTTATACAGATTGCGGTGTAGGTATTTCCATGTTTCTACAGATGGCGGTGAAGATATTTCCTTGTTTATACAGACAGCGGTGTAGATATTTACATATTTATACAGATAGCGGTGTAGATATTTCCATGTTTACAGAGATAGCGGTGTAGATATTTCCATCTTTGCACAGATTGCCGTGTAGATACTTCCATGTTTATGCAGATAGCTTTGTAGATATTTCCAAGTTTACACAGATAGCTGTGTAGATGTTTCAATGTTTACACACATAGCGTGGTAGATATTTCCATGTTTATACAGATTGCGGTGTAGTTATGTCCATGATTATACAGTTAGCCGTGTAGATATTTTCATGTTTATAAAGATAGCGTTGGAGATATTTCCATGTTTATAGAGAATGCGGTATAGACATGTCCAAGTTTATACAGATAGCGGTGTACATATTTCCATGTTTACAGAGATAGCGGTGTAGATATTTCCATCTTTGCACAGATTGCTGTGTAGATATTTCCATTTTTACACAGATAGCTGGGTAGATATTTCCAAGTTTACACAGCTGTGTAGATATTTCCATGTTTACACAGATAGCATTGTATATATTTCCATGTTTATACAGATAGCGGTGTAGATATTTCCATGTTTATACAGATAGCGGTGTAGATATTTCCATCTTTATACAGATAGCGGCGGAGATATTTCCCGGTTTATACAGATAGCGATGTAGATATTTCCATGTTTATACAGATAGCGGTGTAGATATTTCCATGTTTATAGAGATAGCGGTGTAGATATTTCGATGTTTATACACATGGCTGTGTAGATATTTCCATGTGTGTACAGATGGCAGTGTAGATATTTCCAGGTTTATACAGATGGCGCTGAAGATATTTCCATGTTTATACAGATGCCAGTGTAGATATTTCCATGTTTATACAGATAGCGGTGTAGATATTTCCAAGTTTACACAGATAGCTGTGTCGATATTTCCATGTTTGCAGAGATAGCATTTTAGATATTTCCATGTTTGTACAGATTGCGGTGTAGTTATTTCCATGTTGATACAGATATCGGTGTAGATATTTCCATGTTTATACAGGTGGTGGTGTAGAAATTCCCATGTTTATTCAGATCGCTTTGTAGACATTTCCATCTTTCTACAGATGTCAGTGTAGATATTTCCAAGTTTATACAGATGGCAATGTAGATATTTCCATGTTTAAAGAGACGTCTGTGTAGATATGTCCATGTATATGCAGATGGCGGTGTAGACATTTCCATGTTTATACAGATGGCTGTGTAGATATTTCCATGTTTATACAGATGGCAGTGAAGATATTTCCATATTCATACAGATAGAGGTGTAGATATTTTCATGTTCATACAGATGACGGTGTAGATACATCCATGTTTCTGAATATGGCGGTGTAGATATTTTCATGTTTATAGAGATGGAGGTGTAGATATTTCCATGTATATAGAGATAGCAGTGTAGATATTTTCATGTTTATAGAGAAAGCGGTGTAGGTATTTCCATGTTTATACAGATGGCAGTGTAGATATTTCCATGTTTATACAGATATCGGTGTAGATATTTCCATGTTTATAGAGATAGCGGTGTAGGTATTTCCATCTTTGCACAGATTGTGGTGTAGGTATTGCCAAACTTACACAGAGAGCGGTGTAGGTATTTCCAAGTTTACACAGATAGCTGTGTAGATATTTCCATGTTTATTCAGATGGCAGTGTAGATATTTCCATGTTTATACAGATTGCGGTGTAGATATTTCCATGTTTATACAGCTCGCGGTGTAGATATTTACATGTCTATAGAGGTAGCGGTGTAGGTATTTCCATATTTATACAGATTGCGGTGTAGATATTTCCATCTTCATACAGATAGCGGTGTAGATATTTCCATGTTTATACAGATAGCGGTGGAGATATTTCCCTGTTTATACAGATAGCGATGTAGATATTTCCATGTTTACAGGGATAGCGGTGTAGATATTTCCATCTTTGCACAGATTGCGGTGAAATTATTGCCAAATTCACACAGATAGCGGTGTAGATATTTCCAAGTTTACACAGATAGCTGTGTAGGTATTTCCATGTTTACAGAGATAGCATTGTAGATATTTCCATGTTTATACAGATCGCAGTGTAGATATTTCCATGTTTATACAGATAGCGCAGTAGATATTTCCATGTTTATACAGATGGCGGTGTAGATATTTCCATGTTTCTACAGATGGCGGTGTTGATGTTTCCAATTATACACAGATTGCCGTGTAGGTATTTCCATGTGTATACAGATGGCATTGTAGATATTTCCATGTTTATACAGATGGCGGTGTAGATATTTCCATGTTTATACAGATGCCTTTATAGGTATTTCCATGTTTTTACAGATGGCATTGTAGATATTTCCATGTTTATAGAGATAGCGGTGTAGATATTTCCATATTTATACAGATAACTGTGTAGATATTTCCATGTTTATACAGATAGCGGTGTAAATGTTTCCATGTTTATACAGATCATTGTGTAGATATTTCCATGTTTATAGAGATAGCGGTGCAGATATTTCCATGTTTATACAGATAGCGGTGTAGATATTTCCATGTTTATACAGACCGCGGTGTAGATATTTCCATGTTTATACAGATAGCTGTGCAGATATTTCCATGTTTGTACAGATGGCGGTGTTGATATTCCCATCTATACACAGATGACCGTGTAGATATTTCCATGTTTATACAGATGGCGGCACAGATATTTCTATGGATATGTTGATGGCGGTGTGGATATTTCCATGTTTATACACATAAGGGTGTAGATATTTCCATGTTTATAGAGATGGCGGTGTAGATATTTCCATGTTTATACAGATCACGGTGTAGATATTTCCATGTTTATACAGATCGCGGTGTAGATATTTCTATGTTTATACAGATCATGGTGTAGATATTTCCATGTTTATACAGATCGCGGTGTTATTACCATGTTTATAGGGATAGCGGTGCAAATATTTCCACATTTATACAGATAGCGGTGTAGTAATTAGCATGTTTATACTGATAGCGGTGTAGATATTTCCATGTATAAACAGATGTCTGTGTATATATTTCCAACTTTAAACAGATAGCGTTGTAGACATTTCCATGTTTATATAGATAGCGGTGTAGATATTTCCATGTTTATACAGATAGTGGTGTAGATATTTCCATGTTAATACAGATAGCGGTGGAGATATATCCCAGTTTATACAGATAGTGATGTAGATATTTCCATGTTTGTACAGATAGCGGTGTAGATATTTCCATGTTTATAGAGATAGCAGTGTAGATATTTCCATGTTTATACAGATGGCTGTGTAGATATTTCCATGTGTGTACAGATGGCGGTGTAGATATTTCCATGTTTATACAGATGGCGCTGTACATATTTCCATGTGTGTACAGATGGCGGTGTAGATATTTCCATGTTTATACAGATGGCGCTGTAGATATTTCCATGTTTACACACATGGCAGTGTAGATATTTCCATGTTTATACAGATATTGGTGTAGATATTAACATGTTTGCAGAGATGGAGGTGTACGTATTTCCATCTGTGCACAGATTGCGGTGTAGGTATTGCCAAATTTGCACAGATAGCTGTGTAGATATTTCCAAGTTTGCACAGATAGCTGTGTAGATTTTCCATGTTTACAGAGATAGCATTGTAGATATTTCCGTGTTTATACAGATTGCGGTGTAGTTATTTCCGTGTGGATACAGATAGCGGTGTAGATATTTCCATGTTTATACAGGTAGCGGTGTAGAAATTCCCATGTTTATACAGATCGCTTTGTAGACATTTCCATTTTTCTACAGATGTCAATGTAGATATTTCCAAGTTTATACAGATGGCAGTGTAGATATTTCCATGTTTATACAGATGTCTGTGTAGATATTTCCATGTTTATTCAGATGGCGGTGTATATATTTCCATGTTTATAGAGATGGCGGTGTAGTTATTCCTATGTTTATAGAGATAGCGGTGCAAAATATCTCCATGTTTATAGAGATGGTGGAGTAAGTATTTTCATGTTTATAGAGATAGCGGTGTAGATATTTCCATGTTTATACAGATAACGGTGTTGTTATTTCCATGTTTATACAGATATCGGTGTAGATATTTCCATGTTTATACAGCTCGTGGTGTAGATATTTCCATCTTTATACAGATGGCAGTGTAGATATTTCCATGTTTATACAGATAGCGGTGTAGATATTTCCATGTCTATAGAGATAGCGGTGTAGGTATTTCCATATTTATACAGATTGCGGTGTAGATATTTCCATCTTTATACAGATGGCGGTGTAGATATTTCCATGTTTATACCGATGGCAGTGAAGATCTTTCCATGTTTATACCGATAGTGGTGTAGATATTTCCTTGTTTATACAGAAGGCGGTGTAGATACATCCATGTTTCTGAAGATGGCGGTGTAGATATTTTTATGTTTATAGAGATGGCGGTGAAGATATTTCCATGTTTATACAGATGTCTGTGTAGATATTTCCATGTTTATGCAGATAGCGGTGTAGATATTTCGATGTTTATAGAGATGGCGGTCTAGTTATTTCTAAGTTTATAGAGATAGCGGTGTAAATATTTCCATGTTTATAGAGATGGTGGTGTAAGTATTTTCATGTTTATAGGCATAGCGGTGTAGATATTTCCATGTTTATAGAGATAGCGGTGTTGGTATTTTCATGTTTATACAGATGGCGGTGTAGATATTTCCATGTTTATACAGCTCGCGGTGTAGATATTTCCATCTTTATACACTTGGCAGTGTAGATATTTCCATGTTTATACAGATAGCGGTGTAGATATTTCCATGTCTATAGAGATAGCGGTGTAGTTATTTCCATATTTATACAGATTGCGATGTAGATATTTCCATCTTTATGCAGACGGCAGTGTAGATATTTCCATGTTTATACAGATGGCAGTGAAGATATTTCCATGTTTATTCAGATAGTGGTGTAGATATTTCCATGTTTATACAGACAGCGGTGGAGATATTTCCATGTTTATAGAGACTGCGGTATAGATGTTTCCATGTTTATACAGATAGCGGTGTAGATATTTCCATGTTTACAGAGATAGCAGTGTAGATATTTCTATCTTTGCACAGATTGCTGTGTAGATATTTCCATTTTTTCACAGATACCTATGTAGATATTTCCAAGTTTACACAGATAGCTGTGTAGATATTTCCATGTTGACACAGATAGCATTGTATATATTTCCATGTTTATACAGATAGTGGGGTAGATATTTCCATGTTTATACAGATAGCGGTGTAGATATTTCCAGGTTTATACAGATAGCTGTGGAGATATTTCCCTGTTTATGCAGATAGCGGTGTAGATATTTCCATGTTTATACAGACAGCGGTGTAGATATTTCCATGTTTATAGAGATAGCGGTGTAGATATTTCCATGGTTATACAGATGGCTGTGTAGATATTTCCATGTGTGTACAGATGGCAGTGTAGATATTTCCATGTTTATACAGATGGCGCTGTAGATATTTCCATGTTTATACAGATAGCGGTGTAGATATTTCCATGTTTACAGAGATAGCGGTGTAGATATTTCCATCTTTGCACAGATTGCGGTGTAGGTATTGCCAAATTTACACAGATGGCGGTGTAGATATTTACATGTCTATAGAGGTAGCTGTGTAGGTATTTCCATATTTATACAGATTGCGGTGTAGATATTTCCATGTTTATACACATGGCAGTGAAGATATTTCCATGTTTATACAGATAGTGGTGTAGATATTTCCATGTTTATACAGATGGCGGTGTAGATACATCCATGTTTCTGAAGATGGCGGTGTAGATATTTTCATGTTTATAGAGATGTCGGTGTAGATATTTCCGTGTATATAGAGATTGCAGTTTAGATATTTCCATGTTTATAGAGAAAGCGGTGTAAGTATTTCCATGTTTATAGAGATAGCGTTGTGGATATTTCCATATTTATACAAATAGCGGTGTAGGTATTTCCATGTTTATACAGATGGCGGTGTAGATATTTCCTTGTTTATGCAGATAGCGGTGTAGATATTTCCATGTTTATACAGATATCGGTGTAGATATTTCCAGGTTTATACAGAGAGTGGTGTAGATATTTCCACGTTTTACAGATAGTGGTGTAGATATTTAAATCTTTATAGAGATAGCGGTGCAGATATTTCCATGTTTACACAAATAGCCGTGTAGATATTTCTATGTTTACACAGATAGAGTTGCAGATATTTCCATGTTTATAAAGATAGCGGTGCAGATATTTCCATCTTTATACAGATGGTGGTGTGGGTATATCCATGTTTATAAAGATAGCGGTGTGGGTATTTCCATGTTTATACAGATAGCGGTATAGATATTTTCATGTTTATAGAGATGACTATCTAGATATTTCCATGTTTATACAGCTTTCCGTGTAGATATTTCCATGTTTATACAGATAGCGGTGTTGATATTTCCACGTTTATACAGATAGCTGTGTAGATATTTCCATGTTTATACAGACAGCAATGTAGATATTTCTATGTTTATAGAGATAGCGGTGTAGATATTTTCATGTTCATTCAAACAACAGTGTAGATATTTTCATGTTTATGGAGATAGCGGTTTAGGTATTTCCATTTTTATAGACATAACGGTGTAAATATTTCCAAGTTTTTACAGATAGCGGTGTAAATATTTCCATGATTATACAGATAGCGGTGTAAATATTTTCATGTTTATAGACATAGCGGTGTAGATATTTCCATGCTTTTAGAGATAGCTGTGTAAATATTTCCATGTTTATACAGATAGCCGTGTAAATGTTTACACGTTTATAGGGATAGCGGTGTAGATATTCCCACATTTATACAGATAGCGGTGTAGATATTTCCCTGTTTCTAGAGATAGCGGTGTAGATATTTCCACGTTTGTACAGATAGCGGTGAAGATATTTCCACTTTTATACATATTGCAGTGTAGAAATTTCCAAGTTTATACACATAGCGGTGCTGATATTTCCACGTTTATACACATACCTGTGTAGATATTTCCATGTTTATGCAGATAGCGGTGTAGATATTTCCACGTTTGTAGACATAGCGATGTATATATTTCCACGTCTTTACAGATAGCGGTGTAGGTATTTCCACGTTAATACAGATAACGGTGTAGATATTTCCAGGTTTATAGAGACAGCGGTGTAGATATTTCCATGTTTCTATAGATAGCGGTGTAGATATTTCCATGTTTATAGAGACAGCGGTGTAGATGTTTCCACGTTTATACAGATAGCGGTGTAGATATTTCCATGTTTATACAGTCAGTGGTGTAGATATTTCCATGTTTAAACAGATAGCCGTGTATATATTTCCATGTTTATACAGACAGCGGTGTAGATATTTCCATGTTTTACAGATAGTGGTGTAGCTATTTCCATGTTTATAGAGATAGTGGTGTAGATATTTCCATGTTTATAGAGATACATTTGTAAATATTTCCATGTTTATACAGAGAGCGGTGTAAGTATTTCCATGTTTATAGAGATAGCGATGTAGATATTTCCATGTTTATACAGATAGCGGTGTAGATATTTCCACATTTATACTTATAGCGGTGTAGATATTTCCAGGTTTATAGAGTTAGCGGTGTAGATGTTCCCACGTTTATAGAGATAGCGGTGTAGATATTTCCATGTTTTTAGAGATAGCGGTGTATATATTTCCACGTTTATAGAGATAGCGGTGTAGATATTTCCATGTTTCTAGAGACAGCGGTGTCGATATTTCCATGTTCATAGAGATAACGGTGTAGATATTTCCATGTTTATAGAGACAGTGATGTAGTTATTTGCGTGTTTATAGATATAGCATTGTAGATATTTCCATGTTTATAGAGACAGTGGTGTAGACATTTCCATGTTTATAAAGATAGAGGTGTAGATATTTCCATGTTTATAGAGACAGCAGTTTAGATATTTCCATGTTTATTCAGATAGTGGTGTAGGTATTTCCATGTTTATAGAGATAGCGGTGTAGATATTTCCATGTTTATAAAGATAGCGGTGTAGATATTTCCATGTTTATAGAGACGGCGGTGTAAATAGTTCCATGTTTATACAGATAGCGTTGTAAATGTTTACACATTTACAGAGATAGCGGTGTAGATATTTCCACGTTTACAGAGATTTTATGAAAAGTTATTTTATGAAGACCAAACAAGTCATTGGGGTACCTACCTTATGTCATTTTTTACATTGAGAGTGTTAAAAATATCCCTACCCTAACCAAAACCCTGACAAATAGAGCCAGGGAAGGCCATGCAATAAAGATTCTTGGGCTTGTATGCCTGATAACAAAAACTTATCACAGAAGACTGCAAAAAACACAATCTTGCACAAAGCCCATTGCAACTTTGCACACAACAATGCTTTTGAAGGATATTTGCCCAACAACTGCCTGTCCAACCTGGGCCTGGCATCACCTTTGTTATTGATCTTTGTAGCCAAGGATAGTCATTTCCAAATGATCATATAATCTTCCTCATTTTTTCTTTTGTCTTCCTTTACCTCCGTGAATATGCATATAGTTTACTCTGGCTTGCCTGTTTCTATTGCAAGGCTCTGTTTCCAAACGAATATCTTTTTCTTGTGGAGAGCCTCTCTCTGTTTGTTATTTAGGTTGATAAGAGAAATGTGAACATTTGAGAGCTCAGGTAAAAGGCCTTAGTCTACAGTGAAACTTTTTTGCACCCTTAGATGCTTACTTCCACTACAACTTGCAGGTGGGCCTTGAAAAGTTCTTGGAATAAGTTTGAGCTTTGGTCTTCTCCGATTCATTTAGCATAGATTCTCAAAATGTGGTCCCTGGACCCACAGCATCAGCATCACCTGGAGATTGTTAGAAATGCAAATCATCGGGCCTCATTCCAGACCCTCAGCTGGAAACTCTAGGGGCATGGCCAGACCCTCTGTAGCTGAACAAGCCATCCAGGTGGTTTTGATGCAGCTAAAGTTTTGGAACAACTAATGTAGCCCCATTTGGAAAACTTGCCTCTACAGGCCTCCCTAGCTGGTAAGCTGCTAGCATTTTTTGTTTGTTTGTTTCTTTGTTTTGATACAGGGTCTTGCTCTGTTGACCAGACCGTGACCTCCTGGGTTCAAGCGAGGACTCAGCCTCCTGAGTAGCCGGGACTACAGGTATGTGCCACCACCATGCCCAACTACTTTTTGTATTTTTTTTTTGTAGGGATGGGGTTTTAGCCCAGGCTAGTCTCAAACTCCTGGACTCAAGCAATCTGCCCACTTTGGCCTCATGAAGTGCTGGCATTATAGGCATGGGCCACCACTCCTGGCCCAAAGTTCATTCTTTAACTACTAACCTAAATTATTTTAAAAACAAAATTCTCCTTGGACTCAAACCAGGTCAGAGTGACATGATCATGTGCCTGTTTTGTGCAGGGTGAAGTGAGATTATTATCTAGGAAATAGCTGAAATGTCCTGAGGGTGACAAAGAGGAGCTGTGTTTTCAGCCAAATATCAGAACCAGGGCCACTGCCTGCCGCTGAACCCCAGCGGGGACCCCTACTTTGTGTTTATCTGTGGTGGCTACGCTTGCCCACCTGGGTGGGAACCCCGAGAATGACTCCAGACTTTTCCAGGGACTGCATGCCAGGGTATTTTTACAATTTATGTGTAGACTTTGTTCGGGTGGAAAAGTTATTTTATGAAGACCAAACAAGCAATTGGGGTACCTACCTTATGGCATTTTTTACATTGAGAGTGTTAAAAATACCCCTCCCCTAACCAAAACCCTGACAAATAGAGCCAGGGAAGGCCATGCAATAAAGGATTCTTGGGCTTGTATGCCTGATAACAAAAACTTATCACAGAAGACTGCAAAAAACACAATCTTGCACAAAGCCCATTGCAACTTTGCACACAACAATGCTTCTGAAGGATATTTGCCCAACAACTGCCTGTCCAACCTGTGCCTGGCATCACCTTTGTTATTGATCTTTGTAGCCAAGGATAATCATTTCCAAATGATCATATAATCTTCCTCATTTTTTCTTTTGTCTTCCTTTACCTCCGTGAATATGCATATAGTTTACTCTGGCTTGCCTGTTCCTATTGCAAGGCTCTGTTTCCAAACGAATATCTTTTTCTTGTGGAGAGCCTCTCTCTGTTTGTTATTTAGGTTGATAAGAGAAATGTGAACATTTGAGAGCTCAGGTAAAAGGCCTTAGTCTACAGTGAAACTTTTTTGCACCCTTAGATGCTTACTTCCACTACAACTTGCAGGTGGGCCTTGAAAAGTTCTTGGAATAAGTTTGAGCTTTGGTCTTCTCCGATTCATTTAGCATAGATTCTCAAAATGTGGTCCCTGGACCCACAGCATCAGCATCACCTGGAGATTGTTAGAAATGCAAATAATCGGGCCTCATTCCAGACCCTCAGCTGGAAACTCTAGGGGCATGGCCAGACCCTCTGTACTTGAACAAGCCATCCAGGTGGTTCTGATGCAGCTAAAGTTCTGGAACAACTAATGTAGCCCCATTTGGAAAACTTGGCTCTACAGGCCTCCCTAGCTGGTAAGCTGCTAGCATTTTTTGTTTGCTTGTTTGTTTGTTTTGATACAGGGTCTTGCTCTGTTGACCAGACCGTGACCTCCTGGGTTGAAGTGGGGACTCAGCCTCCTGAGTTGCCGGGACTACAGGTATGTGCCACCACCATGCCCAACTACTTTTTGTATTTTTTTTTGTAGGGATGGGGTTTTAGCCCAGGCTAATCTCAAACTCCTGGACTCAAGCAATCTGCCCACTTTGGCCTCACGAACTCCTGGTATTATAGGCATGAGCCACTGTGCCTGGCCCTGCCAGCTTTGTATAAGCTGAGGAGTTTTTAAAAATACCTAGACTCAGGGCAAACCCCAGACACTTAAGTCAGATTCTCTGGGAGGTGAAGCCCAGGCACTGGTATTTTTAAAGTCTCTACAGATGGTTCTAATGTGCTGCTAAGTTAAAGAACCGCTGATCTAGACCAGGCCTTTTCAAACTTAATGTGCACGTGAATTACCTGGACCTTGTTAAAATGCAGATTCAGTCTGCATAGGCCTGGGGTGGAGCCTGAGCTTCTGCATTTTTAACAAGTCTCTAGAGGATGCTGTGCATCTGGGCTGCTAACTACACTTGGAGATAGGAGGTTCTGGAGAGCAGAGGAAAGAGCATGAACCATAACCTAGGGGCTGGTAGTCCTGACTTCCGAGCCAAGGTTTGCCTTTATGTGGCTGGCAACTTGCTTGGACTCCTACCTCAATTCTTTGGGCCCAAGGTTTGTCCTGCCTCAGAAGGATGTCAAGAAAATTGAGTGAGTAATGCAGAATTGTTTCTTAAAGTGTGTGCAGATGCTCCATGAATTTAGAGAGTATGTGGATGCACATTAGTAAATTTTAATAGTTGTGACCATCTTGTTATGAGTACTTAGAACAAGTAATAATGGCTTTTGATGTATAGTTGTAAGAAAGCTTCCTTTTAAAAGGCGTGTATTTAAGTTTCAAAAGTGGGTCTATTTAAAAATATATGAAATAAATAATAGTAGAGGTAATTGACAGATCAAAATTAGGAAGGCAGGATGAGAATGACTCAAGTTTGGGAAATGCTGAGAAAGCAGATGCCCAAGGGCTATGAAAACTTAAAAAAATAGGTAGCACTTGATTTTGATTGGCTGAATGAGATGATGTGTTTGATTATTTATGGGGTTGGCATTTGGCAACATGCACTGGGTGGCTGGGATCACTGTTTATTAAAAAATATTTGAGTCTCCACTTTGCACTAGATACTCTTTTAGTCTCTTGGAAAAGGGATTGGGGGGCAGGCAGGATAAAAACAAATCATTTATGCCCACAAGAAAATTGCAGGAAGATAAAAGTCATGAAATAAACTCTATGCTTCTAATTTAATATTTTTTATAGATTATGAGAAAAAAGTTTTGCTCACTATCAGCTAGGAAAGCTGTCTTAGCACAACCATTCATTCTTGCACAAATCAAAATCAAGACGAGCCAGATTTAATTTAATATTTTTTCACAGATTATGAGAAAAAAGTTCTAATTTAATTTTTTTATAGATTATGAGAAAAAAGTTTCGCTCTCTATCAGCTAGGAAAGCTGTCTTAGCACAACCATTCATTCTTGCACAAATCAAAATCAAGATGAGCCAGAAGGCTCCATTCTGACAGCTTCTAATGGAGAAGCTACATTTACTGGACATGGGGAAAGTTGCTGGGCTCTAAGGACTGTGCATTTCTTGAACTAGATAAATGGTCTTGGTGTAG
This sequence comes from Pan troglodytes, assembly GCF_028858775.2. Taxonomy (NCBI): domain Eukaryota; kingdom Metazoa; phylum Chordata; class Mammalia; order Primates; family Hominidae; genus Pan; species Pan troglodytes. The sequence goes on along the minus strand of NC_072410.2, from coordinate 2,453,561 downwards.
CATAATACCAAAACTTCTTGTCGCAGCCTGTAAGGACAGAACTCAATCAGCCTGAAAAGGAAGTCAGTGACTCCGACTCAACACAGGAATGTTCTGTGATTCCTAAAGAAGGATGTAGGAGTGTGGCACAATTCAACCACAGTCTGTGGCCCTGTGCCTCTGCCTTGACATGAGTGGGATTTCCCAGCCGGTCATTTTCTTCTTATCTAAGACATTGGGAACAAATTACTTGACCTCCTCTGGGCTTCAGTACTCCCACTCATCAAATTAGAGGACTGGGCAGTCGCTAGGCTCTCTTTAGGCATCATATTTTAGTTTCTGTGATTTTAAATTTGAGAAGGGGTGTCTAAGGGAGAATACATAGGGGAGGGGGAAAGGCTTATTAAAAGTGTAGTTAGACACTGAATTTTTAAGAATTGCATTTTGTAATAATACCTTTACCTAATCAGGACTGACAATCTTACCTGATGACAGCACCTGGAGGAATGGCTGCATTCAAAAATAAAAATGAAATAAAACAAGACCTTATTTGAACTTAGCAATAATGCTGATTCCTCTTTTTGATTTGAGGAGGTTATAGCTGTTGTAAATGCTTGAATTGGGTCTGCCCAGGCAAAACGGAGTCAAGAGTCCATGTCGGATGAATTTTAACAATGTAGACAATAGAAAGGGTTGCTTAAACTGCCCCTCTTTTACCAAAACACATTTACAAATGAAAGAACAACACTTCCATTTTTTAAAAACATTTTTTGAGATGAAGTCTTCCTTTGTCACCCAGAGTGGAGTGCAGTGGTGCGATCTTGGCTCACTGCAAACTTTGCCTCCCGGGTTCAAGTGATTCTCCTGCCTCATCCTCCCCAGTAGCTGGGACTACAGGCGCCCACCACCATTCCTAGCTAATTTTTGTATTTTTAGTAGAGACAGGGTTTCACCATGTTGGCCAGGCTGGTCTCGAACTCCTGACCCCAGGTGATCCGCCGACCTCGGCCTCTGAAAGTGCTGGGATTACAGGCGTGAGCCAACAGGTGTGGCCAAAAAATTTCCATTTTTAATTGCAGGGTCTGGGGAATTAAAATGCATCCGTAATTTCTTGCATCTCTCCGCTCGGGCTTGCATGAATGCAGAGGGATGGGGAGGACTTCTTGAGGCAAGCATCCCCCTCTTGTCGCCTGCCATCTAGAGAGAGAGGGCTGTGATTTATCTCACTTTAATCAGGAAGGACCCGATGTGTGGATGGAGAGGTCTGATGGCTTTGTTGCTCCATGTGGGAAAGAAACGGACAGAGTGAATTTGTGTATGATCCCTAAGGAGAAAGCGTCTTTGTGCTCTATTTCTTTTTTACCTGGAGCCCCTGAAAGCAAGCTAGTTACAAGTTGAAATAGGCCGTTTCTAAAGTGTGATTTTGTTTGTGTATGAGCCTTGATTACAAAGGGGAAAAAAACCCGCTTAATTTATATACACCACATGTAGTGCAGGATCCCCTGGGCTGTCTTTTCAGGTATCAGGAAACTTTGATGAAAGTCGCTTGTCTCATCTCATTTCATATTGTTTAGCAGAGCCTGGTATTCACATTTCCTTCCAACTGTTTACTGGAATCTGTGTGTTCCCTTCAAGTGATGCATACTAGGTGCACAGGCTTCCTGCCACTGTCATTCTAATCTTTCCGTGCAGACAGGAGCAGAGGGGAGAGCGCTGAGTCAGGCCCCAGCTTGCTTTTCTTTCCTGACACAGCCCGGCTCCGCTGCACTTCTCAGCTCTTGCTCTAGGTGGTGCTGTTTGACCATTTTCTTCATGTGACCCTCCACTCGGTAATATAAATTCATTCGGAGGATGACCTGATATCAAAAAAAATTCCTTTTGATTAGTAGAATCAACTTGTTTCTTCACACGATACTCTTCCCACTGAGACACATGGAGACAATTCTGACTCCAGGTTTGCAACCTTGAGATTTCTCTCAGATGCAATAAAAAAAAACAAAAAAGCATTTTGAGTGGCACAGTGATGCCTAGTGCATGATCATGTTTGTCTGCTCAAACATTAAAGGGAAACTTGTGGGTTTGAGGATGCCCAGCAGCACGACAGCTGCCAATGTAAATGAGCCGTATAGAGAGAGAGGGGGCGGGAGGGGACTACAAACTTCAGAATATGAGCTGATCGTTTATAAGTTTAAAAAAAAAAAAAAAACAAGTCAAAAGGGAGCCCAGGATGGTGCAAGAAAGAGGAGAAAGGAAGATTTTCCTTGCAGCTAATCAGGAGAGTTCATAAGGGCTGATTACATGAGTGGAAGCCTTAAGTTCTTTTTTTAAAAAAATGTGAAAATTTGCATGTATGTATGTATGTATGTATAGCTTCGTGTATTACCATTATTATTGCAATCAGCAAATGGATTTACTTCCTTTATCTCATGGGCTCCTTCCCACTCACTTCTGGCAGCACATTTTCCTTTCTCCTTCATCCCAGAACACCAAAGAACAGATGCGCTTCCTAACCCTGGCTCCAGGGGACTTTATACAATGTAAACAGTGCACCTCTAACATGGTTCACTGCTTAGAGAACGTGTGTCCCATTTTAAAACTGTGACTCCTTTATATTTTGCAGTGCTTATTTTAATAAGAGACATTGGACTTGTGACTTATTTTTCATGGAGGAGTGAGCTTAATGGTTGAAAGTAATCGATAAACTTGTTTTTCCTCTGATGCCATCAGCCAAGATCCTATGGCAATAGTAAGAGGATGACACTGGGCTGGCACCCCCTCCATAACATATTTGGACCATGTTTTCCCCCCAGAATGCACATGCAATAGCTTTGGTTTGGTAAGAGAGAGATGGTGTACTTGGTTTCCTTCTGTCACACTTTTGGTGAAATGAATTAGACTTTTAAATCAGGAAATTCAGCGAGATGAGTTAGATTTTTACACAAGAGCAGTGGAGGACTTCCAGCTGGTTGGGGGAATGATACGGAAATATCTTGCTAAATCAAGGTCTGGTGGAATGCTGCTCCCCTGGCAGGCTTCTCTTCACAGGGAGCAATCTGTGGGTTGCTTATAGAACAGAGCGAGCAGGAGGCATAGCATGATCTTGCTCAGGGGAAGACCCGGTGTTCAGATGTTTGTCATTAGGAACTGGGTGTGGGCTTTTTCAAGTTAAACTGAAGCAGCAGTTCTATTAGGAAGAGCCTCCCAGATCAGCATCTTCTGTTTCTGGATACTCTCCCTTTGAAAAGCCAGATTTCAGCAAAAAGCTTTGCTAATGGTGAAATTGCACAACTGAAACCCTATGGGAGCAATGGGAAAGATGGAGAAAGAGGTGGTTATATCATGTACTTCAACAGTTTATTTAGAGGCTGTTGACGTTAGAATAACAAGCCAAGACAAACAAAAATACTCATTTTGGATGAAAATATTGTCTTTTCATGTTATTATAGATAGCTGAGTCCTAAGACTTCTACAGAAACACATTTTCCTAATGAGTGGCTGATTTTTCTGGTTGTGCAAGTAATATCCAAATTATTGTACAAATTTTTGGCTCAGGAGCAAACATTGTATTGTATACTGAGCTAATCACTTGCCCTTTCTAAGGTAAGCCCTTACCTCTGCTTTCCCTTCATCTTGTCATTTCTGTTTGTTGGGTACAGGTTTCCTGTTGGTTCTTTCTGTTGGCTCTGATGTAACATGAATGAAGTTCTTAACATCCTTTCAGACATAAACACAACTTAGCTCATTGTTTCTGAGTTCATATAGAGGTTTTCTTGCCCCTGAGACTTTCGTGTCAGACAGCTGGATGTTGCTGTGTTCAAGGCTCTATCTGTTGATTTTGTATCCTACAACTTTACTGATTTCACCTATCAGTTCAGTTCTAACAGTTTTCAAATTTTATTTATTTGTTTTTGTTTTTTTAATATTGTATGTTTCATTTTAGAGTCAGGAGGGTAGATGTACAGGTTTCTTAAACAGGTATATTGCATGGTGCTGAGGTTTGGGCTTCTAATGATCCCACCACCCAAGCAGTGAGCATAGTAATCGATAGGTAGTTTTTCAACCCTTGCTCCCACCATCCTTCCCTCCCACCTTTGGAGTCCCCCAGTGTCTATTGTTCCCTTCTTTGTGTTGAGTTCTAACCTTTTTTTAGTGAAGTTTGTAGGGTTTTCTATATATAACAAGATCATGCCGTCAGTAGAGACAGTTTCACTTCTTCCTTTCCTATTAAGATGCCTTTTATTTCTTTCTTTTGCCTGATTACCCTGAGAAGTGGTGTCTGTGGGCATCCTTGTCTTTTTCCTGATGGTAGAGGAAAAGTTTCAACTTTTCACCATTGATCATGGTGTTAGCTATGGGTTTGTCATATATGGCCTTTATTTTGTTGGGATACAGTCCCTCAATACGTGATCTGTTGGGTGTTTTTTTTTTTTCACCATGAAAGGGTTTCGAATTTTGTCAAAAGCTTTTTCTATATCTATTGTGATGGCCATATAGTTTCTATCCTTTATTTTTCTAATATGGTATATTATATGTATTGATTTGCTTATGTTGAACCATGACATGATCGTGGTGAATGATTCTTTCAATGTGCTATTGAATTTGGTTTGCTAGGATTTTGTTGAGGATTTTTGCATCTATGTAGATCAAGGATATTGGCCTGTCATTTTCCTTTCTTGTAGTGTTCTTGTCTGGCTTTGGAATCAGGGTAATGCTGGCCCTGTAAGATGAGTTTGGAAGTATTCCGTCCACTTCAGCTTTTTGGAAGAGTTTGAGAAGGACTGGTATTAGTTCTTCTTAAAATATTTGGTAGAATTAATCTGGGAAGCCATCTGGTTTTGGGTTTTTCATTGATAGGAGACATTTTCTTACGGATTCAACCTCCTTGCTTGCTATTAGTCTGTTCAGATTTTTAAATTTCTTCATGAGTCAATCTTGGTAGGTTTTATGTGTCTGGGAATTTATCCATTTCTTCTAGATGATCCAATTAGTTAGTGTGTAATTATACCTAGCAGTTTCTTAGGATCCTTTGTATTTCTGTGATATTGGCTATGATGTTTCATCTTTCATTTCTGATTTTATGCTCTATTGAAAACATGAGGCATAGCAGGTAGGGGGCACTGGTCAGGACTTGGGGTATAAACTGGCAGATGTTAAGGTGGGTGATTCTGGTTAACTCAGAAACTCCGAAGTCCCGTGTGGAAGAATTAACTGCCTGTACTCACCTAGTAATGTATATCCTTGGTCAAAAAAGATCCAGCTGAGAATGTTGGATGAAGGGACCAAATCAATCTTCATCATTATATTGAAAACAAGTCAGATTGGCTGTGGTCTTTTGACAGCAGGTCAGTGGCTAAGTCTATTTGAACAAAGTTAGGGCAGGTTCAAGGGAGAATCCTGAGATCGGTATTCTTTGTTCCATACAAACTTGCCTTTCAGTTTCTTCTCCCCATGCCTCCAGGATGTCCCTGCACGGCCCGTAGGGCCCCCTCCTTCAGTACCTTGCCTTACGAAGGGGAGAAAATGAGTTTTCCAATGTTAGCATATATTTAGCCTTCCAAAATTTTCTATTTCTATTTTAGGGGAGCTCTAGGAAAACAGCAGATTACTCTAAATCCCCAGGTAAAAATCTGAAATGGTGGAATTTCATATGACCAGGAGACATATTTTGGGGCAAGTGGGCTTTTCACAATCACTTGGACATGAAGGCATCTGCTTCTTCTATGCCTAAAATAGTCCTTCAATTTAGTAGTTTAATTCCTCTTCCTCTTTTTCAAATTTCAAGACAATACATGTAGTGACTGAACAATTTGGATCCAAGTTTCACTATTTAACTGCCAGTGTGACCTTGGGCGAGTCACTTAATCTTTTCAAGGCTCAATTTCATCATGTAAAGTAGAAGTACAAACAATCCCTGACTTAGAATATTTTGACTTATGATTTTTCAACTTTAAGATAGTTTGAAAGCAATACACATTCAGCAGAAGCTGTACTTTGAGTACTCATACAACCATTCTGTTTTCCACTTTCAGTACAGTATTCATTATATTACATGAGATATTCAAAGCCCACTTTATTATAAAATGGGCTTTCTGTTAGATGATTTTGCCTAACTGTAGGTTAATGTGAGTGTTTAAGGTAGGCCGAGCTAAGCTATGATGTTTAGTAGGTTAAGTGTATTAAATGCATTTTCAGCTTACAATATTTTCATAAGTTTATTGGAATATAACCCCATTGTAAATTGAGGGGTATTTGTAATAATGATATCTCTTCAAGGAGACTTTGTGAGCCTCTCATAGGAAAATGCATACACAGATGCATATAAATATATAATCTTTCTTTTCCATACATATGATATTCTTTAAGGATATTCAAAAATCTGGAAACAGTTGCCTCCAGGGAGATAAATGGTAGTGGGTTGGGAAACTTTTAACTGTATACGCTTTTGTACCTTTTGCATTTTGAATCAGATGAATGTATAATCTACATAAAATATTAAGATTAAAACATCACCGAATAACTTATCAGGAGTTTGGTGAACATAAGGGAAGGCCTCCTATGGTGGTTGTATTTTATTCAGTGTTGGTCACTGTTGGGCACTTCATAGAGCTTATTTCATTTCATCCTTACAAGCGCCGTAGGAGGAAGGGGCCCCAGAGGGATTCATGGTTAGAATAGCAGAGTAGGAGCATTTGGCAGCTATATTCTGTGTAGGTGATAACTTTAAAGATATTTCTGTTATAAAATGTTTCAAACATACAAAAAATATAGAGAAGCAGTTTTCTATAGTTATTAAATATTCTTAATGGGTAGTCACAGAAATTATCATCCAAAGTGGGATATTCTTGAGAGAAAAAGGAGGTTCTATTTATAATTATGGTGGGATAACAAACTTAAGATGAACAGCTCTGGACAAACTGGGTTGTATGGTTCCTGGAAAACAAGGATTACTGTAAATGTGAGTCCCGCCTTGTGCTTCTCTCTGTCCCACCAAGAAAATATGATCTTGATACAGATGTTCATTGTGTCAAGGCAACCATGGCAACCATGATCTAGATACACTGTTCAAGTTTTATGCTGATCCTACATATATATGTCTCAGGAACTTTCCAGAGTTTCCTTTAAGTGCTTCTAAATTTTGCATAAATGGTATGTTGTCCCTTGTCTCTTTTTAAAACCAGTAAGCCATTTTCCCTTCTTTTCCTGGAAAATTAAAGGAACAAAGACCAGGAAATAACAATGTATTAGCTAAGGTTCTGTTGATTGAAAGCAACAGAACCTAATTCTGGCTAGCTTAAACCATGCTAGGATTTAATGAAGAATACTGCAGAATCTTAGATATCTTATGACTGGGAAAGAGGAGGTTCAGGCAGTTCCTGGGATGTCAGCAACAGGTAGCTGTCAATTAACTGCCCCCACACCAGCCACTGCTGCCGTCATCAATATAGCACACCACGATGTCTCCCAGCCTCTGTACGTCTGGGTTCCGGTGTTCAAATTCTAGAGACAGCAAGAGAAATCCCATTGAGTCAGGGATCCTTCCCTGGGTCACACTCCCTGCATATGGTCAGAAATGCAGGATTATGTACTAAAGACACAGCTAAAGAGGACCCACTTCACTGTTTTGGGACCATTTGCAGGGGAGGCAAAATTGTGAGCTACTCACTTAAAGAGGTGATAACCATAAGTTTGCAGGAAAAAAAAAATTGGAGAAGAGAAGGATAACACTATCCTACGGTTTCTTCTGAAAATGGACGAAGGGAACAGCATTTCCATTTGGAAATTCTCTCCTGGCATTTCAATATTTATGGATTCTGAATTCTGAGAAAAATCAGTTGAGAAATTAGGAAAATGGGAAGGAACATTCTAATTTTCCTGTGAAAATTACAGCTTAATAGTCAGTATAGAGAACTTACTGGCTTGAAGAAATGCACTGACTTCAAGTCAAGCAAGATGAGGAAGCACTGACATGTGGAGATGAAAGTTAAGGTGAACAGGACAGGAGCAGTAAAGGAGCCTCAGTCAGACTTTCTTGTATCTGTTGCTGTGTTACAAGTGTGTGTTCATGGCCTTGTCCACTGCTAACAGTGAACCATTTCTGCAAATAAATATTAATGTGTTCCTAGGCATAGTATATGTTTTACAAATCCTATGAGAGGTTTTCTAAGAAATGCCAAGTTTTAGAAACAAAATATACCCTTAAATCGGCAATTTTGACAGTTGCTTCTTTCTAGTGCTATTCATCTTGCCAGGAGATCAGAATGTTATGTTATTTAAATGGTATTGGAGGGGATGATTGATGCCTTGTATAACAATGTCATGTAAACAACGATTAAAGCATTAAGTATTTGTGGTGTTACCTTTCAATCTTTAAAGGACTTTTCTTTAGCATTTATTTTGTGATAACATTCATTTCTTTTTAATGTTTTCTCTGTTAATGCTATTGGATTTTATAATCTTGTTACAATATGTTGGCTCCTAATAATAAGAAATCATCATTTGTTATCATATCTCTTTAAAACAGAAGACTACTAAAACTTTTCATATAATCCTGTTACAGAAAAAAACGACTATTTGCTTGTTATTATAGTCATTTATTATTTTTCAAAAACTTGTAAGTGAAGTGTTATGAAAATCATATGAATTTGGGAATTCCCAAGCATTCTCAGAAATTCTATTTCCTTGTTCCCAATCCCAATGATTAATATCTGCCAGGAGTCGGAAAACAGTGAAAGGAAGTAACATCCTATGTTGGATACCTGGTAGGGTTAGTGAAGAAACGTTATTGCTGAGCTCTGTGTTACGCTCACGAATGATGCCATTGAGGAAGTCACGCTTGTTGAAAGGAACGCAGATACACAAAGAGTTTTGCTGCTGTCTGTTGGATAAGAACCCCCTGGTCGATTTCAGCTCCTACTGCAAGTTACAAAAATCAATCCAATGATAAATGAAAAGTGCCCAGTGTGCTGGGAAATAACTTATTTTTTGGCTTCAGAGGAAATTTTAGAAACAGTGCCAAGTGAAACGTAAAAACAAACTACGAAGACGTTCATGAATTTCCCTCTGAAGCTGACAGCCGTATTTTAGCAGATGGAACTCCTACTATTAGCCCAACTCTTGGGTTGAAACAGTGTGTCCAGGAAACCCTATGTTAAAATGCAATGTGTTGGGGATATTGTTCCTCTATTTGCTTGAGTTAATTTTCAAATTAGTGTACTCTTGCTTAGCTGTGCTCTGAGGGAATGAACAAAAGATTGGTAAACTCTGATGGAGAACACTGGTCAGGCAGGGCACATAGAATCCCTGGGGATGGTGGTTCCTGGCAAATGGGGGAGGAGGCCCTGAGCCAGGCTTGGGCTGGGCTGGAGGAACATGAAGATGGGATCTACTCACAACCCCCAAAACTGAGGGGTCCTGGTAACACATTATTTCACCCTCAGCCATGCAAATTTATTATTTTTATGGATAAAATAGCTTTAAAAAACTAATTTACATTGAAATGTTAAAATATTTATATAGAGATTAGAAATATTTATATAGAGATTATTGGGAATCCCCTCCTAAAGCCCAAACATAAAAACTACCAAAAAAAGAAATTCCGTGTAGGCTAAGATTGCAAATGACTGATGGAATGTAATTTAAATTAAACATGGAAAATATATTTCCTCTTTAATAAAGATCTAAATTTTATTCTTTTTAGGAGCCTTCAGAAATGAAATTCAACTATTAAAAAAAGTATAGAGAAGCCTTTAGAAAAGAAACTTTTCTTTTGCTGTATTATATATTAAAGAACTTTGATGAGAATAGTTCTAAAGTGTTTAATACTCGATTCCACTGATGTTTCTAGGTATTGTGGGGAACACCTAGAAATTAAATCTTCATCTTTGGCAGATCAGAGGCCTATTATTTTTAGGTAAAACAATTAAAATCTGCTTTTAATAAATCACAAATTTTGCAAGTTAGCCATTAATAGTTAGTGCTTTTCAAAGTTTGGCCCAATACATGAAAAAGCCAGAAAAACATACCTGCATTAGTTTTGCCCATCACCTTCTTATGCTGGCCTCAGGAGATTTATTAACAGCATTCAATATTTTAGGTAGGCTGGATGTGGTGGCTCATGCATGTAATCCCAGCACTTTTGGAGGCTGAGGTGGGAGGATGGCTTGAGACCAGGAGTTCAAGACCAGCCTGGTCAACCTAGTGAGCCCCTCGGTCTCTCTGAAAAGAAAAAAAATTAGGTATCCTGTGGCTACCTCCAAAAACAAACTCCAAAGGAACTGAATTTTTTTTTTTTATTTCATGTGTTGGGATAATGGCTTCTTTTGCAGTTACTTACGAAGAATTTAAGGGTCAGTAAAAATATTTTTTCATCCTTAATAACATGAATTCTCTAATTTGTGTGTGATATAATGCTAGATATTGTGCCAAAAGTGTTACATAGACATAATCCATGCCCATTTTCAAAGATAATACTAATATAGAGAATAAGAATCATTATTATTGTAGTAATTATTATTTTAGTAATAGTAGTAATAATCAAAACAATTACATCAAACACTTATTAAACCCTTATTATGTGATAGGTACTGTGTAAGCAATTTCCACATATTAGCTCCTTAAATGTGATCACTAACCCCATGAGGTAGGTAGCATTATGTCCATTTTATAGATGCAGAAACTGAGCTTTGAAGAGGGAAAGCAACTTGCCCAAGGCCATGCAGTCATTGATAAGGGTGGGGAGCGAGAAGTTGAAGTCTGAGATGTAAGTTCACAGACACGAGTACACAAACACGTACAAGATACTCGTATGACATGTGGGGCTGCTTGAAATATGTAATTGACTTTCCCCAGCACAAGAAAGTGTTTGGACAGATTTCAAAGGGATCTAACACTTCCTCAGAGGACTGCCCTACGACATTTTTCCGTGTGCTTTTCTGCCTCTTGTCCTATACTTTTGGCATTTCTTCTGCTCTTAGAGGCAATGAGTCAACAGCATATTTTTAGCACCTCCTGTGTGCATAGAAGTGGCCCCTGACTCAATGGGAGTGTATAACTACCATGGGCCAAATCAGTGTGCTTTCCTGTTAGCCAGGGGATTATAGAAGAACACGCTCCCCTGATTCCAACAGAACTTGCTGCCACTCTGATGTCTTCATTGTAAGGCCTCTAAATGAATGTTCAAGAAATTCATGTTAAAGGCACGTGTCATATGTGTAACTTGTAAACATTTGTGTACTTGTCTCTGTGTCCTTACACCTCAGGCTTCAACTCTTGTTTTTACCTTTATCAATGACTACCTGTGTGCTGTGTGGCTTTGGACCAATTGCTCACCCCCTCTAAAGCTCAGTTTCTGCATCTGTAAAATGGATATAATGCCATATATACATAGATATAGATATACATACACCAATATATATACACACATATATATGTGTGTATATACATATATATATAATATACAAACTGAAATATATAGTTATATAAATATTTCAGTTTAAGTTTCAAAAATCACTGGAGGGTATTTTTATAATACCCTTCAGCAATTTTACCTGCTGCCTTTGCACATTCTGGTGAATTTCTAAATGGAAGTCTGATAGAGATTAATCTTTTAATGCATCATAAATAAAAAAGAAAATCACAGAATGATGTAGCTGGAGAGGACCTTGGGGATCTAGTGTTTCATGAAAGATTAATGTCCTTGATCTGTTTGTAAGTGTTTTGGAAAAATCTTCCATGGTCAAATAAAACTTGGCAATGTTGGATTAAAGTTAAATAGGTTTTTTTTTTCCTGCAGAACTTCATAGTCTTTAATATGCTAATATGTTTTGTGAATCTACAAGGAATGACGTGTTTCAATGCTTATTTTACCCAGATTCTCATTTTGGTACAGGCTGGTCAAGCTGAGTCAGCTAGTATATTCTCTAGATGGAGATGATGGCTGATGCCTTTTTGAGAGCAAGAGAGTCCCCAGGGGAAGCAAGGGTATATCAGTTGCTCCATTTCATGCCAAGGATCCTCAGTCTTTAGAGGCTCAGAGAAGGCTGAAAGGCTACTCTAGGCTATCAGGGCTACCATTCATTGTGACCCATGCTACAGAGAAGCTTTGAGCTCAGTGCAAAGGAGTGACCAGCCCTTGAGAATCAGGAAAATTTATTTATTCCTGACCTAGTCCACTGAGGACATACAAGGAATGGGGCAGGGGAGTGTCACCAGCTATGGTTACTAGCTAGTCTGATTCTCTTTCATTAAGAAAACTGGTCCCTGTGAGTTTAGATTGGGAAGCACCAGGTTAAAAAATTTTTAGGCCAGGAGTGGTGGCCACTGTACTCCAGCCTGGGTGACAGAGTGAGAATCTGTCTTAAAAAAAAAAAAAGTTAAGTGATGTCTTCTGTTGAGGACCTCTCAGAACTTTTAATATGAAAGTGTGCATTGTGAAGAATGGAAGTAGAGTGTACAGGAGTTTTAAAAGCTACTTGGTCATGAAACTCTTGCTTTGTGCAGGATTCGAGGGGCACTAACATTCTGAGGAAAATATTTTGGGAAACATTGATCTAATCCAAACTTCTCATTTTACCAGCAAACCACTGTGGGGCCCTCTAAGTTTCCTTTCTCCATCATTGTGACAAATTCATTGGAATTAATTCAATCAAACCTGGGGTCAGCTTTGAAGAGATTTATTTAGCAGGTAAATCTGTTTTGTACATTTTGAGGGAGTTCTGAGTTTCCATAGTCAAAAACCACAGATCAATTTAACCAACCTTTATGGAATATCACCTATGGCCCAAAGACCCTTTAGCTACAGTGATGGTCTACAAAAATATAAACTGTAATTCTTGCAATACAGGAGATTAGTAATAATGGTAAATATAATGATGATGACACCATGAATAGCTAACATTTATTGAATGCCTTTCTATTAGTCAGGCACTTTACTAAGTATTTTAATCCTCCCAACAATTTATGAGGTAGGGATTATAATAATTCCCATCTTATAGTGAGGACACTGAGGTTAGGAAATTATCCTAGCCTAAACGTTAAGTGTAAGCATGAATAGAAAGGAGTTATCAGCCTATAAGACATTCCTTTATGAGTGATACAAAATCCTATATAAATTCAGAGAAAAGAAAAGTGGTTTTAGAAGTCCTTGATCAGTGAGTGTGAAGCATGTGGTGGCCCGGTTACTGTTTGTTTGGCCATCTGTCCTCCCTCTGGGGATCAGCACCCCCTTACTTTGGAAGAATTGTTTTCCTTTTCACTGTAAGGTTCTTTCTGGCTATGCAATGGGGCACATTGCCTCAAACTAGCCCTGTTCCAGTCTTTGAGAACCTTGAAATTGGAACCAAGGGAAGAGGATTGCCTCTTGAATGGTAATTCTCTAAAATCTAGTCTGAGGTGCTGGTGCCTAATCCCTGGGTCTGTGGAAGGAGCTGGGCTGTGAGAGGGGAGAATGATGTTGATGTCAAGAGAGAGGCAGGTGTTAGGAGCAGAGAGATGGAGGCCTGGAGGGTTTCTGGGCTTCTCTGAGGCTTAGGGTTTGGATCATTGTCTTCATTACTGGAACAAAGGATTTACCATACCTGCTCTTCTGGGAATGAAACTGTCCTGCTTTGCAAAATAAAGTGTCATTAGAAAGAGATCTTAAAAACCCCACACCATAGACAGGTGCACAGATCCGTAGAAGTGTTAAAGTTCTGTCTGTTGGATGCTAAGCCAAGACTCTTAAGTATGTTCTAAAGAGAAACTGGTGTGTGTAGGCTGTGCACTCCCAGGGAGATAAAAAGTTAGGAACTTTATGGGTTGGGCTTGGTGGCTCCCACCTGTAATCCCAGCACTGTGGGAGGCTAAAGTGGGCAGATTGATTGAGCTGAGGAGTTCGAGACCAGCCTAGGCAACATGGTGAAACCCCATGTCTACAAAAGCTACAAAAATTAGCTGGGCGTGGTGGCATGTACCTGTAGGCGGGAGGATCGCTTGAGCCCAAGAGGGAGAGGGTGCAGTGAGCCATGATTGTGCCACTGCACTCCACATGGGTGACAGGAATTTTATGGGGAATGGGATCTTGGAGACTGAGTAGAGACTAGAGGAAAAAAAAAACTACCTCCCCAACTGGCCACACTATTCTTTTAAAAAAATGTTAATTGACAAATTAAAATTGTATGTATTTACGGAGGTATAATGTAATGTTATGATATATGTATACATTGTGGAATAATTAAATCCAGAGAATTAATAGATTCATCACCTCAAAACCTATCTTTTTTGTGGTGAGAACATTTGAAATTTATTGTCTTAGCAATTTGGAAATACACAATACTTCATTGTAAACTACAGTCACCATGCTGTGCTGTAGATCTCAACAAAATGTATTCTTCCTGTCTCAACTAAAACATTGTACTCTTTGACAACATTTCCCCATTCCTCTCACCCCCTCCAAAAACACCCATTCTTTATGTTGAAGAGAATGGCTAAAAAGTCCCAGCAGGTTTCAACTGACAGCTTCAGTGGTTGTCCCATCACACTTCAATGTTATTAATAGAAAGGGGAGGGGCAATACATAATTCGGACAGGCGGAAAGTACCATTGTAACCACTTTCCTGACTTCACAGAAAAAGTCCTCTTGTTTTCATCTGTAAAATGGGAACTGCGTGAATACCATTATTCTTTTCTTCAGCCTCCAAAGAAAAAACAGATGCAAAGCCTTTTATCAATTGCAAAACAGTATACAATGTGTGTTATTACTCACAGTTGTCTTACTGTGACCAAACACTTTATAAGCCTGCGGCAAGTCAGCCTTACTCTCAGGAAGTGGACAATATTTGGGGAAGGAGAAGCAGCAGGATCTTTCAGGACAGTAGCCTTGGTGGGTCCAAAAATTCCTTGAGCGAAATGGGAGACAAAACTTTCTTCCTGCTTTGCGGTTTATCCTGTTAGTCTTGTCTCTCTTCACTCCTATTTTCTATGGAGAATTTCCTGGTTTTGGAGTTTGGGTGCGTTTTATGGAGAGGAGGCAGAACATCTTTAGCTCCAGCAGAATGAAAGGATACATGCAAAGGAACCTAGCACAGTATGTGGTACCCAGTTCCCCTTTAACTTGGCTTTATTCATTCACTCCTGGTAGGGCATTAATAAGGGATTTAGCCCCCTCCTATTGAAAACGATTAATTCAGGGAAGAGTTCAGGCAGTGTGGACAGATACAGTGTAGGCCAAGCCTGTTTCTAAGGCAGGAGCTGGGTAGGGAGGGTGAGAAGGGCGAGAAGAATAGGGAAATATGTGTCGTCTGTGTTGCTGCTGTTGCAACCACCACAACAAACAAACAAGTGAAAAAAAAAAAAAAAGAATTGTCCATACCGGAAAGTGTGCTGTTTTGGAGGAGGCTGGGGAA
The DNA here is from genome assembly GCF_028858775.2 of Pan troglodytes. Lineage (NCBI taxonomy): Eukaryota > Metazoa > Chordata > Mammalia > Primates > Hominidae > Pan > Pan troglodytes. The sequence continues at coordinate 2,438,202 of NC_072410.2, read as the reverse complement.
AGTGTGGATGGCTCGAGTGGGTCCTGTTGGATTGAAGTCTGACAGTGGTGATTCCCTTCAACAAATGGTCGGGGTGGGAGTGTACACACACACACACACACACACACACACACACACCCCACATGCAGCGCCCAGCCTCCGATTTCAGCGCTGGCAGGAGATAACCATTCTTAGCTTGCCTTTCCAGGGTTATTTTTGGCTGAGGCTGTTCGCTGATGGCAAAAGGTTTCAGCCCCCTCCCAAATCCCTCCCCGTGCTTGTTCTAAAGAGAAACTGGTGCGTGTAGGCTGCGCACTCCCAGGGAGACGGGGACGGGCCTGGCGCCGGAGAGGAACCCGGACTCTGCCCAAAGTCTCGCCGCCCGCCGGCTGTTTTCTGGCGGAGGGTGTGCCCCGGAGGGCAGCGATCGCGCGTGAAGGCTGGGGCCAGGCGCGGGTGCAGGCGTCACCGGGGTCGGGCTAGCAGGCCCTGGAATCAGGCTTTTGGGACACCCCGAAAGTGAGTCCAACTTGGGGAGAAACTGAGGGCACTTCGGGCGGTCTGGCAGCGGAGAACGTGGGCGGGAGAAAACTTTACAGGAAGGCAGAAGCAATCTCCGCCGAGGGAGTCAGCGAGCGGCCGCGCGGAGAGGAGGGGCGGGCAGTCCCCAGGCGGGCGGGTGCAGGGCGCAGGGCGCCGACCTGCCGGAGAGGGGGCCCGGGCCCGAGGCGGAGTCCCGGCGCGCGGCCAGGCTGGCGGAGGCCCCCGGCAGGCTGCAGATTCCCTCCGGCCCCGGGAGTCGCAGCAGGACCGGCCAGGAGGCACCACGGAGGGGAGCCCCATCCCGGTGCTGACAGTGCCCACCGCGCCCTACGAGGACCGGCGGCCGGCCGGCGGCGGGGGTCTGCGGCGACCTACCGGCCTCTTCGAGGGCCAGCGCAACTACCTGCCCAAATTCATCCAGAGCGTGCTATCGTCCATCGACCTGCGCGACCGCCGGGGCTGCACCACGGTGGTGGGCAGCGACGGCAGGTACTTTAGCAGGACGGCCATCGAGATCGTGGGGCAGATGGCTGCGGCCAACGGGGTGAGTGTCCGGATGCCCCTCGCTTCCCGCCGCGCTGCCGCCATGCCCTCTCCTAGCCCTTGTCCCCCTGCTGCCTCCGGGCCCAGCTGGGAGGCCCCTTCCCGGCCCAGGCTTTGCTTCCTCACTCCCGCGTCCTCACCCTCCAGCGCCCCACTCCCGCCGCGCTCGCAGCCTCCCCGGCGCACCCCGGACACTGGGTTCTATTAGTACCCACTGCCCCCAAAAGCCTTGAGGGGTGTCCGTCGTTCCTGGAGCCACTCCGGGTGCCCTGGACTCTTCTCCGACTCTGCACACATCCCGCACCTGCTCATTTTTCTTTCGGACATTCTCTTACCCGGCCCTGTAGATTCCAAGGCAGCTCCCAGTTTTCCATATTGTTCCCAACGCGTTCACTGCCCACAGTCCCCACACAAACTTCTTTCCCAGGCTCACAACATAGTCCCTCTGCCCCGTGCCCTTTTTGCAATAATCTGCCAGTCCCCTAAGTCTTAGCTCTGCCTATTTAACAGTAGTGGTGTCTCAGAACACACACACACACACACACACACACACACACACGATCCCTGACATATTTGGCAAGAGTAGGTCCTGAAGGTTTTTAATATTTTGGTTCTTTAACCCAGTGGAATTACTGAATGATTTATTTAATTAGGGTAGGGATGGAGTGGATCCATTTGTTTGATGCTAAACAGCCTGAGCTCGCAGTTCCCAGGGGGCATATCTCTAAATGGTCTGAAATGAGATTTGCAGTGGTTTTCTTAATGCAATTCCCAACTTCTCTCCAAATGCCTTTTGACATTTGACAACATTTCATGCCTCTTCCCCTTTCGCTTTTCATCCTTGTTTTCTCTCCCTTCTCCCACGACCTCGGTAGTCTTCTGCAATCCAGATTCTCAGACTTCGGGTTTTTCTCCCTCTGCCCCTTTCCTCTGTGTCCTATAACTAGAAGCACCTTTTGGCATAGACCCGTATCCCAGTTTCCTCTTTCCCAGGTCCAGCAGCATCTCAAGGACATCTACAAGAGGGATACCTAACTTCAGGGGTCTCTGAATGATATGTGGGAAACATCGTCTAAAAAGTTAATTTTATCCTTATTCATGCAACCAGACCCACACTCATAGAACTTGTCTTTAAGGGGAGTGTCTTGCAGATGTATAAATGAGTGTTAACATCTTTAAAAGCAAAACTGAACATTTCCCTGGCATTTGTATTCCCTCCTTCCTTCCCAACCCTTTCCTTTTCATTTTCTCATTTATTATTAAAAACATTTTTAAAGGATCTCCATGCTTCATATTTATCTACTATAATTTCTCCTTCTCGGTGTTGCAGGGATAGGGAAAGAGGATTTTTTAAAAAACACAATAAAAAGCAATTGGGAGAAACAGGGCCAGTGGTGTTGGGGTGGGTAGTGGAATTGTGATTTTTGACTCCAGTAGACAATGATGCTGGATATATGGGGTTTGATTTCTCTCTGGCTCCTCACTTGAGATTGATGAAGTTTGGCTAGAATCAGGGAGTTGAAGAGAGGTTGACAAATGGTCTTTCACTCTTCTCTGACAGGCTGTTCCTGTGGAGTGATGGAAAATAATGAGCCTTGGGAGAGCTATGGGAGCTCTCATACTCCTTCCTGAGCCAATTTTTTAGGGAGTGAGAGAAACATGGCCTGTCCAATACTTGTTGTGGGTCAGGATATTTTTGAAGCTACGGTTGTTGATTTGCATGGGAAAATTATTATGTCTTATTATTTCTTGTCCCACTTTACCATAAGGGCTCCTCAGCTTCTTACTTCAATGGGTCTTCCATGACACACACACTTTATTAACTCTAAGAGTGGAATTTATTTTAACAGATAATTAGCATAGGTCAATATATGCTTAAAATAGAGTCAAATTAAACGCACTAGCTGTTATGAAGGACAGCTGACAAAATCCACATAGAAGCATCGACTCAAATAATCTGAAAGTACTACTTCTAAGAGGGGCGGGCATGGGTGAAGGGAATGGTGGACATGTTTCAGAATTTCAAACGCCAACTTTAACCAATCATTTCCTCATTTTGTTCACCTTCTTGGGGGCTTATGCTAAAGTGAAGTGAATAGCCATAAGGCTGGCTTCAGGAGAAAGGTGGTCTAAAAGAACTGGATAATTATAAGCAAAATTGGTCTCGAATGATTGAAAATTGATGAGAATGTGCTTGTCTCCTGATTTGGCATCCTGAGTTAGACTCAGGAATACTGAACATGGATCCCAAAGGCTTTGGTCTTTTTTGATATCTTATTGGATAATCATAAGCAGGCTAGAAAAATAGGAAACTAGAATTTTTTCTCTTTGAACTGACAAATCTGACCAGTGGGCTGCATTCTCTATATCTGAAAAATCTTGGTTTTGATTGAAAAAGTTAATTTTACAAAGCAATTTTCTTTTTTTAAATTAAATTTCATTTTTTTTGACACAGGGTCTCACTTTGTTGCCCAGGCTGGAGTGCAATGGTACAGTCTTGGCTCACTGTAGCCTTGACCTCCCCAGATTCAGGTGATCTTCCCACCTCAGCCTCCTGAGTAGCTGGGGCTATAGGTGCACGCCACTACGCACAGCTGATTTTTGTGTTTTTACTACTCATAGGGTTTCTCTGTGTTGCCCAGTCTAGTCTCAAACTCCTGATCTCAAGAGATCTGCCTGCCTTGGCCTCCTAAAGTGTCATGAACCACCTTGCCCAGCCTACAAAGCAATGTTCTAGGAAAAACTACAGTTACTCTTTGATTATGTAATTGCTGGAGAAGAAAAGCATGGCATTTCTAAAATGATGAACTATATTACTTATATTTTAATATCTCATAAAGTTTGAAATAGACATTTCAAACATAAACATGTGTAAAAATTTTTATAAATTATAAAATCAAAAACATTTTACAATTATTTTATTATAAAATTATTATAGAATCAAAAACATTATAAATTTAAACAACTTTTTAAAAAATTTATTTTGGGATTTCCCATGGAGTGATGGAGAATAATGAGCCTTGGGAGAGCTATGGCAGCTCTCATACTCCTTCCTGGGCCAACTTTTTTAGGAAATGGGAGAAATATACACTGTTCAATGTTTATTGTGGGTCAGGATATTTTTGAAGCTATAGTTGTTGATTTGCTTCAAACTTTAAAAAAATTATTATAAAATTATGGGATGTAAAAAAATTTATTATAAAACTTTGAAATTTTCAAACTTTCAGAAAAGCAGAGAGATGAGATTAATGGCACTCACAGGCAAGCATAGAACATAGATTGTAAACATTTTGCTATATTTGTGTCATGACTATTTTTTGCTTGTGTTTGAAAGTATATTAAAGAAAATGATATTTTACCCCTAAATTCTTTAGTACAGATTTCTAAAAAAATAAGAACATTTTCCTGTATAGTTACAAAATCATCTTTTCAAACAAAATAAAAAATGGCTTTTTTATATCATTTATTACCCAGTCCACATTCAGATTTCCTCAATTATTATGAAATGTCCTTTTATTTTTTGAGACAAAGTCTTGCTCTTTCACACAGCCTGAAGTACAGTGAAACAATCATAGCTCATTGCAGCCTCAAACTCCTGGGCTCAAGTGATCTTCCTGCCTCAGCTTCCTGAGTAGCTAGGACTATAGGTGCACACCACCATGCCCAGCTAATTTATTGTTTTTGTAGAGATGGAGGTCTTACTACGTTGCCCAGGCTGGTCTCAAACTCCTGGCCTCAAGTGATCCTTCCAGCTTCGTCTCCCCGAAATATCTTTTGTGGCTGGTTTGTTCAAATTAGTTTCTTCTAATCAAGGGACACACATTGCATTTGATTATTTAGCTCAAGACTGTTTTAACCTGGAAAATACACATACTCTTTGTTTATGTATTTATTTAGTGAAATTGACTTGTTGAAAAACTAGTCAGTTGTGCTGTAGAATATTTCCCCTTCTGGAATTTTCTGGTTGCTTTTTATGGTGTCATTTAACTTTTCACTCTGTTTTTTCCTGGTTAACTGGAAGTTAGTTCTAAAGGCTTTTAGGCCTGCTATAACAAAATACCAAAAACTGGATGACTTATAAAGAACAGAAATTTATTTCTCACAGTCCTAGAGGCTAGCAAGTTTAAAATCAAGGAGCATGTGGTTTTGATATCTGGTTAGGACCAACTTTCTGGTTCATAGATTGGCTTTCTTGCTGGGCCCTCACATAGTGGGAGAGACTAGCTAGCTCTCTGGGGCCTCTTTTATAAGGGCACTAATTCCAATCATGAAGCCTCTGTCCTTATGATCTAATGACCCCCTAAAGGCCCCACCTTTTAATACCAGCACCTTTGGGGTTAGGATGTCAACATATTAATTTGGGGAAGACCTACACGTTCAGCCCATTGCAAGGTTTAGTTAGATTCAGGTTCAACTTCTTTTTTTAAAGACTATTTCATAGGCAATAATGTGTATTCACATCCCATCATTAGTGATGGTGAGATGATCGCAAGGTTAGGGTGATCACTGCCTATCTCCTCTGCTATATTCCCCCTTGGGTCAAGCCAGTAGTCTGTGACGTGAACTTTGTACCATGTGTATATTCAGTTATATTCTGTATCAATAGTTACTTGATTGTTTTAGCATTTATTAATGATCCTTGCTTGAGTTGATTATTTCATTAGGGGTTTCAAAATGGTGAATTTCTAATTCTCTAATTCTATCTACATGTTTTAGCTGACATTTTTCTATAAGCAGACCATTTTCTTCACAACTGGGTTATTTGGCTACCCTGAAACATAGTTCCTTCCGGGAAGGCAGAACATATGTTTATTTCTGTCTTTTAAAAATTACTGGTGTTTGGAGTGAAGATTAGGTGAGCTAACTACCTCCACAGGTGACAAATGAATTTTGTTTTGTCTCACTTTTGCTTTTTTGAATATCACTGTGGCTGCTTGGATTTTTATATTTAATTTGAATGGATTAGGGAATAAATGAGAAGATAGGTTTTATCTGTTTCTGTAGTTTTTATGTGGCTGTGTGAACTTACTTTTAAAAATTCCCAGAAATATTTTAATTCCCCTTTAAAGATATAAACTATGTCATACTATAAAGCAAAAGAAAAACCAATCATGTGAAGAGTAAATAGTACCGTTTAAACGAATTGTGGTTAAGCTTAGTTTGTACCTAATTAGTTTTTTATTTTCTTTCTACTTTTATCTGCTTCAGAGCCTCTTCAGTGGTTTAGATCTTCTATGTGTCAAATTATTCTAATCTCTTAAAAAGTTTAAGAGCTAAAATACAACACAATGACTACAAGAATGCCTTTGTCCTTTTCTGGGTAGGTACACCTAAGGCAACTTCTTTTTCTCTTCTTTGTTCTCTTCTTCTTTCTTATTCTTAAATCATCTTCAATATTGGACAGATGACAGCACTATGCCTGCCTCAAGATGTTTCTGACTTTTTCTTTTTCTTTTTCTTTTTTTTTTTTTGAGATGGAGTCTTGCTCTGTCACCCAGGCTAGAGTGCAGTGGCACAATCTTGGCTCACTACAACTTCTGCCTCCTGGGTTCCAGTGATTCTCCGAACTCAGCCTCCTGAGTAGCTGGGGTTACAGGCATGCACCACCACGCCTAGCTAATTTTTTGTATTTTTACTAGAGACGGGGTTTCACCATGTCGGCCAGGCTGGTCTTGAACTCCTGACCTCAAGGGATCTGCCTGCCTTGGCCTCCCAAAGTGCTGGGATTACACGTGTGAGCCACTGCACCCGGCCGTTTCTGACTTTTTCTAAAGTTTTCTTTCTCTGGAGATGACATTATATAATAGCACTGTTCAATAGAAGTTTCTTTGATGATGGAACTGTTCTATAATCTGCATTGTCCCAGCCACTAGCCATATGTGACTACTGTAACACTTGAAATGTGGCTAGAGCAACTGAAGAACTGAATTTTGCATTTTACTGAATTTTAATTAATTAAAATAGAAATGCAAATAACCATAAGTGGTTAGTAGCTACCATACTGGACAGCAAAGATCTATAATTCAGCATTTAAAATCGATTTTGTTTTGTTTTCAAAAATGGAGTCAGACTGTTACAACCCAAAAGAACTGTAGGTTAAATTAAGGTAAATCCCCAAATACTACATACACATTTGGGAAATCCAAAACAGATTTTTTCATGTGATAACCACACCCTCTTTTGACTTTAGCCTTGGAGGTAATGGAGTATGGCAGAAAAAACCCTGTATCAGCAGCTGGAAGACTCACCTTCTTTTCCTAGCTCTGCCATATATTGACCAAAAGAGTCAAAGTCCATTCAGATGGTTGAAGGGCCTTGGAATTTTGTTTTTGGTTTTCACATACAAGTTGGAGGGCAGATGCGTTAGCCTCTTGAAATACCCAGAAACCACTTGTTTCCTCATCTAAAAATCAGGTATGACAGGATCATTTAATTATCCTGGAAATCAGATGAAGCACTGCATATGAAAGCACTTTGTAACATCGATAGCACTGGGAAATGTAAAGACCTTTTACTGAAATATAAAGGTGTATGGTCAACTGAATATATCTCAGATAGTTAGGATTTGACTGTATATATTGAATATAACCTGTAGTGGGCCCCTTGGTAAACAGCTTACAGTTTTGTTGCAAGTTTTAGCCAAGAGAAAATTTATTTGTTGACTAGTCATGCCCTTTATTGGCCACATGATGAGCAGCCAAGATATTAAGACACAGTGCACCTTGCAGAATTCAAGAATGTCTCAGTGTCTTGTGAACTAGGAAGCTGAAATGCAGTGGTATGCAGAAGGCTGGCTCAGTAGGAGCCTTGGGAGTGTCCTCCAGATAGATGTTTGTGCAGGTTGTGTTTGATTCCAGTTGGCCATGAAAAGCTGGTTGCTCTAAAGAATGAGAATATACTTGGTTTTGCATTTACTAGAACTATCTGGGGAACAAATCTTGGGGTGGAAGAAAGAAGGGAGGGAGGGAAAGCTGTGCTTCAATACCTAGGGCTTCTTTCCTGGAATGGATCTGAGAATCTGGGATTGGGTGGCTAATATCTCATCTCTAGAAGGGAGAAAGAACTGGGTGGTGATGGCTTTGTATTTTCTATTGGAGTTCACTACAGAATAGGTGAATGGAATGGGCTGCTATGATCCAGACATTAGGGAGGACAGGTTTGTGATACATTAGAAAACTTGAATGAGCCCTTCTATGATTCTCTCTTCCCTCTTTCTGCTTCCCGTTCTTAATCACCATCCGCAGGTTGTGGAATTAGCAAATCTATTATGTGAGCAATAGCAAACTTACAGGAGCCCTTGGCTCCATCTATCTCCCTGTTTGTGTCAGTTCCTTCTGGATGCTTTTAGTCTGTGGTCTTCATTCACTCTTTTTCTGGGGAAGTAAAAGGAGTGGGACAGATTATGAGAACAGCTGGGTCCTCCCAGTTGCTGGGGTGGTTATTTTAAGCTTTGTTTAATGTGTCCAGAGACCCAGATGGCATTTTTAACTAAGCTGCTTTATTAAATCTTGTGATAAAGCATAGTGATGTTTATTGAAAAGGCAGACACGCATCAGCAACATTATGCGTGAAACTTGCTCTAAGAATTTTCTATAAAACATCTGTTCTCTTTGAGCCTTTTGTGAACTCTGGAAGTTTGCTAGTTTCTATACAGACTTGAGGACAAGAAGTTGGAACCCACTTTTGGAGATGTCCAAGCATAGGTATTGGAATCATTAATCCTAACCCTCTCAGTTTTAAGGCCCCGGATACCCTTCTGTTAGACAACAGTAACATGAGCAAGCACTGTAATAACCTTTAAACAAGATTATTTGGAAATAATGGACAAGAAAAATTAGTATAAATTGTTTGGGGATTTTAAAATTAAAGATAAAAAGCTAGGGCTTCAATGACCTGTGCCAGCCTATAGCCTTAAGAGTCAATTTGCAAACACTCAAGATTTGGCCAATATGCCTCTACTACTTCTACTTAACACAGTCAAAGGGAAATTTTTGGATTCTTTCATCTGATTTGACTCTCTTAGTTACGAATAAGAGGATATCTAGAATATATATGTGACTTGTTAAAATGAAAATCCACCTTCTCTGAGTCTTCAAATATCTTTCATATCTTACATTTTTAGTCACATCAACTTTTGAAGTCATGTCCGTAGTTGTATGAAAAGAAAAATTTCAGGAACATTCAACCTCAAAAGTTATTTTTCTTAGTCTGAAATCGTAGAAGCATTTGACTTTTACTTTCTCTTTTTAAGTTTGTACTAGTAGGTATTTTGTATAAATATAATATTTAATTATTGCCTTTGTATTCTTTTTCTCTAGTAAACATCCTGGTTTTTAGCTATCAATATGTAGGTTTACATTTAGGGATTTCTAATGGAAAGAGAAAGGAATCTGAAATCAGAGGACGAGAGTTTATTCTACTTGACCAAACACATACACAATACTGGAAGGAGAGTTTTACAACAAATATTTAATATCTATGACATGTAAAACGTTTTTTGAAATCAAGAAAATTCAAACAATTCAATACAAATATCATCAATAATAACACATGAACAGGTGGCCAACCTTATTAATAACCAGAGAAATATAAATTAAAACAATCCATCAACTTGTAAAGAAGATGAAATTACCCAGAGTTGGTGTAGGTGATGGAAAATTGTCATGTTTGTATACTGTTCATAGAAGTTAAATTGACATAACTTTTTGGTCAGGCAATTTGGAAGTATATATCTAAATTAATAGAGTAGTTTTCTAATAACCTGGGAATCTCTTAATCTAAGAATCTTCACTGTAGATTTTTCTAGAACAAATGTACAAACATCTGTGTACAAGGGTACTCACTGCAGCATTTTGCTAAGGAAAAACTCAGAAAAAATCTATATGTTCAACAGAGAACAGGTACATAATTTATGACACAACTGCACAATATACACCACTAAAATAAAGGATATAAATTTATATGTAGTATGAAAAAGATGTGAATGATAGCTTGTTGGTGAAAAACAGCAATGACTGGAATATTGTGTGTAACGTAATCCTGCTTTTCTGTATATAATGTAGGCATAGAAAGTAGGATTGAAGGGACATACTCTAGTCAACAGTGTATATAGCTTGGGTGGAGGGGGTGTATAATGGGGAAGGAGAGTCCCTTTTCCTATCTATTCCATATACATCTCTGGATTTAAAAGATCATACATGCATATGCATTACCTTCAAAATTAAAATGATAAAGACAAAAGGAGAAGCTTTGGATTTGAATCATGATACTACTGTTTGCAACTTCTATGACCGTGGGGAAGTCGCCTAGCCTCCTGGGGTTTATTTCCTCATTTATAAAAATAGGGAAAGTAATAATACTTGTCTACATATCTTCTAGGGTTGTTGGGAGGATTGAATGTGATAATGGGTTACAGCATTATGAATTATTTATTCATATAACACAATTATTATAAAAATATTTTGCTCTGATTAAAATAAAAGAAGGACGAGATCGTGTGTGTTTTTCAGTCCCAGTAGCTTTACTAACCAGAAAGCGCCTGCTGATGTGGTGATCACAGTTGCTTTGGTGCAGCTTCCTGTTGACTTTTGGCAATTCTCCACGCTGCTAGCTAAGGCTGAGGTGGCGACTGTGGAAGGTGTGATCTCCTCCCCCTCCCAGCACACATTTGTGTGCATACTCACACTCATGCACACACAAACACACACATGCACACTCTATCACAGTACATGAGGTGGCAGCAGCTGCTCCGGCATAGACTTTCACACAACATAAAGGGCTTTTTTGGTGTGGTCTGTGCATTATTTCCTGTTAAGCATGAGCTGAGTCAGTGCCATGCTTTTCCATCTGAAACCTTTCTGAGGCTCAGGCTGTGTTAAGAGCAAACCCTCTCCCCTCCATGCCCACCCCATGGCCCTCTACTGAAGCCAGATCATAATCTGCTCATTTCATGAGGATTTTCAAACCGAATGGACTGGGCCATGTGAGAGATCACTGAAAGGAACAGACCAAGCAGAGGCTAAGAGACTCCACGCTAATCTGCTGAGTCATCTGAAAATGCACAGCTGTGGCAGCTCACGGTGCTTTAAAGTACTTTGGCAGGATGTTTGTTCAGGGGGCCTGTTCCTGCAGCCCTGCTGAATGTTTGGTTAGGAGGCATAATCATTTTTTGGACAGGATCTCCCAAATGTAAGGTGATAGATGCTAATGTGGAATATAATACAGAAGATACAGCTTGGATGTCATAAATAACAATAAATTGTTTAATCTTGCTGAGTTGTAAATCTATGATTGCCAGAGGTCTTTAGTTCACTGGAACATAGTATGGGGGCAGGGGCACTTAGCAAATAGGCAGTTATTATTTTCCAACCAGACAGAAACTGGTCTGATGAAATTTATCTAAAAAGGCATACACATGTATTTTAATTAATTGTGACAATTACTCAGAGAAAACACATGGCCCTAAAGAGGCTGAGGGGTTTTTTTGTTCTACCTATAAATGTATATGTATATTCACCTATATTCTACCTATGTATAAGTAAGAGAATGAGTTTTTGTTTTGGGGATATATATTTATACGTATCTATACAGACAGATATACACATACTTAATTTCTGTGTACCTATTAAGGTGCGGTGACAGATGGAAAGTATTTTTAAGCATTTAGATAGCTTATTCTATAGCATATGTGTGCATATAGCCCCCCCATAAAGCTTTGTCTCTTTTCTGGATATATTTAACAAGAGGCTAGAACAGAGTCCAAAATGTCAGAAATCTTTGAACATTCCATAGAAATGAAGGAGGTGTTTCCAAATGACCTATGTTTCTATGGCAATAAATAGAACTTGTGCTGCGTTGGATGGGTCAGGAGTAAGGAATATAAACAGTGTAAGTATGGGTATTCCAGGCAGAAATCTACCTTCTAAGAACAGCTTTGTGCAGTGAGCTCGACAACATTGATCAGTTAGCAGTCCGGTTCCGTACAACATTGATCAGGTAGCAAGACGGTTCGGCAGTGCCAGTCGGAGACACAGATGGGGAAAATCAAAGAAGACGCAGGTCAGGACAAGGATGCAGACATGTACCTGTCACTACCATGGACTTCAGCAGCTTCTTAGTGAGCAGGTTTATGATCAAAGAAGAAAGACAACGTTGATATGTAAGCATGTTACAATTAATTTGCTGTTTAGTTACTAGCAAACTACATCCAGTTTTTAGTTTTTAGGTTTTTTTTTCTTTTTTCTTTTTTGAAACAGGTTCTTGTTCTGTCATCCAGGCTGGAGTGCAGTCGTTATCCAAGCTCACTGCAGCCTTAAACTCCTGGGCTCCGTGGATCCTCCCACCTCAGCCTCCCAAGAAGCTGGGACTACAGGTGCACACCACCATGGCCAGCTAATATTTCTTATTTTTTTGTAGAGATGAGGCCTTGCCGTATTGCCCAGGCTGCTCTTGAGCTCCTGGCAGTGTAGATATTTCCATGTTTATACAGATGATTGTGCAGATATTTCCATGTTTATACAGATGAGTGTGTAGATATTTCCATGTTTTTAAAGACGGCGATGTAGATATTTCCATGTTTATAGAGATAGCGGTGTAGATATTTCCATGTTTATAGAGACAGAGGTGTAGATATTTCCATGTTTATACAGAGAGCGGTGTAGGTATTTCCAAGTTTCTACAGATCGCGGTGTAGATATTTCCATGTTTTTAAAGATAGCGGTGCAGATGTTTCCATTTTTATACATTTAGCGGTGTAGATATTTCCATGTTTATACAGATGGCGGTGTAGATATTTCCATGTTTATTGAGATAGCGGTGTAGACATTTCCATGTTTATACAGATAGTGGTGAAGATATTTCCATGTTTATAGAGATAGCGATGTAGATATTTCCATATTTATACATATAGCAGTGTAGATATTTTCATGTTTATACAGAGAGCGGTGTAGGTATTTCCATGTTTATACACATACCGGTGTAGATATTTCCATATTAATACAGATGGCTGTGTAGATATTTCCATGTTTATAGAGATGGCGGTGTAGATATTTCCATGTTTATACAGATGGCAGTGTAGATATTTCCATGTTTAGGCAGATGGTGGTGTTGATATTTCCGTGTTTACAGAGATAGCGGTGTAGATATTTCCATCTTTTCAAAGATTGCGGTGTAGGTACTTCCATCTTTACACAGATAGTGGTGTAGATATTTCCCAGTTTACACAGATAGCTGTGTAGATATTTCCATGTTTACAGAGATAGCATTGTAGATATTTCCATGTTTATACAGATTGTGGTGTAGTTATTTCCATGTTGATACAGATAGCGGTGTATATATTTCCATGTTTATACAACTAGCGGTGTAGAAATTCCCATGTTTATACAGATCGCTTTGTAGATATTTCCATCTTTCTACAGATGTCAGTGAAGATATTTCCAAGTTTATACAGATGGCAGTGTAGATATTTCCATGATTATACAGATGTCTGTGTAGATATTTCCATGTTTATGCAGATGGCGGTGTAGATATTTCCATGTTTATAGAGATGGCGGTGTAGTTATTTCTATGTTTATAGAGATAGCGGTGTAAATATCTCCATGTTTATAGAGATGGTGGTGTAAGTATTTTCATGTTTATAGAGATAGCGCTGTAGATATTTCCATGTTTATACAGATAACGGTGTAGGTATTTCCATGTTTATACAGGTAGCGGTGTAGATATTTCCATCTCTATACAGATGGCAGTGTAGATATTTCCATGTTTATACAGATAGCAGTGTAGATATTTCCTTGTCTATAGAGATAGCGGTGTAGTTATTTCCATCTTTACACAGAGTGCGGTGTAGTTATTTCCATCTTTATACAGATGGCGGTGTAGATATTTCCATGTTTATACAGATGGCAGTGAAGATATTTCCATGTTTATAGAGATTGTGGTGTAGATATTTCCATGTTTATACAGATAGCGGTGTAGATACATCCATGTTTCTGAAGATGGCGGTGTAGATATTTTCATGTTTATAGAGATGGAGGTGAAGATATTTCCATGTATATAGAGATAGCAGTGTAGATATTTTCATGTTTATAGAGAACGCGGTGTAGGAATTTCCATCTTTATAGAGATAGCGGTGTAGATATTTCCATATTTATACAGAGAGCAGTGTAGGTATTTCCATGTTTATACAGATTTCGGTGTAGATATTTCCATGTTTCTAAAGATGGTGGTGTAGATATTTCCTTGTTTATACAGACAGCGGTGTAGATATTTCCATGTTTATACAGGTAGCGGTGTAGATATTTCCATCTTTGCACAGATTGCCGTGTAGATATTTCCATGTTTACACAGATAGTTGTGTAGATATTTCCAAGTTTACACAGATAGCTGTGTAGATATTTCCATGTTTACACACATAGCGTGGTAGATATTTCCATGTTTATACAGATTGCGGTGTAGATATGTCCATGATTATACAGATAGCGGGGTAGATATTTTCATGTTTACACAGATAGCGGTGGAGATATTTCCATGTTTATAGAGACTGCGGTATAGATACTTCCATGTTTATACTGATAGCGGTGTAGATATTTCCATGTTTACAGAGATAGCGGTGTAGATATTTCCATCTTTGCACAGATTGCTCTGTAGATATTTCCATTTTTACACAGATAGCTGGGTAGATATTTCCAAGTTTACACAGATAGCTGTGTAGATATTTCTATGTTTACACAGATAGCATTGTATATATTTCCATGTTTATAGAGATAGCGGTGTAGATATTTCCATGTTTATACAGATAGCATTGTAGATATTTCCATGTTTATACAGATAGCGGTGAAGATATTTCCCTGTTTATACAGATAGCGATGTAGATATTTCCATGTTTATACAGATAGCGGTGTATATATTTCCATGTTTATAGAGATAGAGGTGTAGATATTTTCATGTTTATAGAGATGGCTGTGTAGATATTTCCATGTGTGTACAGATGGCAGTGTAGATATTTCCATGTTTATACAGATGGCGCTGTAGATATTTCCATGTTTATACAGATGGCAGTGTAGATATTTCCATGTTTATACAGATAGCGGTGTAGATATTTCCATGTTTACAGAGAAAGCGGTGTAGATATTTCCATGTTTATACAGATGGCAGTGTAGATATTTCCATGTTTATACAGATAGCGGTGTAGTTATTTCCATGTTTACAGAGATAGCGGTGTAGATATTTCCATCTTTGCACAGATTGCGGTGTAAGTATTGCCAAATTTACACAGATAACCGTGCAGATATTTCCAAGTTTACACAGATAGCTGAGTAGATATTTCCATATTTACAGAGATAGCATTGTAGATATTTCCATGTTTATACAGATTGCGGTGTAGTTATTTCCATGTTGATACAGATAGTGGTGTAGATATTTCCATGTTTATACAGGTAGCAGTGTAGAAATTCCCATGTTTATACAGATCGCTTTGTAGACATTTCCATCTTTCTACAGATGTCCGTGTAGATATTTCCAAGTTTATACAGATGGCAGTGTAGATATTTCCATGTTTATACAGATGTCTGTGTAGATATTTCCATGTTTATGCAGATGGCGATGTAGATATCTCCATGTTTATAGAGATGGCGGTGTAGTTATTTCTATGTCTATAGAGATAGCGGTGTAAATATTTCCATGCTCATAGAGATGGTGGTGTAAGTATTTTCATGTTTATAGAGATAGCGGTGTAGATATTTCCATGTTTATACATATAAAGGTGTTGGTATTTCCATGTTTATACAGATAGCGGTGTAGATATTTCCATGTTTATACAGCTCGTGGTGTAGATATTTCCATCTTTATACAGATGGCAGTGTAGATATTTCCAGGTTTATACAGATAGCGGTGTAGATATTTACATGTCTATAGAGGTAGTAGTGTAGGTTTTTCCATATTTATACAGATTGCGGTGTAGATATTTCCATCTTTATACAGATGGCGGTGTAGACATTTCCATGTTTATACAGATGGCAGTGAGCATATTTCCACGTTTATACAGATAGTGGTGTAGATATTTCCATGTTTATACAGATGGCGGTGTAGATACATCCATGTTTCTGAAGATGGCAGTGTAGATATTTTCATGTTTACAGAGATGGCGGTGTAGATATTTCCATGTATATAGAGATTGCAGTGTAGATATTTCCATGTTTATAGAGAAATCGGTGTAGGTATTTCCATGTTTGTAGAGATAGCGGTGTGGATATTTCCATATTTATACAGATAGCGGTGTAGGTATTTCCATGTTTATACAGATGGCGGTGTAGATATTTCCTTATTTAAACAGATATCGGTGTAGATATTTCCAGGTTTATACAGAGAGCGGTGTAGATATTTCCACGTTTTACAGATAGTGGTGTAGATATTTCCATCTTTATACAGATAGCGGTGCAGATATTTCCATGTTTACACAAATAGCCGTGTAGATATTTCTATGTTTACACAGTTAGAGTTGCAGATATTTCCATGTTTATAAAGATAGCGGTGCAGACATTTCCAGGTTTATACAGATAGCGGTGTGGCTATTTCCATGTTTATACAGATAGCGGTGTGGGTATTTCCTTGTTTATACAGATAGCGGTATAGATATTTCCATGTTTATAGAGATGACTGTCTAGATATTTCCATGTTTATACAGCTTTCCATGTAGATATTTTCATGTTTCTACAGATGGTGGTGCAGATATTTCCATGTTTATACAGATGACTGTGAAGTTATTTCCATGTTTATACATATGTCAGTGTAGCTATTTTCATGTTTATAGAGATAACGATGTAGATATTTCCATGTTTATACAGATAGCGGTGTAGACATTTCCATGTTTAGAGAGACAGCGTTGTAGATATTTCCATATTTATACAGATTGCTGTGTAGATCTTTCCAGGTTTATACAGATCGCGGTGTAGATATTTCCATTTTTATACAGATAGCGGTGTAGATATTTCCATGTTTGTAGAGATGGCGTTGTAGGTATTTCCATGTTTATAGAGATAGCGGTGTAGATATTTCCATGATTATACAAATCGCAGTGCAGATATTTCCATCTTTATACAGATGGCAGTGAAGATTTTTCCATGTTTATACAGATAGCGGTGTAGATATTTCCATCGTTACACAGATGGCGGTGTAGATACAGCCATGTTTCTGAAGATGGCGGTGTAGATATTTTCATGTTTATATAGATGGCAGTGTAGATAATTCCATGTTTATAGAGATTGCGATGAAGATATTTCCATGTTTATAGAGAAAGCGGTGTTGGTATTTCCATGTTTATAGAGATAGCGGTGTAGATATTTCCATATATCTACAGATAGCGGTGTAGGTATTTCCATGTTTATACAGATGGCGGTGTAGATATTTCCATGTTACTACATATGGCGGTGTAGATATTTCCTTGTTTATACAGATGGTGGTGTAGATATTTCCATGTTTATACAGATAGCGGTGTAGATATTTCCATGTTTTCAGAGATAGCGGTCTAGATATTGCCCTCTTTGCACAGATTGCCGTGTAGATATTTCCATTTTTACACAGATACCTGTTGAGATATTTCCAAGTTTACACAGATAGCTGTGTAGATATTTCCATGTTTATACAGATAGCGTTGTAGATATTTCCATGTTTATACAGATAGCGGTGTAGATATTTCCATGTTTATACAGAGAGAGGTGTAGATATTTCCATGTTTATACAGACAGCGGTGGAGATATTTCCCTGTTTATACAGATAGAGATGTAGATATTTCCATGTTTATACAGATAGCGGTGTAGATATTTCCATGTTTATAGAGATAACAGTGTAGATATTTCCATGTTTATGCAGATGGCTTTGTAGATATTTCCATGTTTATAGAGATAGCGGTGTAGATATTTCCATGTTTATACAGATAACGGTGTAGTTACATCCATGTTTATACAGATTGCGATGTAGATATTTCCATGTTTATACAGATAGTGGCGTAGATATTTCCATGTTTATACAGATGGCGTTGTAGATAGTTCCATCTTTATGGAGATGGCGGTGTAGATATTTTCATGTTTACATAGATGGCTGTGTAGATATTTCCATGTTTGTAGAGACTGTGGTGTTGATATTTCCATGTTTATAGAGATAGCGCTGTAGGTATTTCCTTGATAATAGAGATAGTTTTGTAGATACATCCATGTTTATACAGATGGGTGTGTAGATATTTCCATGTGTATACAGATGACTTTGTAGATATTTGTATGTTTACACAAATGGTGATGTAGATATTTCCATATTTATACAGATAGCGATGTAGATATTTCCATGTTTATACAGATAACGGTGTAGTTACATCCATGTTTATACAGATTGCGATGTAGATATTTCCATGTTTATACAGATAGTGGCGTAGATATTTCCATGTTTACAGAGATAGCGATGTAGATATTTCCATCTTTGCACAGATTGCGGTGTAGATATTTCCATCTTTACACAGATATCGTTGTAGATATTTTCATATTTATACAGATCGTGGTGTAGATATTTCCATCTTTCCACAGATGGCAGTTTAGATATTTCCATGTTTATACAGATGACAGGGTAGATATTTCCATGTTTATACAGATAGCGGTGTAGATATTTCCATGTATTTACAGATCGCGGTGTAGATATTTCCATGTTTATACAGATCGCGGTGTAGATATTTCCATGTTTTTACAGATGGCGGTGTAGATATTTCCATGTTTATGCAGATAACTTTGTAAGTATTTCCATGTTTCTACAGATGGCGGTGTAGATATTTCGATGTTTATAGAGATAGCAGTGGAGATATTTCCATGTTTATACAGATAGCGGTGTAGATATTTCCATGTTTATACTGATCGTGGTGTAAATATTTCCATGTTTATAGAGATGGCGGTGTAGATATTTCCATGTTCATAGAGATAGCGGTGTTGATTATTCCATGTTTATAGAGATAGCGATGTGGATATTTAGATGTTTATACAGATGGGGTGTAGATATTTCCATATTTATAGAGATGGCGGTGTAGATATTTCCATGTTTATACAGATCACAGTGTAGATATTTGCTTGTTTATACAAATAGCGGTGTAGTTATTTCCATGTTTATACAGATAGCAGTGTAGATATTTCCATGTATATACAGATGGCTGTGTACATATTTCCATGTTTATACAGATGGCTGTGTAGATATTTCCATGTTTATACAGATGACTTTGTAGGTGTTTCGATGTTTATACAGATGGCGGTGTAGATATTTCCATGTTTATAGAGATAGCTGTGTAGATATTTCCATGTTTATACTGAGAGCGGTGTAGATATTTCCATGTTTATACAGATGGCGGTGTAGATACTACCATGTTTATACAGATAGTGGTGTAGAGATTCCTATGTTTATTCAGATGACTGGGTAGGTATTTCCAAGTGTACACAGATGGCATTGTAGATATCTCCATGTTTATACAGATAGCGGTGTAGAGATTTCCAAGTTTATAGAGATATCGGTGTAGATATATCCATATTTATACAGATAGCGGTGTAGATATTCCAACATTATACAGATAGCGGTGTTGATATTTCCATGTTTATACAGATAGTGGTGTATATATTTCCATGTTTATATAGATAGTGGTGTAGGTATTTCCATGTTTATAGAGAGAGCCGTGTAGATATATCCATATTTATACAGATAGCAGTGTAGATATTTCCAAGTTTATACAGATAACGGTGTAGATATTTCCATGTTTATACAGATGGCTGTGTAGATATTTCCATGTGTATACAAATGGCACTGTAGATATTTCCATGTTTATGCATATGGAGGTGTAGATATTTCCATGTTTATATAGATGACTGTGTAGATATTTCTATGTTCTTACCGATGGCGGTGTAGATATTTCCATGTTTATACAGATAGCAGTGTGGCTATTTCCATGTTTATACAGATAGCAATGTAGATATTTTCAAGTTTATAGAGATGGCTGTGTAGATATTTCCATGTTTATACTGATGACTGTGTAGTTATTTACATGTTTATACAGATGGCGGTGTAGATATTTCCGTGTTTATAGAGATAGCCGTGTAGATATTTCCACGTTTATACAGAGAGCGGTGTAGTCATTTCCATGTTTATAGAGATAGCGGTGTAGATATTTCCATGTTTATACAGATAGCGGTGTAGATGTTTCCATGTTTATACAGAGACCTGTGTAGTTATTTCCATGTTTATCCAGATGAGTGTTTATATATTTCTGTGTTTATACAGATAGCGGTGTAGATATTTCCCTGTTTTTAGAGATAGCGTTGTCGATAATTCCATGTTTGTACAGATAGCTGTTTAGATATTTCCATGTTTATAGAGATTGCGGTGTAGATATTTCCATGTTTATACAGAGAGCTGTGGAGATATTTCCATGTTTATAGAGATAGCGGTGTAGATATTTCCATGTTCATAAAGAGAGCGTAGGAGTTATTTCCATGTTTATACCGACAGCGGTGTAGACATTTCCAGTTTTATAGAGATAGCCGTGTAGATATTTCCATGTTTATACAGATGGCTTTCGAGGTATTTCCATGTGTATACAGAAGACAGTGTAGATATTTCCATGTTTACACAGAAGGAGGTGTAGATATTTCCCAGATTATACTGATGACTGTGTAGATATTTCCATGTTTTTACAGATGGCGGTGTAGATATATCCATGTTTATACAGATAGCGGTGTGGGTATTTCCATGTTTATACAGATAGCGATGTAGATATTTCCATGTTTATACAGATAGCGGTGTAGTTATTTCCATGTTTATACAGATAGAGATGTAGAGATTTCCATGTTTATAGAGATGGCTGTGTAGATATTTCCATGTTTATACAGATGGAGGTGTAGAGATTTCCATGTTTATACAGATAGCGGTGTGGCTATTTCCATGTTTATACAGATATCGATGTAGAGATTTCCATATTTATAGACATGGCTGTGTAGATATTTCCATGTTTATACAGATGGCAGTGTAGATATTACCATGTTTATACAGATAGTGGTGTAGATATTTCCATGTTTATACAGATGGCCGTGTAGATATTTCCATGTTTATAGAGATAGCCATGTAGATATTTCCTAGTTTATAGAGATAGCGGTGTAGACATTTCAATGTTTATGGAGATGGCGGTGTAGATATATCCATGTTTATACAGATAGCCGTGTAGGTATTTCCATGTTTATACAGAGAGCGCTGGAGATATTTCCATGTTTATACAAATAGCGGTGGAGATATTTCCATGTTTATAGAGATGGCGGTGTAGATATTTCCGTGTTTATACAGATACCGGTGGAGATATTTTCATGTTTATACAGATGACGGTGGAGATATTTCCTGGTTTATACAGACGGCGGTGTAGGTATTTCCATGTTTATACAGATAGCAGTGTAGATATTTCCATGTTTATACAGACGGCTGTGTAGGTATTTCCAAGTGTACACAGATGGCAGTGTAGATAATTCCATGTTTATACAGATGGAGGTGTAGATATTTCCATGTTTATACAGATGACTGTGTAGGTATTTCCATGTTTATACAGATGGTGGTGTAGATATTTCCATGTTTATTGAGATAGCCATGTAGATATTTCCATGTTTATAAAGATAGCGGTGTAGAGATTTCCAAGTTTATAGAGATAGTGGAGTAGATATATCCATATTTATACAGATAGCGGTGTAGATATTTCTGAGATTATACATATCATGCTGTAGATATTTCTATGTTTATACAGATAGCGGTGTAGATATTTCCATATTTATACAGATATCGGTGTAAATATTTCCGTGTTTATACAGAAAGCGGTGCAAGTATTTCCATGTTTATAGAGATAGCGCTGTAGATATTTCCATATTTATACAGATAGCATTGTAGATATTTCCATGTTTTTACAGATAGCGGTGTTGGTATTTCCATGTTTTTACAGATAGAAGTGTAGTTATTTCGATGTTTATACAGATGACTGTGTATATATTTCCATATTTATACAAATGGCGGTGTAGATATTTCCATGTTTATACAGATAGCGGTGTGTCTATTTCCATGTTTATGCAGATGGCAGTGTAGACATTTCCATGTGTAGTCAGACAGCGATGTGCATGTTTCCGTGTTTATACAGATAGTGGTGCAGATATTTTCATGTTTATACAGATAGCGATGTAGATATTTCCGTGTTTATACAGATAGTGGTGTGGCTATTTCCATGTTTATACAGATAGCTGTGTGGCTGTTTCCATGTTTATACAGATGGCAGTGTAAATATTTCCATATTTATACAGATAGCGATGTAGATATTTCCAAGGTTATACAGATAGCACTGTAGATATTTCCATGTTTATACAGATAGCGGTGTAAATATTTCCACATTTATACAGATAGCGGTGTACATATTTCCATGTTTATACAGATGGCGGTGTAGATATCTCCAAGTTCATACAGATGGCAGTGTAGATATTTCCATGTTTATACAGTTAGCAGTGTTGTTATTTCCATGTTTTTACAGATAGCGGTGTAGGTGTTTCCATGTTTATAGAGATAGCGGTGTAGATATCTCCATGTTTATACACTTGGCTGTGTAGTTATTTATATGTGTATCCAGATGGCAGAGTAGATATTTCCATGTTTTTACAGATGGAGGTGTAGATATTTCCCAGTTCATACAGATGATAGTGTAGATATTTCCATGTTTTTACAGATGGCGGTGTAGATATTTCCATGTTTATACAGATAGAGATGTGGCTATTTCCATGTTTACATGGATAGCGATATAGATATTTCCATGTTTGTAGAGATGGCTGTGTAGATATTTCCATGTTTATACAGATGGCAGTGTAGATATTTCCATGTTTATACAGATAGTGGTGTAGATATTTCCATATTTATACAGATGACTGTGTAGCTATTTCCATATTTATGCAGATGGCTCTGTAGATATTTCCATGTTTCCAGAGATAGCCATGTAGATATTTCCATGTTTCTACAGATAGCTGTGTAGACACTTACAAGTTTATAGAGATAGCGGTGTAGATATATCCATATTTATACAGATAGCAGTGTAGAAATTTCAAATTTATACAGATAGCGGTGTAGATATTTCCAAGTTTATACAGATATCGGTGTAGATATTTCCATGTTTACACAGATGGCTGTGTAGATATTTCCATGTGAATACAGATGGCAGTGTAGATATTTCCATGTTTATACAGATGGAGGTGTAGAAATTTCCATGTTTATAGAGATGGCTGTGTAGATATTTCCATGTTTATACGGAAGGCTTTGTAGGTATTTCCAAGTGTATACAGATGACAGTGTAGATATTTCCATGTTTATAAAGATGGAGGTGTAGATATTTCCATGTTCTTACACATGGCGGCATAGATATTTCCATGTTTATATAGATAGCGGTGTGGGTATTTCCATGTTTATACAGATAGTGATGTACATATTTCCATGTTTGTAGAGATGGCTGTGTAGATATTTCCGTGTTTATACAGATGGCTGTGTAGATATTCCCAGGTTTATACAGATAGTGTTGTAGATATTTCCATGTTTATACAGATGACTGTGTAGGTATTTTCATGTTTATACAGATGGCGGTGTAGATATTTCCATGTTTATAGAGATAGCCATGTAGATATTTCCATGTTAATACAGATAGCAGTGTAGACATTTCCATGTTTATAGAGATAGCAGTGTAGATATTTCCATATTTATACAGATAGCGGTGTAGATATTTCCATGTTTATACAGATAGCGGTGTAGATATTTCCATGTTTATACAGAGAGCGGTGTAGATATTTCCATCTTCAGATAGCGGTGTACATATATCCATGTTTACACAGACAGCTCTGTAGATATTTCCATGTTTACACAGAGAGTGGTGTAGATATTTCCATGTTTATTCAGATTGCGGTAGAGATATTTCCATGTTTATACAGATGGCGGTGTAGATATTTCCAAGTTTATGCAGATTGCGGTGTAGATATTTCCATGTTTATAGAGATGGCTATGTAGATATTTATATGTTTATACAGGTAGCGGTGTAGATATTTCCATGCTTATGGAGATAGCGTTGTAGATATTTCTATGTTTATACAGATGACTGTGTAGATATTTCCATGTTTTTACAGATGGCGGTGTAGATATTTCCATGTTTATAGAGATTGCGGTGCAGCTATTTCCAAGCTTATACAGATAGCGATGTAGATATTTCCATGTTTATAGAGATGGCTGTGTAGATATTTCCATGTTTATACAGATGGCAGTGTAGATATTTCCATGTTTATACAGATAGCAGTGTAGATATTTCTATCTTTATACAGATGGCTGTGTAGGTATTTCCATGTTTATAAAGATAGCGCTGTAGATATTTCCATGTTTATACTGATAGCTGTGTAGCTATTTCAATGTTCATACTGATGGCTGTGTAGGTATTTCCATGTTTATAAAGATAGCGCTGTAGATATTTCTACGTTTATACAGATAGCTGTGTAGGTATTTCCATGTTTATATAGATAGCAGTGTAGATATTTCCATGTTTACAGAGATAGCGGTGTAGATATTTCCATGTTTATTCAGATAGCGGTGGAGATATTCCCATGTTTTTACAGTTAGCGGTGGAAATATTTCCATGTTTATACAGATGGCAATGTAGATATTATAAAGTTCATACAGATGTCGGTATAGATATTTCCAAGTTTATACAGATAGCCGTGTAGATATTTCCATTTTTTTACAAATGGCGGTGTAGATAGTACCATGATCATCGAGATGGCAGTGTAGATAATTCCATGTTTATAGAGACGGCAGTGTGGATATTTCCATGTTTATAGAGATAGCGGTGTAGATATTTCCATGTTTATACAGATGGCTGTGAAGATATTTCCATGTGTATACAGATGTCAGCGTAGATATTTCCACGTTTATACACATGGTGGTGAAGATAATTCCATGTTTATTCAGATGACTGTGTGGGTATTTCTATGTTTTTACAGATGGCGGTGTAGATATTTCCATTTTTCTATAGAAGGGGGTGTAAATAATTCCATGTATATGGAGATGGCAGTGTAGATATTTTCACGTTTATAGAGATGGCGGTGTGGATATTTCCAAGTTTATAGAGATAGCGGTGTGGATATGTCCATGTTTACACAAACGGTTGTGTAGATATTTCCATGTTTATACAGATAGCGGTGTAGATATTTCCATGTGTACACAAATGGCATTGTAGATATTTCCATGATTACACAGATAGCGGTGTAGATATTTCCATGTTTATTCAGATAACGGTGCAGATATTTCCATGTTTATACAGCTCGCGATGTAGATATTTACATGTTTATACAGATGGCAGGGTAGATATTTCCATGTTTATACAGATTGCGGTGTAGATATTTCCATGTTTATACAGATACCGGTGTAGATATTTCCATGTTTATACAGATAGCGGTGTAGGTATTTCCATGTTTATACAGATAGCGGTGTAGGTATTTCCATGTTTATAGAGATAGCGGTATAGATATTTCCATGTTTACACAGATGGCCGTGTAGATATTTCCATGTGTATACAGATGGCCGTGTAGATATTTCCATGTTTATAGAGATAGCAGTGAAGGTATTTCCATGTTTATAGAGATGGCTGTGTAGATGTTTCCATGTAAATACAGATGGCAGTGTAGATACTTCCATGTTTATAAAGATAAAGGTGTAGCTATTTCCATGTTTATATAGATGACTGTGTGGATATTTCCATGTTTTTACAGATGGCGGTGTAAATATTTCCATGTTTATACAGATAGCGATGTGGCTATTTCCATGTTTATACAGATAGCGATGTAGATATTTCCATGTTTGTAGAGATGACAGTGTAGGTATTTCCATGTTTATACAGATGGCGGTGTAGATATTTTCATGTTTATAGAGATAACCATGTAGATATTTCCATTTTTATACAGATAGCGGTGTAGATATTTCCATGTTTATACATATAGCGGTGTATATATTTCCATGTTTATACAGAGAGAAGTGTAGTTATTTCCATGTTTATACAGATGACTGTGTAGGTATGTCCATGTGTATACAGATGGCAGTGTAGATATTACCATGTTTATGCTGATGGAGGTGTAGATATTTCCATGTTTATACAGATGACGGTTTAGATATTTCCACGTTTTTACCAATAGCCTTGGAGATATTTCCATGTTTATACAGATAGCAGTGTAGATATTTCCATGTTTATACAGAAAGAGGTGTGGCTATTTCCTTGTTTATACAGATAGCGATGTAGATATTTCCATGTTTATAGAGATGGCTGTGTAGATATTTCCATGTTTATAGAGATGGAATTGTAGATATTTCCATGTTCATACAGATAGTGGTGTAGATATTTCCATGTTTATGCAGATGACAGTGTAGGTATTTCCATGTTTATACAGACGGCGGTGTAGATATTTCCATGTTTACAGAGATAGCCAAGTAGATATTTCCATGTTTATACAGATAGCGGTGTAGATAATTCCATATATATTCAGATAGCAGTGGAGATATTTCCATGTTTATACAGATAGCGGCGTAGATATTTCCATGTTTATACAGATTGCAGTGTAGTTATTTCCATGTTTATACAGATGACTGTGTATATATTTCCATGTTTATACAGATGGCGGTGTAGATATTTCCGTGTTTATTAAGATAGCGGTGTAGATATTTACATGTTTACAGAGATAGAGATGTAGATATTTCCATATTTGCTCAGATAGCGGTGTACATATTTCCATGTTTACACAGACAGCTGTGTAGATATTTCCAGGTTTGCACAGATAGTGTTGTAGCTATTTCCATGTTCATACAGCTTGCGTAGTATATATTTCCATGTTTATAAAGATAGCAGTGTAGATATTTCCATGTTTATACAGATAGCGGTGGAGATATTTTCATGTTTATACAGATAGCGCTGTAGATATTTCCATGTTTATACAGATAGCGGTGTAGATATTTCCATGTTTATACTGATAGCGTTGTAGATATTTCCATGTTTACAGAGATAGCGGTGGAGATATTTCCATGTTTATACAGATATTGGTGGAGATATTTCCATGTTTATACAGATGGCAATGTAGATGTTTCCACGTTTATGCAGATAGCGGTGGAGATATTTCCATGTTTATGCAGATAGCGGTGTGGCTATTTCCATGTTTATACAGATAGCGGTGTAGGTATTTCCATGTCTATAGAGATAGCGGTGTAGAAATTTCCATGTCTACACAGATGGCCGTGCAGATATTTTCATGTGTATACAGATGGCCGTGTAGATATTTCCAAGTTCATAGAGATAGCAGTGTAGGTATTTCCATGTTTATAGAGATGGCTTTGTAGATATTTCCATGTAAATACAGACGGCAGTGTAGATATTTCCATGTTTATAAAGACGAAGGTGAAGCTATTTCCATGTTTATATATATGACTGTGTGGATATTTCCATGTATTTACAGATGGCGGTGTAAATATTTCCCTGTTTATACAGATAGCGGTGTGGCTATTTTCATGTTTATACAGATTGCGATGTAGATATTTCCACGTTTATAGAGATGACTGTGTTGGAATTTCCATGTTTATACAGAGAGAAGTGTAGTTATTTCCATGTTTATACAGTTGACATTGTAGGTATGTCCATGTGTATACAGATGGCAGTGCAGATATTTCCATGTTTATGCTGATGGAGGTGTAGATATTTCCATGTTTATACAGATGACTGTTTAGATATTTCCATGTTTTTACGATAGCCTTGGAGATATTTCCATGTTTATACAGATAGCGTTGTAGATATTTCCATGTTTACACAGATAGCTGTGTAGATGTTTCCATGTTTACACAGATAGCGTTGTAGATATTTGCATGTTTATACAGATAGCGTTGTAGATATTTCCATGTTTATACTCACGGAGGTGTAGATATTTCCATGTTTATACAGATGACTGTAGATATTTCCATGTTTTTAGAGATGGCGTTGTAGATATTTCCATGTTTATACAGATGGCGGTGTGGTTACTTCCATAATTATACAGATGGCGTTGTAGATATTTCCATGTTTATACAGATGGCAGTGTAGATATTTGCATGTTTATACAGACGGCAGTGTAGATATTTCCAAGTTGATAGAGATAGCAGTGTAGATATTTCCATGTTTATACAGATAGCGGTGTAGATGTTTCCATGTGTATGCAGTTCGCAGTGTAGATATTTCCATGTTTATACAGATGGCGGTGTAGATATTTCCATGTTTATACAGATAGCGGTGTTCATAATTCCCTGTTTATAGTGATAGCGGTGTAGATATTTCCATATTTATACAGACAGCGGTGTAGATATTTACATGTTTATACTGATGACTGTGTAGCTATTTCCATGTTTATACAGATGGCGGTGTAGATATTTAGATTTTTATGCAGATGGCTATGTAGATATTTCCATGTTTATAGAGATAGCCCTGTAGATATATTCATATTTAAACAGAAAGCGGTGTAGATATTTCCATGTTTACAGAGATGACTGTGTAGATATTTCCACGTTTATACAGATGGCGGTGCACATATTTCCATGTTTATACAGATCGCGGTGTAGGTATTTCCATGTTTTTAGAGATAGCGGTGTAGATATTTCCATGTGTATAGAGATTGCGGTGTAGATATTTCCATATTTATACAGAGAGCGGTGTAGATATTTCCGTGTTTACACAGATATGGGCGTAGATATTTCCATGTTTATACAGATGGCTGTGTAGATATTTCCATGTTTAAATAGATGGCAGTGTACATCTTTCCATGTTTATACAGATGACTGTGTAGATATTTCCAAGTTTATACAGATGGTGTTGTACGTATTTCCATCTTTATAGAGATAGCGGTGTAGATATTTCCATGTTGATAAAGATAGCGCTGTAGATATTTCCATGTTTATAGGGATAGCTGTGAAGATATTTCCATATTTAAAGAGATAGCGGTGTAGATATTTCCATGTTTATGCAGATCATGGTGTAGGTATTTCCATGTTTATACAGATGGCCTTGTAGATATTTCCACGTTAATATAGATGGCGGTGTAGATATTTCCTTGATTTGTAGATGGCAGTGTAGATATTTCCATGTTTATAGAGATGCCGGTGTAGATATTTCCATGTTTATAGAGATAGCGGTGTAGGTATTTCCATGTTCATAGAGGTAGCGGTGTGGATATTTCTATGTTTAAACAGATGGCTATGTAGATATTTCCAAGTGAATACAGATGGCAGTGTTGGTATTTCCATGTTTATACAGATGGTGGTGTAGATATTTACATATTTATACAGATGACTTTCTAGATATATCCATGTTTTTACAGATGGCGGTGTAGATATTTCCATGTTTATAGAGATAGCGGTGTAGATATTTCCATGTTTATATAGATGGCGGTGTAGATATTTCCTTGTTTATGCAGATGGCGTTGTAGATATTTCCATGTTTATAGATATAGCGGTATCGGTATTTCCATGTTTATAGAGATAGCTGTGTAGATATTTCCATGTTCATATAGATAGCGGTGTAGATATTTCCATGTTCATACAGATGGCGGTGTAGATATTTTCATGTTTATAGAGATAGCGGTATTGATATTTCCATGTTTATACAGATGGCGGTGTAGATATTTCCATGTTTATACTGATAGGGGTGTAGATATTTCCACGTTTATACAGGTGGCTGTGTAGATATTTCCATGTTATATAGATGGCTGTGCTGATATTTCCATGTTTATACAGATGGCAGTGTAGTTATTTCCATGTTTATACAGATGAATCTGTAGATATTTCCAAGTTTATACAGATGACGTTGTAGGTATTTTCATGTTTATAGAGATAATGGTGTAGATAGTACCATGTTTATCCAGATATGGGTGTAGATATTTCCATGTTTATAGAGATAGCGGTGTAGATATTTCCATTTTTATACAGATAGCGGTGTAGATATTTCCATGTTTATACAGTTCATGGTGTAGATATTTCCATGTTTATACAGATAGCCTTGTAGATATTTCCATGTTTATACAGATGACTTTGTAGAGATTTCCATGTTTTTACAGATGGCGGTATAGATATTTCCATGTTCATGGAGATAGCGGTGTAGATATTTCGAAGTTTATATAGATGGCGGTGTAGATATTTCCTTGTTTATGTAGATGGCGGTGTAGATATTTCCATGTTTATAAAGATGGCAGTTTATATAGTTCCTTGTTTATAGAGATAGCGTGTAGATATTTCGAAGTTTATAGAGATAGCGGTGTAGGTATTTCCATGTTTATAGAGATAGCAGTGTAAATATTTCCATGTTCATACTGATAGAGGTGTAGATATTGCCATGTTTACAGAGAGCGGTGTTTTTTCCATGATTATTCAGATAGCGGTGTAGATATTTCCATTTTTACACAGATGGTTGTGTTGATAGTTCCATGTTTATACAGATAGCGTTGTTGGTATTTCCATGTGTATACTGATGGCAGTGTAGATATTTCCATGTTAATACAGATGGCGGTGTAGATATTTCCATGTTTATACAGATGGCGCTCTAGATAGCTCCATGTTTATGGAGATGGCAGTGTAGATATTTTCATGTTTATAGAGATGGCAGCGTAGATATTTCCATGTTTATAGAGATAGCGGTGTAGATATTTCCATGTTTATAGAGATACCGGTGTAGGTATTTCCGTGTTTTTAAGATAGTGGTGTAGATATTTCCATGTATATATTGATGGCTGTGTAGATATTTACATGTGTATACAGATGGCAGTGTAGATATTTCCATGTTTGTATAGATGGTGTTGTTGATATTTCCATGTTTATACAGATGACTGTGTAGATATTTCCATGTTTTTACAGATGGCCGAGTAGATATTTCCATGTTTGTACAGATAGCGGTGTACATATTTCCATGTTTATACAGACAGCATTGTTGTTATTTCCATGTTCGTAGGGATAGCGGTGTAGATATTTCCATGTTTATACAAATAGCGGTGTAGATATTTCCATATTTATACAGATGGATGTGTATATAATTCCATGTTTATGGAGATGGCAGAGTAGGTATTTTCATGTTTATAGAGATGGCGGTGTAGATATTTCCATGTTTATAGAGATAGCGTTGTAGGTATTTCCATGTTTTTAGAGATAGCAGTGTGTATATTCCCATGTTTATACAGATGGCTGTGTAGATATTTCCACGTGTATACAGATGGTAGTATAGATATTTCCAGGTTTTTACAGATGGCCGTTTAGATATTTTGATGTTTAACAGATGGCGGAGTAGAGATTTCCATGTTTATTGAGATAGCCGTGTAGATATTTTCATACTTATACAGAAAACGGTGTAGATATTTCCATGTTTATACAGATGACTGTGTAGATATTTCCACGTTTATACAGATGGCGGTGTAGATATTTCCATGTTTATAGAGATAGCGGTGTAGTTATTTCCTTGTTTATACAGATAGCAGTGTAGATATTTCCATGTTTATAGAGATAGTGGTATAGTTATTTCCATATTTATACATATATCGGTGTACATATTTCCATGTTAATACAGATAGCGGTGTAGATATTTCTATGTTTATACAGATAGCGGTGTAGATATTTCCATGTTTATACAGATAGCGGTGTAGATATTTCCGTGTTTACACAGATAGCGGTGTAGAAATTCCCATGTTTATACAGATGATGGTGTAGTTATTTCCATCTTTACACATATGCTAGTGTAGTTATTTCCATGTTTATACGTATAGCGGTGTAGATATTTCCATGTTTATAGAGATAGTGGTGTAGTTATTTCCATATTTATACATATAGCGGTGTACATATTTCCATGTTAATACAGATAGCGGTGTAGATATTTCTATGTTTATACAGATAGAGGTGTAGATATTTCCATGTTTATACAGATAGCGGTGTAGATATTTCCGTGTTTACACAGACAGCGGTGTTGAAATTCCCATGTTTATACAGATGATGGTGTAGTTATTTCCATCTTTATACATATGGCAGAGTAGTTATTTCCATGTTTATACAGATAGCGGTGTAGATATTTCCATGTTTATAGAGATAGTGGTATAGTCATTTCAATATTTACATATAGCGGTGTACATATTTCCATGTTAGAACAGATAGCGGTGTAGAAATTTCTATGTTTACACAAAGAGCGGTGTAGAAATTCCCATGTTTATACAGATGATGGTGTAGTTATTTCCATCTTTATACATATGGGAGTGTAGTTATTTCCATGTTTATACAGATGGCAGTGGAGTTATTTCCCTGTTAATACAGATGGCAGTGTAGATATTTCCATGTTTATCCAGATAGTGTTATAGACAGCTCCATGTTTATGGAGATGGCAGTGTAGATATTTTCATGTTTACAGAGATGGCAGTGTAGATATTTCTATGTTTATAGAGATAGCGGTGTAAATATTTCCATGTTTATAGTGATAGCGTTGTAGATATTTCCATGTTTATACAGATAGCAGTGTTGGTATTTCCATGCTTATACAGATAGCGGTGTAGAAATTTCCATGTTTATACAGATGGTGTTCTAGACAGCTCCATGTTTATGGAGATGGCAGTGTAGATATTTTCATGTTTACAGAGATGGCAGTGTAGATATTTCTCTGTTTATACAGATAGCGGTGTAAATATTTCCATGTTTATAGTGATAGCGGTGTAGATATTTCCATGTTTATACAGATAGCGGTGTAGTTATTTCCATGTATTTAGAGATAGCGGTGTAGATATTTCCATGTATATAGTGATGGCTGTGTAGATATTTACATGTGTATACGGATGGCAGTGTAGATATTTCCAAGTTTATACAGATGGCTGTGTAGATATTTCCATGTGAATACAGATGGCATTGTAGATATTTCCATGTTTATACAGTTGGTGGTGTAGATATTTCCATGTTTATACAGATGACTTTGTAGAGATTTCCAGGTTTTTACAGATGGTGGTGTAGATATTTCCTTATTTATGTAGATGGCGGTGTAGATATTTCCATGTTTATAGAGATGGTGGTTTATATACTTCCTTGTTTATGGAGATAGTGGTGTAGATACTTCCATGTTTATAGAGATATCGGTGTAGGTATTTCCACGTTCATAGAGATAGCGGTGTAAATATTTCCATGTTTATACTGATAGCGGTGTAGATATTTCCATGTTTATATAGATAGCAGTGTTGCTATTTCCATGCTTATACAGATAGCGGTGTAGATACTTCCATGTTTATACAGCTCGCGGTGAAGATATTTACATTTTTATACAGATGGCAGTATAGATATTTCCATGTTTATATAGATAGCGGTGTAGATATTTCCATTTTTATGCAGATGGTGGTGTAGATTATTCCATGTTTATACAGATAGCATTGTTGGTATTTCTATATTTACACAGATAGGGGTGTAGATATTTCCATGTTCATACAGATGGTGGTGTACATATTTTCATGTTAATACAGATGGCGGTGTAGATATTTCCATGTGTATACAGATGGCGCTCTAGATAGCTCCATGTTTATGTAGATGGCAGTGTAGATATTTTCATGTTTATAGAGATGGCAGTGTAGACATTTCCATGTTTATAGAGATAGCGGTGTAGATATTTCCATGTTTAGAGAGATGGTGGTGTAGGTATTTCCATGTTTTTAGAGATAGCGGTGTAGATATTTCCATGTATACACTGATGGCTGTGTAGATATTTACATGTGTATACAGATGGCAGTGTAGATATTTCGATGTTTATATAGATGGTGGTGTAGATATTTCCTTGTTTATACAGATGGCTGTGTAGATATTTCCATGTTTTTACAGATGGCGTTGTAGATATTTCCATGTTGATATAGATGGCGGTGTAGATATTTCCATGTTTATACATATATCGGTGTAGATATTTTCATGTGTATAGAGATAGCGGTGTATATATTTCCATATTTATACAGATAGGGCTGTAGATATTTCCATGTTTATACAGAAGGGGTGTAGATATTTGCATGTTTATACAGATGGCTGTGTAGATATTTCCATGTTTATACCGATGACAGTGTAGATATTTCCATGTTTATACAGATGATTGTGTAGATATTTCCAAGTTTATACAGATGACGTTATAGGTTTTTCCATGTTTTTAGAGATAACGGTGTAGATATTTTGATGTTTATACAGATATGGGTGTAGATATTTCCATCTTTATAGAGATAGTGGTGTAGATATTTCCATCTTTATAAAGATAGTGGTATAGATATTTCCATGTTTATATTGATCATGGTGTAGATATTTCCATGTTTATAGAGATAGCCTTGTAGATATTTCCATGTTTATACAGATGACTTTGTGGAAATTTCCATGTTTTTACAGATGGTGGTGTAGATATTTCCATATTTATAGAGATAGCGATGTAGATATTTCCGTGTATATACTGATGGCTGTGTAGATATTTACATGTGTATACAGATGGCAGTGTAGATATTTTTAAGTTTGTATAGACGGTAGTGTAGATATTTCCATGTTTATTGCGATGACTGTGGATATTTCCATGTTTTTACAGATGGCAGAGTAGATATTTCCATGTTTATACAGATAGCGCTGTACTTCCATGTTTACAAAATTAGCGGTGTAGATATTTCCATGTGTATTGGGATAGCGGTGTAGATATTTTCATATTTATACAGACAGTGGTGTAGATATTTCCATGTTTATACAGATATGGGTGTACATATTTCCATGTTTATATAGATGACTGTGTAGATATTTCCATGTTTATACTGATAGCGGTGTAGATATTTCCATGGTTATACAGATAGTGGTGTTGGTATTTCCATGCTTATACAGATAGCGGTGTGGATATTTCCAAGTTTATACAGCTCACGGTGCAGATGTTTACGTCTTTATACAGATGGTAGTGTAGATATTTCCATGTTTATACAGATGGCTGTGTAGATATTTCCATGTGTATACAGATGGCAGTGTAGATATTTCCATGTTTATACAGATGGAGGTGTAGATATTTCCATGTTTATACAGATGAGTGTGTAGATATTTCCATGTTTTTACAGAGGGCGGTGTAGATATTTCCATGTTTATACAGGTAGCGGTGTGGCTATTTCCATGTTTATACAGATAGCGATGTAGATATTTCCATGTTTATAGAGATAGCTCTGTAGATATTTCCATGTTTGTACACATAGCGATGTAGTTATTTCCACGTTTATAGAGATGGCTGTGTAGATATTTCCATGTTTATACAGCTGACTGTGCAGTTATTTCCATGTTTATACAGATGGCGGTGTAGATATTTCCAAGTTTATAGAGAGAGTCAAGTAGATATTTCAATGTTTATACAGATAGCGGTGTAGACATTTCCATGTTTGTAGATATAGTGGTGTGGATATTTCCATATTTATTCAGATAGCGGTGTAGATATTTCCATGTTTATACAGATATCGGTGTAGATATTTCCATGTTTATACAGATAGCGGTGAAGTTATTTCCAAGTTTATACAGATGACTGTGTATATATTTCCATGTTTATACAGTTGACGATTTAGATATTACCCAGTTTATAGAGATAGCGGTGTAGATATTTCCATGTTTATACAGATAGCTGTGTAGATGTTTCCATATTTATTCAGATGGCGGTGTAGATATTTCCATGTTTCTAAAGATAGTGGTGTGGCTATTTCCATGTTTATACAGATGGCAGTGTAGATATTTCCATGTTTATACAGATAGCAATGTAGATATTTCCATGTTTATACAGATAGCGGTGTAGATATTTCCATGTTTATACAGATAGCGGTGTAGATATTTCCATGTTTATACAGATAGCGTTGTAGCTATTTCGATGTGTATAGAGATAGCGGTGTAGATATTTCCAAGTTTATACAGATGGCTTTGTAAGTATTTCCATGTGTATACCGATGACACTGTAGATATTTCCATGTTTATAGAAATGGAGGTGCAGATATTTCCATGTTTATACAGATGACTGTGTAGATATTTCCATGTTTATACAGATGGCGGTGTAGATATTTCCGTGTTTATACAGAGAGCGTTGTGGGTAATTCCATGTTTATACAGATAGCGGTGTAGATATTTCCATGTTTATAGAGATGGCTGTGTAGATATTTCCATGTTTATACAGATGGCAGTGTAGATATTTCTATGTTTATACAGATAGTGGTGTAGATATTTCCATATTTATACAGATAGCGGTGTAGATATTTCCATGTTAATACAGAGAGCGGCATAGATATTTCCATGTTTATACAGGTAGAAGTGTAGATATCTCCATGGTTATACAAATGACTGTGTATATATTTCCATGTTTATACAGATGGCGGTGTAGATATTTCCATGTTTATAGATATAGCGGTGTAGATATTTCCATGTTTATACGGATAGCTGAGTAGATATTTCCATTTTAACAGAGATAGCGATGTAGATATTTCCATATTTATACAGATAGCCGTGTAGATATTTCCATGTTTTTTCAGATGGTGGTGTAGATATTTCCATGATTATACAGATAGCGGTGTGACTATTACCATGTTTATACAGATGGCAGTGTAGATATTTCCATGTTTATACAGATAGCGATGTAGATATTTGCATGTTTATACAGATAGCGGTGTAGATATTTCCATGTTTATACATATAGTGGTGTAGATATTTCCATGTTTATACAGAGAGCGGTGTACATATTTCCGTGTTTATACAGATATCGGTGGAGATATTTCCATGTTTAAACAGATAGCGGTGGAGATATTTCCATGTTTATGGATATGGCGTTGTAGATATTTCCAAGTTTATACAGAGAGCGGTATAGGTATTTCCATGTTTATGGAGATGGCGGTGTAGATATTTTCATGTTTATAGAGATAGTGGTGTAGATATATCCATATTTATACAGATAGCGGTGTAGACATTTCCATGTGTATAGAGATAGTGGTGTAGATATTTCCATATTTATTCAGATAGCGGTGTAGATGATTCCATATTGACACAGATAGCGGTGTAGATATTTCCATGTTTATACAGAGAGCGGTGTATTTATTTACATGTTTATTCAGATGACTGTGTATATATTTCCATGGTTATACAAATAGCGGTGTAGTTATTTCCCTGTTTATAGAGATAGCGTTGTAGATATTTCCATGTTTATAGAGATAGCTGTGTAGATATTTCGATGTTTATAGACATAGCGTTGTAGATATTTCCATGTTTATACAGAGAGCGGTGGAGATATTTCCATGTATATAGAGATAGCGGTGTAGATATTTCCATGTTTATACAGACAGCGTTGGAGATATTTCCATGTTTATACAGATAGATGTGTAGATATTCCCAAGTTTATAGAGATAGCGGTGTAGATATTTCCATGTTTATACAGATGGTTTTGTACGTATTTCCACGTGTATACAGATGACAGGATAGGTATTTCCATGTTTATTCAGAAGGAGGTGTAGATATTTCCATGTTTATACACATGACTGTGTAGATATTTCCATGTTTTTACAGATGGCCGTGTAGATATTTCCGTGTTTATACTGAGAGCGGTGTGGCTATTTCCATGTTTATACAGAGAGCGACGGAGATATTTTCATGTTTATAGAGATGGATGTGTAGATATTTCCATGTTTATACAGATGTCAGTGTAGATATTACCATGTTTATACAGAAAGCCGTGTAGATATTTCCATGTTTATACAGATGACTGTGTAGCTATTTCCATGTTTATACAGATGGCGGTGTAGATATTTCCATGTTTATAGAGATAACCATGTAGATATTTCCATGTTTATAGAGATAGCGGTGTAGACATTTCCATGTTTACAGAGATGGCGGTGTAGATATTTCCAGGTTTATACAGATAGCGGTGTAGATATTTCCATGTTCATAAAGATAGCGGTGTAGATATTTCCAAGTTTATACAGATGGCTGTGTAGATATTTCCATGTATATACAGATGGCAGTGTAGATATTTCCATGGTTATACAGATGGAGGTGTAGATATTTCCATGTTTATGCAGATGGCTTTGTAAGTATTTCCATGTGCATACAGATGACAGTGTAGATATTTCCTTCTTTATACAAATGGAGGTGTAGATATTTCCATGTTTATACAGATGGCGGTGTAGATATTTCCTTGTTTATACAGATAGTTGTGTGGTTAATTCCATGTTTATACAGATAGCGATGTAGATATTTCCATGTTTATGGAGATGGCTGTGTAGATATTTCCATGTTTATACAGATGGCAGTGTAGATATTTCCATGTTTATACAGATAGTGGTTTAGATATTTCCTTGTTTATACAGATGACTGTGTAGGTATTTCCATGTTTATACAGATGGCGGTGTAGATATTTCCATGTTTATTGAGATAGCCATGTAGATATTCCTTTGTTTATACAGATAGCGGTGTAGACATTTCCAATTTTATAGAGATAGCGTTGTAGATATTTCCATGTTATACAGATGGCTTTGTAGGTAATTCCATGTGTATACAGATGACAGTGTAGACATTTCCATGTTTATAAAGATGGAGGTGTAGATATTTCCAAGTTTATACAGAAGACTGTGTGGATATTTCCATGTTTTTACAGATGGCGTTGCAGATATTTGCGTGTTTATACAGATAGCGATGTGGCTATTTCCATGTTTATACAGATAGCGATGTAGATATTTTCATGTTCATAGAGATGGATATGTAGATATTTCCATGTTTATACTGATGGCAGTGTAGATATTTCCATGTTTATACAGATAGTGGTGGAGATATTTCCATGTTTATACAGATGACTGTGTAGGTATTTCCATGTTTATACAGATGGCGGTGTAGATATTTCCATGTTTATAGAGATAGCCATGTAGTTATTTCCATGTTTGTACACATAGCAGTGTAGACATTTCCAAGTTTATAGAGATAGCAGTGTAGATATATCCATATTTATACCGATAAAGATGTAGTTATTTCCAAGTTTATACAGATAGCTGTGTAGATATTTCCATGTATACAATGATAGCGGTGTAGATATTTCCATGTTTATACAGATAGTGGTGTAGATATTTCCATGTTTATAGAGATAGCGGTGTAGATATTTCCAAGTTTATACAGGTAGCGGTGTAGATATTTCTATGTTTATACAGATGGCTGTGTAGATATTTCCATGTGTATACAGATGACACTGTAGATATTTCCATGTTTATACAGATGGAGGTGTAGATATTTCCATGTTTATATAGATGACTGTGTAGATATTTCCATGTTTTTACAGATGGCGGTGTAGATATTTCCATGTTTATATAGATATCAGTGTGGCTATTTCCATGTTTACTTAGATAGTGATGTAGATATTTCCATGTTTATAGAGATGGCTGTGTACATATTTCCATGTTTATAGAGATAGCGGTGTAGATATTTCCATGTTTATACAGAGAGCGTTGGAGATATTTCTATGTTTACACAGATAGCGGTATACATATTACCATGTTTACACAGACAGCTGTGCAGATACTTCCATGTTTACACAGATAGTGTTGTAGATATTTCCATGTTTACACAAATTGCGGTGTAGATATTTTCATGTTTTTAAAGATAGCGGTGTAGGTATTTCCAAGTTTATAGAGATAGCAGTGTAGATAATTCCATGTTTATACACATGGCTGTGTAGTTATTCCCGTGTGTATACAGATGGCAGTGTAGATATTTCCATGTTTATACAGATGGAGGTGTAGATATTTCACTGTTTATACAGATGACTGTGTAGATATTTCCATGTATTTACAGATGGCGGTGTAGATATATCCATGTTTATACAGATAGCAGTGCGGCTATTTCCATGTTTATACAGATAGCGATGTAGATATTTCCATGTCTATAGAGATGGCTGTCTAGATATTTCCATGTTTATACAGAGGGCAGTGTAGATATTTCCATGTTTATACAGATAGTGTTGTAGGTATTTCCATGTTTATACAGATGACTGTGTAGGTATTTCCATGTTTATACAGATGGCGGTGTATTTATTTCCATGTTTATACAGATAGCGGTGTAGATATTTCCCTGTTTATAGAGATCGCGGTGTAGGGATTTCATTGTTTATACAGAGAGCGGTGGAGATATTTCCAGGTTTGTAGAGATAGCAATGTAGATATTTCCATGTTTATGCAGAGAGCGTTGGAGATATTTCCATGTTTATACATATAGTCGTGTAGATATTTCCTTGTTTGTACAGAGAGCGGTGGAAAAATTTACATGTTTATACAGATAGTGGTGGAGATATTTCCATGTTTATAGAGATGACGGTGTAGATATTTCCACGATTATACAGATAGCGGTGTAGATATTTCCAGGTTTATACAGATAGCAGTGTAGATATTTCCATATTTATTCAGATAGTGGTGTTGTTATTTCCATGTTTATACAGATGACTGTGTATATATTTCCATGTTTATACAGATGGCGGTGTAGATATTTCCCTGTTTATAGAGATAGTAGTGTAGATATTGCCATTTTTATACAGATAGCTGTGTAGGTATTTCCATGTTTATAGAGATAGCGGTGGAGTTATTTCCATGTTTATACAGATATCAGGGGAGATTTTTCCATGTTTATAGAGATGGCGGTGTAGATATTTCCAAGTTTATACAGAAAGCGATGTAGATATTTCCATGTATATACAGATAGCGGTGTAGTTATTTCCATGTTTATTCATATAGCTGTGTAGGTATTTCCATGTTTATAGAGATAG
The DNA here is from genome assembly GCF_028858775.2 of Pan troglodytes. NCBI lineage: Eukaryota > Metazoa > Chordata > Mammalia > Primates > Hominidae > Pan > Pan troglodytes. The sequence goes on along the minus strand of NC_072410.2, from coordinate 2,397,260 downwards.
CGGTGTAGATATTTCCATGTTTATACAGATGGCTGTGTACATATTTCCATGATTATGCAGATGGCTGTGTAGATATTTCCTTGTTTATACAGATGGCATTGTAGATATTTCCATGTTTATTCAGATAGTGGTGTAGATATTTCCATGTATATACTGATAGAAGTGTAGTTCTTTCCATCTTTATACAGATAGCTGTGTAGATATTTCCATGTTTATAGGGATAGCATTGTAGATATTTCCATATTTATACAGATAGCCATGTAGATAATTCCATGTCTACTCACATGGCGGTGTAGATATTTCCATCTTTATACAGATAGCGGTGTGGCTATTTCCATGTTTATAGAGATACCGGTGTAGATATTTCCATGTTTATACAAAGGGCTTTGTAGGTATTTCCATGTGTATACAGATGACAGTGTAGATATTTCCATGTTTATACAGATGGAGGTGCAGATATTTCCATGTTTATACAGATGACTGTGTAGATATATCCATGTTTATAGAGATGGTGGTGTAGATATATCCATGTTTTTACAGATAGCGGTGTCGCTATTTCCATGTTTATACAGATAGCGATGTAGATATTTCCATGATTATAGAGATGGCTGTGTACATATATCCATGTTTATACAGAGGGCAGTGTAGACATTTCTATGTTTATACAGATAGTGGTGTAGGTAATTCCATGTTTATACAGATGACTGTGTATGTATTTCCATGTTTATACCGATGACGGTGTAGATATTTCCATGTTTATAGAGATAGCCATGTAGATATTTCCATGTTTATACAGATAGTGGTGCAGACATTTCCAAGTTTATAGAGATAGTGTTGTAGTTATACCCATATTTATACAGATTGTGTGCAGATATTTCCAAGTTTATAGAGATAGCGGTGTAGATATTTCCAAGTTTATACAGATAGTGGTGTAGATATTTCCATGTTTATAGAGATAGCCATGTAGATATTTCCATGTTGATACAGATACCGGTGTAGACATTTCCATGTTTATAGAGATAACAGTGTAGATATTTCCATATTTATACAGATATCCTTGTAGATATTTCCATGTTTATATAGATAGCAGTGCACATACTTCCATGTTTATACAGATAGAAGTGTAGTTATTTCCATGTTTATACAGATGACTGTGTATATATTTCCATGTTTATACTGATGGCGGTTTAGATATTTCCAGGTTTATAGAGATAGCAGTGTAGATATTTCCATGTTTATACACATAGCTGTGTAAATATTTCCATGTTTATAGAGATAGCATTGTAGATATTTCCATATTTATGCAGATAGCCGTGTATATATTTCCTTGTTAATTCAGATGGTTGTGTATTTATTTCCATGTTTATACAGATAGCTGTGTGGCTATTTCCATGTTTATACAGATGGCAGTGTAGATACTCCTATGTTTATACAGATAGCGATGTAGATAATTCCATGTTTATACAGATAGCGGTGTAGATATTTCCATGTTTATACAGATAGCGGTGTAGATATTTCCATGTCTATACAGATGGCAGTGTGGGTACTTCCATGTTTATACAGATGGAGGTGTAGATATTTCCACGTTTATACAGATGGCTGTGCAGATATTTCCATGTTTTTACAGATGGCGGTATAGATATTTCCTTGTTTATACAGATAGCGGTGGAGATATTCCATGTTTATACAGATAGCGGTGGAGATATTTCCATGTTTATATAGATGGCGGTGTAGATATTTCCAAGTTCATACAGATGGCAGTGTAGATATTTCCTTGTTTATACAGATGACGGTGTAGATATTTCCAAGTTTATACAGAGAGCGTTGTAGGTATTTCCATGTGAATACAGATAGCAGTGTAGATATTTCCATGTTTATACAGATGGCTGTATAGATATTTCCATGTGTATACTGATGGTAGTGTAGATATTTCAATATTTATACAGATGGAGGTGTAGATATTTCCATCGTTATACAGATGACTGTGTAGATATTTCCATGTTTTTACAGATGGCGGTGTAGATATTTCCATGTTTATACAGAGAGCGGTGTGGCTATTTCCATGTTTATAGAGGTAGCGATGTAGATATTTCCATGTTTATAAAGATTGCTGTGTAGATATTTCCAAGTTTATACAGATGGCAGTGTAGATATTTCCATGTTTATACAGATAGTGGTGTAGATATTTCCGTGTTTATACAGATAACTGTGTAGGTATTTCCATGTTTATACAGATGGCGGTGTAGTTATTTCCATGTTTATACAGATAGCGGTGTAGATATTTCCATGTTTACAGATAGTGGTGGAGATATTTCCATGTTTATACAGATAGTGGTGTAGATATTTCCATGTTTATACAGATGACTGTGTAAGTATTTCCGTGTTTATAGAGATGGGTGAGTAGATATTTCCATGTATACAGAGATAGCCATGTAGATATTTCCATGTTTATTCAAATAGCGGTGTAGACATTTGCATGTTTATAGAGATAGCATTGTACATATTTCCATATTTCTACAGATAGTGGTGTAGTTATTTCGATGTTTATACAGATAGCGGTGAAGATATATTCATGTATATACAGACCGTGGTGTAGATATTTCCATGTTTATACAGATAGCGGTGTAGATATTTCCATGTTTATACACATAGCGGTATAATTATTTCCATGTTTACAGAGATAGAGGTGTAGATATTTCCATATTGGCACAGATTGCGGTGTCGATATTTCCATCTTCACTCAGATAGCGGTATACATATTTCCATGTTTACACAGACAGCTGTGTAGATACTTCCATGTTGACACAGATAGTGTTGTAGGTATTTCCATGTTTACACAAATTGCGATGTAGATATTTTCATGTTTTTAAAGATAGCGGTGTAGGTATTTCCAACTTTATAGAGATAGCAGTGTAGATAATTCCATGTTTATACAGTTGGCTGTGTAGGTATTCCCGTGTGTATACAGATGGCAGTGTAGATATTTCCATGTTTATACAGATGGAGTTGTAGATATTTCCCTGTTTATACAGATGACTGTGTAGATATTTCCATGTATTTACAGATGGCGGGGTAGATATATCCATGTTTATACAGATAGCAGTGCGGCTATTTCCATGTTTATACAGATAGCGATGTAGATATTTCCATGTCTATAGAGATGGCTGTGTAGATATTTCCATGTTTATACAGTGGGCAGTGTAGGTATTTCCATGTTTATACAGATAGTGTTGTAGGTATTTCCATGTTTATACAGATGACTGTGTAGGTATTTCCATGTTTATACAGATGGCGGTGTAGATATTTCCATGTTTATAGAGATAGCCATGTAGATATTTCCATGTTTATACAGATAGCGGTGTAGACATTTCCAAGTTTATACAGATAGCATTGTAGCTATATCCATATTTATACAGATAGCGGTGTAGATATTTCGAAGTTTATACAGATAGCGGTGTAGAGATTTCGAAGTTTATACAGATAGCGGTGTAGACATTTCCATATTTATACAGATAGCGGTGAAGATATTTCCATGTTTATACAGATAGCGGTGTAGGTATTTCCATGTTTATAGAGATTGCGGTGTAGATATTTCCATGTTTACACAGAGGGCTGTGTGGATATATCCATTTCTATACAGAAGGCAGTGCAGATATTTCCATGTTTATACAGATAGAGGTGTAGATATTTCCAAGTTTATACAGATGACTCTGTAGATATTTCCATGTTTTTACGGATGGCGGTGTAGATATTTCCATGTTTATAGAGATAGCCATGTAGATGTTTTTATGTTTATACACATAGCTTTGTATATATTTCCATGTTTATAGAGATAGTGGTGTAGATATTTCCATGTTTATACAGATAGCGGTGTAGATATTTCCATGTTTACACAGAGAGCGGTGGAGATATTTCCATGTTTATGGAGATAGCGGTGTAGATATTTCCATGTTAATACAGACGGCTGTGTAGCTATTTCCATGTGTATACAGATGGCAGTGTAGATTTTTCCATGTTTATACAGATGTAGCTGTAGATATTTTCATGTTTATACAGATTACTGTGTAGATATTTCCATGTTTATACAGTTGGTAGTGTAGATATTACCATGTTTGTACAGATAGTGGTGCAGATATTTCCATGTTTATACAGATGACTGTGTAGTTATTTCCATGTTTATACAGATAGTGCTGAAGATAATTTCATGTTTATAGAGATGGCTGTGTAGATGTTTCCGTGCTTATACAGATGGCAGTGTAGATATTTCCATGTTTATACAGATAGTGGTGTAGATATTTCCATGTTTATACAGATGACTGTGTAGCTATTTCCATGTGTATACAGATGGCAGTGTAGATATTTCCATGTTTAAAGAGATAGCCATGTAGATATTTCCATGTTTATACAGATAGCGGTGTAGGTATTTCCATGTTTATAGAGATAGCGGTGTAGATATTTCCATATTTATAGAGATAGCGGTGTAGATATTTCCCTGTTTACACAGATAGCGTTGTAGATATTTCCATGTTTATACAGATAGAAGTGTAGATATTTCCATGTTTATACAGATAGTAGTGTAGATATTTTCATGTTTATACAGATGACTCTGTATATACTTACATGTTTATACAGATGGCGGTGTAGATATTTCCATGTTTATAGAGATAGCGGTGTTGATAATTCCAAGTTTATACAGATAGAATAGTAGTTATTTCCATGTTTATACAGATGACTGTGTATATATTTCCATGTTTATACAGATGGGGTTGTAGATATTTCTACGTCTATAGAGATAGTGGTGTAGATATTTCCATGCTTATACAGATAGCTGTGTATATATTTCCCTGTTTATAGAGAGAGCATTGTAGATATTTCCATATTTATACAGATAGCCGTGAAGATATTACCATGTTTATTCAGATGGTGGTGTAGATATTTCCTTGTATATTCAGATAGCGGTGTGGGTATTTCCATGTTTATACAGATGTCAGTGTAGATATTTCAATGTTTATACAGATGGCTGTGTAGATGTTTCCATGTGTATACTGAGGGCAGTGTAGATGTTTCCATGTTTATACAGATGGCGGTGTAGATATTTCCCTGTTTATAGAGATAGCGGTGAAGATATTTCCATGTTTATACAGAAAGCTGTGTAGATATTTCCATGTTTATAGAGATAGCGGTGTAGCTATTTCCATGTTTTTACAGATAGCTGTGTAGATATTTCCATGTTTATTCAGCTGGCGGTGTAGGTTTTCCATGTTTATACAGATAGCGGTGTAGGTATTTCCATGTTTATAGAGATAGCGGTGTAGATATTTACATGTTTATACAGATGGCTGTGGAGGCATTTCCATGTGTATACAGTTGGCAGTGCAGATATTTCCATGTTTATGCAGAAGTAGGTGTAGATATTTCTCTGTTTTTACAGAGGACTGTGTAGATATTTCCATGTTTTTACAGATGGCGGTGTAGATGTATCCATGTTTATACAGATAGCGGTGTGGCTTTTTCCATGTTTATACAGATAGCGATGTAGATATTTCTATGTTTATAGAGATGGCAGTGTAGATATTTCCTTGTTTATACAGATGGCAGTGTAGATATTTCCATGTTTATACAGATGGAGGTGTACATATTTCCATGTTTATACAGAAAGTGGTGGAGATATTTCCATGTTTATAGAGATAGCGGTGTAGATATTTCCATGTTTATATAGAGGCCGTTGGAGATATTTCCATGTTTATACAGATAGCGGTGTAGGCATTTCCAGGTTTATAGAGATAACGGTGTAGATATTTCTATGTTTATACAGATGGCTTTGCAGTTATTTCCATGTGTATACAGATGACAGTGTAGATATTTCCATGTTTACACAGACGGAGGTGTAGATATTTCCATGTTTACACAGATGACTGTGCAGATATTACATGTTTTCACAGATGGCTGTGTAGATATTTCCGTGTTTATACAGATAGCGGTGTGGCTATTTCCATGTTTATACAGATAGCGATGTAGATATTTCCATGTTTATAGAGATGGATGTGTAGATATTACCATGTTTATACAGATGGCAGTGTAGATATTTCCATGTTTATAGAGATGGATGTGTAGATATTACCATGTTTATACAGATGGCAGTGTAGATATTTCCATGTTTATAGAGATGGCAGTGTAGATATTTCCATGTTTATACAGATAGTGGTGTAGGTATTTCCATGTTTTTACAGATGACTGTGTAGTTATATCCATGTTTATACAGATGGCGGTGTAGATATTTCCATGTTTATAGAGATAGCCATGTAGATATTCCCATGTTTATACAGATAGCAGTGTAGACATTTCCAAGTTATAGAGATAGCGGTGTAGATATATCCATATTTATACAGATAGCGGTGTAGATATTTGCAAGTTTAAACAGATAGCTGTGTAGATATTTCCATGTTTATATTGATAGCGGTATAGATATTTCCATGTTTATGCAGATAGCGGTGTAGGTATTTCCGTGTTATAGAGATAGCGGTGTAGGTATATCCATATTTATACAGATAACACTGTAGATATTTCCAAGTTTATACAGATAGCGGTGAAGTTATTTCCATGTTTATACAGATGGCAGTGTAGATATTTCCATGTGTATACAGATGGCAGTGTAGATATCTCCATGTGTATACAGATGGAGGTGTAGATATTTCCATGTTTATATAGATGACTGTGTAAATATTTCCATGTTTTTACAGATGGCATTTTAGACATTTCTGTGTTTATACAGATAGCAGTGTGGCTATTTCCTTGTTTATACAGATAGCGATGTAGATATTTCCATGTTTATAGAGATGGCTGTGTAGATATTTCCATGTTTATAGAGATGGCTGTGTAGATATTTCCATGTTTATACAGATGTCAGTGTAGGTATTTCCATGTTTATACAGATGGCGTTGTAGATATTTCTATGTTTATAGAGAAAGCCATGTAGATATTTCCATGTTTATACAGATAGCGGTGTAGGTATTTCCAGGTTTATAGAGATAGCGGTCTAGATATTTCCATATTTTTTCAGGTAGCGGTGTAGCTCTTTCCATGTTTATACAGATAGCGGTGTAGATATTTCCATGATTATACAGAGAGCGGTGTAGGTATTTCCATGTTTATACAGATGACTGTGTATTTATTTCCATGTTTACAGATAGCCGTGTAGATATTTCCCTATTTATAGAGATAGCGTTGTAGATATTTCCATGTTTATAAAGATAGCTGTGTAGATATTTCCATGTTTACAGAGATAGCGGTGTAGATATTTCAATGTTTATACAGAGAGCGGTGGAGATATTTCCAGGTTTATGGAGATAGCGGTGTAGATATTTCCATGTTTATACAGAGAGTGTTGGAGATATTTCCATGTTTATAAAGATAGCGGTGTAGATATTTCCATGTTTATGCAGAGAGCGGTGGAGATATTTCCATGTTTATACAGATATCGGTGGAGATATTTCCATGTTTATAGAGACGGCGGTGTAGATATTTCCAAGTTTATACAGATTGCGGTGTAGTTATTTCCATGTTTATGCAGATGACTGTGTATATATTTCCATGTTTATACAGTTGGCGGTGTAGTCATTTCCGTGCTTATAGAGATAGCGCTGTAGATATTTCCATATTTATACAGATAGCGGTGCAGATATTTCCATGTTTATTCAGATAGCGTTGTAGATATTTCCATGTTTATGCAGATAGAAGTGTAGATATCTCCATGGTAATACAGATGACAGTGCATATATTTCCATGTTTATACAGATGGCGGTGTAGATATTTCCATGTTTATAGAGATAGCGGCGTAGATATTTCCATGTTTATACAGATAGCTGTGTAGATATTTCCATTTTAATAGAGATAGAGATGTAGATATTTCCATATTTATATAGATAGCCGTGTAGATATTTCCATGTTTATTCAGATGGTGGTGTAGATATTTCCATGTTTATACAGATAGTGGTGTGGCTATTTCCATGTTTATACAGATGGCAGTGTAGATAGTTCCATGTGTATACAGATAGCGATGTAGATATTTCCATGTTTATACAGATAGCGTTGTAGTTATTTCCATGTTTATACAGATAGCGGTGTAGATATTTCCATGTTCATACAGATAGCGGTGTATATATTTCCATATTTATACAGATAGCGGTGGAGATATTTCCATGTTTATACAGATGGCGGTGGAGATATTTCCAGGTTTATACAGATGGCGGTGTAGATATTTCCGTGTTTATACAGATGACTCTGTATATATTTCCATGTTTATACAGATAGCGGTGTAGATGTTTACCTGTTTATAGAGATAGCCATGTAGATATTTCCATGTTTATACAGATAGCTGTGTAGATATTTCCATGTTTATAGAGACAGAAGTGTACATATTTCCATGTTTATACAGATGACTGTGTAGGTATATCCATGTTTATACAGATGGCAGTGTAGATATTTCCATGTTAATAGAGATAGCCATGTAGATATTTCCATGTTTATACAGATAGCAGTGAAGTCATTTCCAAGTTTATAGAGATATCGGTGTAGATATATCCATATTTATACATATAGCGGTGTAGATATTTGCAAGTTTATACAGATAGCTGTGTAGATATTTCCATGTTTATAGAGATAGCGGTGTAGATATTTCCATGTTTATGCAGATAGTGGTGTAGGTATTTCCGTGTTTATAGAGATAGCGGTGTAGGTATATCCATATTTATACAGATAACTGCGTAGATATTTCCAAGTTTATACAGATAGCGGTGAAGATATTTCCATGTTTATACAGATGGCAGTGTAGATATTTCCATGTGTATACAGATGGCAGTGTAGATATCTCCATGTGTATACAGATGGATCTGTAGATATTTCCATGTTTATATAGATGACTGTGTAAATATTTCCATGTTTTTACAGTTGGCATTTTAGACATTTCTGTGTTTATACAGATAGCAGTGTGGCTATTTCCTTGTTTATACAGATAGCGATGTAGATATTTCCATGTTTATAGAGATGGCTGTGTAGATATTTCCATGTTTATACAGATGTCAGTGTAGGTATTTCCATGTTTATACAGATGGCGTTGTAGATATTTCCAGGTTTATAGAGATAGCCATGTAGATATTTCCATGTTTATACAGATAGCGGTGTAGGTATTTCCAGGTTTATAGAGATAGTGGTCTAGATATTTCCATATTTATTCACGTAGCGGTGTAGCTCTTTCCATGTTTATACAGATAGCGGTGTAGATATTTCCATGATTATACAGACAGCGGTGTACTTATTTCCATGTTTATACAGATGACTGTGTATTTATTTCCATGTTTACAGATAGCCGTGTAGATATTTCCCTATTTATAGAGATAGCGTTGTAGATATTTCCATGTTTATAAAGATAGCTGTGTAGATATTTCCATGTTTACAGAGATAGCGGTGTAGATATTTCAATGTTTATACAGAGAGCGGTGGAGATATTTCCAGGTTTATGGAGATAGCGGTGTAGATATTTCCATGTTTATACAGAGAGTGTTGGAGATATTTCCATGTTTATAAAGATAGCGGTGTAGATATTTCCATGTTTATGCAGAGAGCGGTGGAGATATTTCCATGTTTATACAGATATCGGTGGAGATATTTCCATGTTTATAGAGACGGCGGTGTAGATATTTCCAAGTTTATACAGATTGCGGTGTAGTTATTTCCATGTTTATGCAGATGACTGTGTATATATTTCCATGTTTATACAGTTGGCGGTGTAGTCATTTCCGTGCTTATAGAGATAGCGCTGTAGATATTTCCATATTTATACAGATAGCGGTGCAGATATTTCCATGTTTATTCAGATAGCGGTGTAGATATTTCCATGTTTATGCAGATAGAAGTGTAGATATCTCCATGGTTATACAGATGACAGTGTATATATTTCCATGTTTATACAGATGGCGGTGTAGATATTTCCATGTTTATAGAGATAGCGGCGTAGATATTTCCATGTTTATACGGATAGCTGTGTAGATATTTCCATTTTAATAGAGATAGAGATGTAGATATTTCCATATTTATATAGATAGCCGTGTAGATATTTCCATGTTTATTCAGATGGTGGTGTAGATATTTCCATGTTTATACAGATAGCGGTGTGGCTATTTCCATGTTTATACAGATGGCAGTGTAGATAGTTCCATGTGTATACAGATAGCGATGTAGATATTTCCATGTTTATACAGATAGCGTTGTAGTTATTTCCATGTTTATACAGATAGCGGTGTAGATATTTCCATGTTCATACAGATAGCGGTGTATATATTTCCATGTTTATAGAGATAGCGGTGGAGATATTTCCATGTTTATACAGATGGCGGTGGAGATATTTCCAGGTTTATACAGATGGCGGTGTAGATATTTCCGTGTTTATACAGATGACTCTGTATATATTTCCATGTTTATACAGATAGCGGTGTAGATGTTTACCTGTTTATAGAGATAGCCATGTAGATATTTCCATGTTTATACAGATAGCTGTGTAGATATTTCCATGTTTATAGAGATAGAAGTGTACATATTTCCATGTTTATACAGATGACTGTGTAGGTATATCCATGTTTATACAGATGGCAGTGTAGATATTTCCATGTTAATAGAGATAGCCATGTAGATATTTCCATGTTTATACAGATAGCAGTGAAGTCATTTCCAAGTTTATAGAGATATCGGTGTAGACATATCCATATTTATACAGATAGCGGTGTAGATATTTGCAAGTTTATACAGATAGCTGTGTAGATATTTCCATGTTTATAGAGATAGCTGTGTAGATATTTCCATGTTTATGCAGATAGTGGTGTAGGTATTTCCGTGTTTATAGAGATAGCGGTGTAGGTATATCCATATGTATACAGATAACTGCGTAGATATTTCCAAGTTTATACAGATAGCGGTGAAGATATTTCCATGTTTATACAGATGGCAGTGTAGATATTTCCATGTGTATACAGATGGCAGTGTAGATATCTCCATGTGTATACAGATGGATCTGTAGATATTTCCATGTTTATATAGATGACTGTGTAAATATTTCCATGTTTTTACAGTTGGCATTTTAGACATTTCTGTGTTTATACAGATAGCAGTGTGGCTATTTCCTTGTTTATACAGATAGCGATGTAGATATTTCCATGTTTATAGAGATGGCTCTGTAGATATTTCCATGTTTATACAGATGTCAGTGTAGGTATTTCCATGTTTATACAGATGGCGTTGTAGATATTTCCAGGTTTATAGAGATAGCCATGTAGATATTTCCATGTTTATACAGATAGCGGTGTAGGTATTTCCAGGTTTATAGAGATAGTGGTCTAGATATTTCCATATTTATTCACGTAGCGGTGTAGCTCTTTCCATGTTTATACAGATAGCGGTGTAGATATTTCCATGATTATACAGAGAGCGGTGTAGTTATTTCCATGTTTATACAGATGACTGTGTATTTATTTCCATGTTTACAGAGAGCCATGTAGATATTTCCCTATTTATAGAGATAGTGTTGTAGATATTTCCATGTTTATAAAGATAGCTGAGAAGATATTTCCATGTTTATGGAGATAGCGGTGTAGATATTTCCGTGTTCATACAGATAGCGGTGTATATATTTCCAATTTTATACAGATAGCGGTGGAGATATTTCCATGTTTATACAGATGGGGGTGGAGATAGTTCCAGGTTTATACAGATGGCGGTGTTGATATTTACATGTTTATACAGATAGCGGTGTTGATATTTTCATGTTTATACAGATAGCGGTGTAGGTATTTCCATGTTTATACAGCTGGCTTTGTAGGTATTTCCATGTGTATACAGGTGACAGTGTAGATATTTCCATGTTTATACAGATGACTTTGCAGGTGTTTCCATCTTTATACAGATGACTGTGTGGATATTTCCATGTTTTTACAGATGGCGGTGTAGATATTTCCGTGTTTATACAGATAGTGGTGTAGATATTTCCATGTTTATACAGATGACTGTGTAGGTATTTCCATGTTTATACCGTTGGCGGTGTAGATATTTCCATGTTTATAGAGATAGCCATGTAGATATTTCCAGGTTTATACAGATAGCGGTGTAGATTTTCCATGTTTATACAGATAGCGGTGTAGGTATTTCCATGTTTATACAGATAGTGGTGTAGGTATTTCCATGTTTATAGAGATAGCGGTGTAGATATTTCCATGTTTATTCAGACAGCGTTGGAGATATTTCCGTGTTTATACAGATAGTGGTGTAGATATTTCCAAGTTTATAGAGATAGCGGTGTAGATATTTCCATGTTTATACCGATGGCTTTGTAGGTGTTCTCATGTGTACACAGATGACAGGGTAGATATTTCCATGTTTATACAGATGGAGGTGTAGATATTTCCATGAAAATACAGATGACTGTGTAGATATTTCCATGTTTTTACAGATGGCTGTGTAGATATTTCCAAGTTTATGCAGATAGCGGTGTGGCTATTTCCATGTTTATACAGATAGCGATGTGGATATTTTCATGTTTATAGAGATGGATGTGTAGATATTTCCATGCTTATACAGTTGACAGTGTACATAATACCATGTTTATACAGATAGTGGTGTAGATATTTCCACGTTTATACAGATGACTCTGTAGGTATTTCCATGTTTATACAGATGGCAGTGTAGGTATTTCCGTGTTTATAGAGATAGCCATGTAGGTATTTCCATATTTATACAGATGGCAGTGTAGGTATTTCCGTGTTTATAGAGATAGCCATGTAGGTATTTCCATGTTTATAGAGATAGCGGTGTAGACATTTCCATGTTTATAGAGATAGCGGTGTAGATATTTCCATGTTTATACATATAGCGGTGTAGATATTTCCATGTTTATACAGAATGCGGTGGAGATATTTCCATGATTATACAGATAGCGGTGGAGATATCTCCATGTTTATAGAGATGGCGGTGTAGATATTTCCAAGTTTATACAGATAGAGGTCTAGATATTTCCGTGTTTATATAGATAGCAGTGTAGATATTTCCATGTTTATTCAGATTGCGGTGTAGGTATTTCCATGTTCATAGAGATAGCGGTGTAGATATATCCATATTTATACAGATTGCTGTGTAGATATTTCCAAGTTTATACAGATAGCAGTGTAGATATTTCCATGTTTATACAGATGGCTGTGTAGATATTTCCATGTGTATACAGTTGGCAGTGTAGATATTTCCATGTTAATACAGATGGTGGTGTAGATATTTCCATGTTTATATAGATGACTCTGTAGATATTTCCATGTTTTTACAGATGGCGGTGTAGTTATTTCCATGTTAATACAGATGGCGTTGTAGATATTTCCATGTTTATAGAGATAGCGATGTAGATATTTCCATGTTTATACACATAGCGGTGTAGTTATTTCCATGTTTATGCAGATGACTATGTATATATTTCCATGTTTATACAGATGGCGGAGTAGATATTTCCCTGATTATAGAGATAGCGTTGTAGACATTTCCATGTTTATACAGATAGCTGTGTAGGTATTTCCATGTTTATAGAGATAGCGGTGTAGATATTTCCATGTTTATAGAGAGAGCGTTGGAGTTATTTCCATGTTGATACAGATAGCGGGGCAGATATTTCCATGTTTATAAAGAGAGCGGTGGTGATGTTTCCATGTTTATACAGAGAGCGGTGGAGATATTTTCATGTTTATAGAGATGGCGGTGTAGACATTTCCAAGTTTATACAGATAGCGGTGTAGATATTTCCACGTTTATACAGATTGCGGTGTATATATTTCCATGTTTATTCTGATAGAGTTGTAGGTATTTCCATGTTTATAGAGATAGCGGTTTAAATATTTCCATGTTTATGCAGATGGCTGTGTTGATATTTCCATGTGTATACAGATGGCAGAGTAGATATTTCCATGTTTATACAGATGAAGGTGACGATATTTCCATGTTTATACAGATGACTGTGTACATATTTCCATGTTTTTCAGATGGCCCTGTCGATATTTCCATGTTTATATATATAGCGGTGTGGCTATTTCCATGTTTATAGAGATAGCTCTGTCGATATTTCCATGTTTATACAGATAGCAATGTAGATATTTCCATATTTATAAAGATGGCTGTGCAGGTACTTCCATGTTTATACAGTTGACTGTGTAGGTATTTCCATGTTTATACCGATGGCGGTGTAGATATTTCCATGTTTATAGAGATAGTCAAGTAGATATTTCCATGTTAATACAGATAGCGGTGTAGACCTTTCCATGTTTATAGAGATAGTGGTGTAGATATTTCCATGTTTATACAGATAGCGGTGTAGATATTTCCATGTTTATACAGATAGCAGTGTAGTTATTTCCATGTTTATACAGATGACTGTGTATGTATTTCCATGTTTATACAGTTGGCGGTGTAGATATTGCCCTGTTTATAGAGATAGCAGTGTAGATATTTCCATGTTTATACAGATAGCTGTGTAGGTGTTTCCATGTTTATAGAGATAGCTTTGTAGATATTTCCATATTAATACATATATCCGTATAGATATTTCCATGTTTATAGAAATGGCGGTGTAGATATTTCCATGTTTATACTGATTACTGTGTAGGTATTTCCATGTTTATACAGATGGCGGTGTAGATATTTCCATGTTTATAGAGATAGCCATGTAGATATTTCCATGTTTATACAGATAGCGATGTAGACATTTCCAAATTTATAGAGATAGCGGTGTAGATATATCCATATTTATAGAGATAGCCTTGTAGATATTTCCAAGTTTATACAAATAGCGGTGTAGTTATTTCCATGTTTATACTGATAGTGGTGTAGGTATTTCCACGTTTATAGAGATAGTGGTGTAGATATTTCCATATTTATACATATAGCAGTGTAGATATTTCCAGGATTATACAGATAGCATTGTAGATATTTCCATGTTTATACAGATGGAGGTGCAGATATTTCCATGATTATATAGATGAATGTGTAGATATTTCCATGTTTTTACACATGGCGGTGTAGGTATTTCCATGTTTATTCAGATAGCGGTGTGGCTATTTCCATGTTTATACTGATAGCCGTGTAGATATTTCCATGTTTATAGAGATGGCTGTGTAGATATTTCCATGTTTATACAGATGACTGTGTAGGTATTTCCATGTTTATACAGATGGCGGTGTAGATATTTCCATGTTTATAGAGATAGCCATGTAGTTATTTCCATGTTTATACCGACAACTGTGTAGATATTTCCATGTTTATAGAGATAGCATTGTAGATATTTCCATATTTATACAGATAGCTGTGTAGATAATTCCATGTTTATTCAGATGGCGGTGTAGATATTTCCATGTTTTTACACATGGCGGTGTAGGTATTTCCATGTTTATTCAGATAGAGGTGTGGCTATTTCCATGTTTATATAGATAGCGGTGTAGATATTTCCACCTTTATACAGATAGCGGTTTAGATATTCCCATGTTTATACAGATCATGGTGTAGATATTACCAGGTTTTTACATATTGCGTTGTAGATATTTCCATGAGTATACAGATAGCGGAGTAGATATTTCCTGTTTATTCAGATCGCGGTGTAAATATTTCCATTTTTCTACAAATGGCAGTTTAGATATTTCCATGTTTATAGGGATGGCGCTGTAGATATTTCCACGTTTATAGAGATAGCGGTGTTGGTATTTGCATGTTTATAGAGATAGCGGTGTAAATATTTCCATGTTTATTCTGATAGCGTTGTAGATATTTCCATGTTTATACAGATAGCGGTGTTGGTATTTCCATGCTTATACAGATAGAGGTGTAGATATTTCCATGTTTATACAGCTCGCGGTGTAGATATTTACATCTTTAAACTGATGGCAGTGTGGATATTTCCATGTTTATACAGGTTGCGTTGTTGGTATTTACATGTTTATACAGATAGCGGTGTGGCTATTTCCATGATTATACAGATGGCAGTGTAGATATTTCCATGTTTATACAGATAGCGATGCAGATATTTCCATGTTTATACAGATAGCGGTGTAGATATTTCCATGTTTATACAGATAGCGGTGTAGATATTTCCAAGTTTATACCAATAGCTGTGTAGATATTTCCATGTTTATACAGAAAGCGGTGGAGATATTTCCATGTTTATACAGATGGTGGTGTAGATATTTCCAAGTTTATAAGATGGCGGTGTAGATATTTCCATATTTATACAGATAGCAGTGTAGATATTTCCATGTTTGTACAGATGGCGGTGTAGGTATTTCCATGATAAGAGAGATAGCGGTGTAGATATTTCCATGTTTATACAGATGGCTGTGTAGGTATTTCCATGTATATACAGATGGCAGTGTAGATATTTCCATGTTTATACAGATGGAGGTGTAGATATTTCCCTGTTTATACCGATGACTGTGTAGATATTTCCATGTTTTTACAGATGGCGGTGTAGATACATCCATGTTGATACAGATAGCGGTGTGGCTTTTTCCATGTTTATACAGATAGCGATGTAGGTATTTCCATGTTTATAGAGATGGCTGTGTTGATATTTCCATGTTTATACAGATGGCAGTGTAGATATTTCCATGTTTATACAGATAGTGATGTAGACATTTCCATGTTCATACAGATGACTCTGTAGGTATTTCCATGTTTATACACATGGCGGTGGATATATTTCCATGTTTATAGAGAGAGCCATGTTGGTATTTCCATGTTTATACAGATGGCTGTTTAGATATTTCTATTTTAATGGTGATAGCGGTGTAGATATTTCCATAGTTATACAGAGAGACTTGTAGATAATTCCATGTATATTCAGATGGCGGTGTAGATATTTCCATGTTTATACAGATAGCGGTGTGGCTATTTCCATGTTTATACAGATGGCAAAGTAGATATTTCCATGTTTATACAGATAGCGATGTAGATATTTCCATGTTTATACAGATGACTGTGTAGGTATTTCCATGTTTATACAGATGGCGGTGTAGATATTTCCATGTTTATAAAGATAGCCATGTAGTTATTTCCATGTTTATACAGATAGCGGTGTAGACATTTCCAGGTTTATAGAGATAGCTGTCTGGATATATCCATATTTATACAGATTGTCTTGTAGATATTTCCAAGTTTATACAAATAGCGCTGTAGATATTTCCATGCTTATACAGATAGCGGTGTAGACTTTCCATGTTTATAGAGATAGCGGTGTAAATATTTCCAAACTAATACAGATAGCGTTGTAGATATTTCCATGTTTATAGAGATAGTGGTGTAGATATTTCCATACTTATACAGATAGCTGTGTAGATATTTCCATGTTTATAGAGAGAGCATTGTAGATATTTCCATATTTATACAGATAGCCGTGAAGATATTACCATGTTTATTCAGATGGTGGTGTAGATATTTCCATGTTTATACAGACAGCGGTGTGTCTATTTCCATGTTTATACAGATTGCAGTGTAGATATTTCCATGTTTATACAGATAGCATTGTAGTTATTTCCATGTTCATACAGATGACTGTGTATATATTTCTATGTTTATATAGATCGCGGTTTAGATATTTCCCTGTTTATAGAGATTGCGGTGCAGATATTTCCGTGTATATACAGATGTCTGTGTAGATATTTCCATGTTTTTACAGACGGCAGTGTAGAGATTTCCATGTTTATGGAGATAGCGGTGGAGGTATTTCCATGTTTATAGAAATAGCAGTGTAGATATTTCCATGTTTATATAGATGGCGGTGTAGATATTTCCTTGTTTATGTAGATGGCGGTGTAGGTATTTCTGTGTTTATAGAGATGGTGGTTTATGTATTTCCATGTTTATAGAGATAGCTGTGTAGATATTTGCATGTTTATAGACGTAGCGTTGTAGGTATTTCCATGTTTATAGAGATAGCGGTGTAGATATTTCCATGTTTATACAGATAGCGGTGTAGATAATTCCAAGTTTATACCGATAGCGGTGTTGGTATTTCCATGTTTATAGAGATAGCGGTGTAGATATTTCTATGTTTATACAGCTCACGGTGTTGATATTTACATCTTTATAAAGATGGCAGTGTAGATATTTCCATGTTTATACAGATAGCGGTGTAGATATTTCCATGTTTATACAAATAGCGGTGTTGGTATTTCCATGTTTATACAGATAACAGTGTAGATATTTCCATGTTTACACAATTAGCATTGTAGATATTTCCATGTTTATAGATAGCGGTTTACATATTTCCATGTTTACACAGATAGCGTTGTAGATATTTCCATGTTTATAGAGATAGTGGTTTATATATTTCCATGTTTATCCAGATAGCGGTGTAGACATTTCCATGTTTATACAGAGCGCGGTGTAGATATTTCCGTCTTTCTACAGATGGCAGTGTAGATATTTCCATATTTATACAGATGGCGGTGTAGATATTTCCATGTTTATATAGATGGCGGTGTAAATATTTCCTTGTTTATGTAGATAACGGTGTAAATATTTCCTTGTTTATGTAGATGGCGGTGTAAATATTTCCTTGTTTATGTAGATGGCGGTGCAGATATTTCCATGTTTATAGAGATAGCGGTGCAGGTATGCTCCTGTTTATAGAGAGAGCGTTTTAGGTATTTCCATATTTTTAGAGATAGCGGTGTGTATATTTCCATGTTTATACAGATGGCTGTGAAGATATTTCCATGTATAAACAGATGGCAGTGTAGATTTTTCCATGTTTATACAGATGGCTGTGTAGATATTTCCATGTTTATACAGATGGCTGTGTAGATATTTCCATGATTATACAGACGGCAGTGTAGTTATTTCCATGTGTATACAGATGACTGAGTAGATATTTCATGTTTACACAGATAGCGTTGTAGGTATTTCCATATTTATAGAGAGAGCGGCGTAGATATTTCCAAGTTTATACAGATAGCGGTGTAGATATTTCCATGTTTATATAGATAGCGGTGTAGATATTTCCATCTTTATACAGATAGCGGTTTAGATATTCCCATGTTTATACAGATCATGGTGTAGATATTTCCAGGTTTTTACATATAGCGTTGTAGATATTTCCATGATTATACAGATAGCAGAGTAGATATTTCCTGTTTATTCAGATCGCGGTGTAAATATTTCCATTTTTCTACAGATGGCAGTTTAGATATTTCCATGTTTATAGGGATGGCACTGTAGATCTTTCCACGTTTATAGAGATAGCGGTGTTGGTATTTGTATGTTTATAGTGTTAGCGGTGTAAATATTTCCATGTTTATTCTGATAGCGTTGTAGATATTTCCATGTTTATACAGATAGCGGTGTTGGTATTTCCATGCTTATACAGATAGAGGTGTAGATATTTGCATGTTTATACAGCTCGCGGTGTAGATATTTACATCTTTAAACAGATGGCAGTGTGGATATTTCCATGTTTATACAGGTAGCGTTGTTGGTATTTCCATGTTTATACAGATAGCGGTGTAGGTATTTCCATGTTTATACAGCTCCCGGTGTAGATATTTCCCTGTTAATACAGATGGCGTTGTAGATATTTCTATGTTTATACAGATGGCGCTCTAGATAGCTTCATGTTTATGGAGATTGCAGTGTAGATATTTTCATGTTTATAGAGATGGCAGTGTAGATATTTCTATGTTTATAGAGATAGCGGTGTAGATATTTCCATGTATATACTGATGGCTGTGTAGATATTTACATGTGTATACAGATGACAGTGTAGATATTTCCATGTTTATACAGATGGCTGTGTAGATATTTCCATGTGAATACAGATGGCAGTGTAGATATTTCCAGGTTTATACAGATGGTGGTGTAGATATTTCCATGTATATACAGATGACATTGTAGAGATTTCCATGTTTTTACAGATGGCGGTGTAGATATTTCCATGTTTATAAAGATGGCGGTGTAGATATTTCCTTGTTTATGTAGATGGCGGTGTAGATATTTCCATGTTTATAGAGATGGCGCTTTATATACTTCCTTGTTTATGGAGATATTGGTGTAGATACTTCCATGTTTATAGAGATAGCGGTGTGGTTTTTTTCATGTATATAGAGATAGCGGTGTAAATATTTCAAAGTTTATACTGATAGCGGTTTAGATATTTTCATGTCTATACTGATAGCAGTGTTGGTATTTCCATGCTTATACAGATAGCGGTGTAGATATTTCCATGTTCATACAGCTCATGGTGTAGATATTTACACCTTTATACAGATGGCAGTGTAGATATTTCCATGTTTATATAGATAGCGGTGTAGATATTTCCATTTTTACCGAGATGGTGGTGTAGAGAGTTCCATGTTTATACAGATAGCGTTGTTGGTATTTCCATGTTTATACCGATAGCGGAGTAGATATTTCCATGTTTATACAGCTCCCGGTGTAGATATTTCCATGTTCATACAGATGGCGGTGTAGATATTTTCATGTTAATACAGATGGCGGTGTAGATATTTCCATGTTTATGCAGATGGTGCTCTAGAGGTCTCCATGTTTACGTAGATGGCATTGTAGTTATTTTAATGTTTATAGTGAAGGCAGTGTAGACATTGCCATGTTTATAGAGATAGTGGTGTAGATATTTCCATGTTTATTGAGATGGCGGTGTAGATATTTCCATGTATATACTGATGGCTGTGTAGATATTTACATGTTTATATAGATGGTGGTGTAGATATTTCCATATTTATACAGATGACTGTGTAGATATTTCCATGTTTTTACAGATGGCCGTGTAGGTATTTCCATGTTTATAGAGATGGCGGTGTAGATATTTCCTTGTTTATACATATAGCGGTGTAGATATTTTCATGTGTATAGAGAGAGCGGTGTAGATATTTCCATATTTATACAGAGAGCAGTGTAGATATTTCCATGTTTATACAGATAGGGGTGTAGATATTTCCATGTTTATACAGAGGACTGTGGATATATTTCCATGTCTATACAGATGGCAGTGTAGATATTTCCATGTTTTTACAGATGACTGTGTAGGTATTTCCAGGTTTATACAGATGACGTTGTAGGTATTTCCATGTTTATAGAGATAACGGTGTAGATATTTCCATGTTTATACAGATATGGGTGTAGATATTTCCAACTTTATAGAGATAGTGTTGTATATAATTCCATTTTTAGACAGATAGCGGTTTAGATATTTCCATGTTTATACAGATCATGGTGTAGATATTTCCATGTTTATACAGATAGCCTTGTAGATATTTCCATGTTTACTCAGATGGCGGTGTAGATATTTCCATGTTTATACAGATAGCGGTGTGGCAATTTCCATGTTTATACAGATAGCGGTGTGGCTATTTCCGTGTTTATACAGATAGCAATGTAGATATTTCCATGTTTGTACAGATGACTGTGTATATATTTCCATGTTTATGCAGATGGCGGTGTAGATATTTTCATATTTATTCAGATAGCGGTGGAGATATTTCCATGTTTATACAGATAGCAGTGTAGATACTTCCATGTTTATACAGATAGCGTTGTAGTGATTTCCATGTTTATACAGATGACTGTGTATTTATTTCCATGTTTATGCAGATGGCGGTGCAGATATTTCCCTGTTTATAGAGAGAGCGTTGTAGACATTTGCATGTTTATACAGACAGCTGTGTAGATATTTCCATGTTTATAGAGATAGCGGTTTAGATGTTTCAATGTTTATACAGAGAGCGTTGGAGATATTTCCATGTTTATAGAGATAGCGGTGTAGATATTTCCATGTTTATACAGAGAGCGTTGGAGGTATTTCCATGTTTATACATATAGCAGTGTAGATATTTCCACGTTTATAAAGAGAGCGGTGGAGATGTTTTCATGTTTATACAGATAGAGGTGGAGGTATTTCCATGTTTATAGAGATGGCAGTATAGTTATTTCCATGTTTATAGAGATAGCGGTGTAGATATTTCCACGTTTATACAGATAGCGGTGTAGATATTTCCATGTTTATTCAGATAGAGGTGTAGGTATTTCCATGTTTACAGAGATAGCGGTGTAAATATTTGCATGTTTATCCAGATGGCTGTGTAGATATTTCCATGTGTATACAGATGGCAGAGTAGATATTTCCATGTTTATACAGATGGAGGTGTAGATATTTCCATGTTTATACTGATCACTGTGTACATATTTCCATGTTTTTACAGATGGACCTGTAGATATTTCCATGTTTATACAGATAGCAGTGTGGCTATTAACATGTTTATACAGATAGCAATGTAGATATTTCCGTGTTTATAGGGAGAGCTCTGTAGATATTTCCATGTTTATAGAGATAGCGATGTAGATATTTCCATGTTTATAGAGATGGCTGTGTAGATATATCCATGTTTATATAGTTGACTGTGTAGGTATTTCCATGTTTATACAGTTGGTGGTGTAGATATTTCCAGCTTTACAGAGATAGTCAAGTAGATATTTCCATGTTTATACAGATAGCGGTGTAGGCCTTTCCATGTTTATAGAGATAGTGGTGTAGATATATCCATATTTATTCAGATAGCAGTGTAGTTATTTCCATGTTTGTACAGATGACTGTGTATATATTTCCATGTTTATACAGTTGGCGGAGTAGATATTGCCCTGTTTATAGAGATAGCAGTGTAGATATTTCCATGTTTATACAGATAGCTGTGTAGATGTTTCCATGTTTATAGAGATAGCGCTGTAGATATATCCATATTTATACATATATCCGTACAGGTATTTCCATGTTTATACAGATAGCGGTGTGGCTATTTCCATGTTAATACAGATGGCAGTGTAGATATTTCCATGTTTATACAGATAGCGATGTAGATATTTCCATGTTTATACAGATAGCGGTGTAGATATTTCCATGTTGATAGAGATAGCCATGTAGATATTTCCATGTTCGTACAGATAGCGGTGTAGACATTTCCAAGTTTATAGATATAGGGGTGTAGAAATATCCATATTTATACAGATAGCGGTGAAGATATTTCCAAGCATATACAGATAGCGGTGTAGATATTTCCATGTTTATACAGATAGCGGTGTAGATATTTCCATGTTTATACAGATAGTGGTGTAGGTATTTCCATGTTTATAGAGATAGCGGTGAAGAAATATACATATTTATACAGATAGCAGTGTAGATATTTCCAATTTTATACAGATAGCGGTGAAGGTATTTCCTTGTTTATACAGATGGCAGTGTAGATATTTCCATGTGTATACAGATTGCAGTGTAGATATTTCCATGTGTATACAGATGGAGGTGTAGATATTAACATGTTTATATAGATGACTGTGTGGATATTTCTATGTTTTCACAGATGGCGTTTTAGATATTTCCGTGTTTATACAGATAGCAGTGTGGCTATTTCCGTGTTAATACAGATAGCGATGTAGATATTTCCATGTTTACAGAGAAGGTTGTGTAGATATTTCCACGTTTATATAGATGACAGTGTAGGCATTTCCATGTTTATACAGATGGCGGTGTAGTTATTTCCATGTTTATAGAGATAGCCATGTAGATATTTACATGTTTATACAGATAGCGGTGTAGACATTTCCATGTTTATAGAGATAGCGGTCTAGATATTTCCATATTCAGATAGCGGTGTAGATATTTCCATGTTTATACAGATAGCGGTGTTGTTATATCCATGATTATACAGAGAGCGGTGTAGTTATTTCCATGTTTATACAGATGACTGTGTATATATTTCCATGTTTATACAGATAGCGGAGTAAATATTTCCCTGTTTACAGAGACAGCGTTGTAGATATTTCCATGTTTATACAGATAGCTGTGTAGATATTTCCATGTTTATAGAGATAGTGGTGTAGATATTTCAATGTTTATACAGAGAGCGGTGAATATATTTCCAGGTTTATACAGATAGCGGTGTAGATATTTCCATGTTTATACAGAGAACTGTGGAGATATTTCCATGTTTATACAGATAGTGGTGGAGATATTTCCATGTTTAAAGAGATGGCGGTGTAAATATTTCCAAGTTTATACAGATAGCGGTGTAGATATTTCCATGTTTATATAGATAGCGGTGTAGTTATTTCCATGTTTATACAGATTACTGTGTATATTTTTCCATGTTTATACAGATGGCAGTGTAGATATTTCCCTGTTTATAGAGATAGCAGTGTAGATATTTCCATGTTTATACAGATAGCTGTGTAGGTATTTCCGTTTTTATAGAGATAGCGGTGAAGTTATTTGCATGTTTATAGAGATAGCGGTGTAGATATTTCCATGTTTATACAGATATCGGTTGAGATATTTCCATGTTTATAGAGATGGCGGTGTAGATATTTCCAAGTTTACACAGATAGCGGTATAGATATTTCCATGTTTATACAGATAGCCGTGTAGATAGTTCCATGTTTATTCATATAGCGGTGTCGGTATTTCCATGTTTATAGAGATAGCGGTGTAGATATTTCCATGTTTATACAGATGGCTGTGTCCATATTTCCATGTGTATACAGATGGCAGTGTAGATATTTCCATGTTTATACAGATGGAATTGTAGATATTTCCATGTTTATACAGATAGTGGTGTAGATATTTCCATGTTTATACAGATGACTCTGTAGGTATTTCCATGGTTATACAGATGGCGGTGTAGATATTTCCATGTTTATAGAGATAGCCATGTAGATATTTCCATGTTGATACAGATAGCGGTGTAGACATTTTCATGTTTATAGAGACAGTGGTGTAGATATTTCCATATTTATACCGATAGCGGTGTAGATAGTTCCATGTTTATAGAGATGGCAGTGTAGATATTTCCATGTTTATGCAGATAGCGGTGTTGATATTTCCATGTTTATAGAGATGGCGGTGTAGGTACTTCCATGTTTTTACAGATAGCGGTGTAGATATTTCCATGTATATACTGTTGGCTGTGTAGATATGTACATGTGAATACAGATGGCAGCGTAGGTATTTCCAAGTTTATATAGATGGTGGTGTAGATATTTCCATGTTTACACAGATGACTGTGTAGATATTTCCATGTTTTTACAGATGGCGGTGTAGATATTTCCATGTTTATAGAGATGGCGGTGTAGATATTTCCATGTTTATACATATAGCGGTGTAGATATTTTAATGTGTATAGAGATAGCGTTGTAGATATTTCCATGTTTATACAGAGAGCGGTGTAGATATTTCCATGTTTATACAGATAGGGGTGTAGATATTTCCATGTTTATACAGATGGCTGTGTAGATATTTCCATGCTTATACAGATGGCTTTGTAGATAATTCCATGTTTATACAGATCGCAGTGTAGGTATTTCCATGTTTATATGGATGACTTTGTAGATATTTCCAAGTTTATACAGATGACGTTGTAGGTATTTCCATGTTTATAGAGATAACGGTGTAGATATTTCCATGTTTATACAGACATGGGTATAGATATTTCCATTTTCATAGAGATAGCGGTGTAGATATTTCCATCTTTATAGAGATAGCGGTGTAGATATTTCCATGTTTAAACAGATCATGGTGTAGATATTTCTATGTTTATACAGAGAGCCTTGTAGATATTTCCATGTTTATACAGATGACTTTGTAGAGATTTCCATGTTTTCACAGATGGCTGTGTAGATATTTCCATGTTTATGTAGATGGCGGTGTAGATATTTCCATGTTTATAGAGATGGCGGTTTATATATTTCCTAGTTTATAGAGATAGCGGTGTAGATACTTCCATGTTTATAGAGATAGCAGTGTAAATATTTCCATGTATGTACTGATAGCGTTGTAGATATTTCCATGTTTATACAGATAGCGGTGTTGGTATTTCCATGCTTATATAGATAGCGCTGTAGATATTTCCATGTTTATACAGCTCACGGTGTAGATATTTACATCTTTTTACAGATGGCAGTGTAGATATTTCCATGTTTATTCAGATAGCGGTGTAGATATTTCCATTTTTACAGAGATGGTGGTTTAGATAATTCCATGTTTATACAGATAGCGTTGTTGGTATTTCCACGTTTATATAGGTATCGGTGTAGATATTTCCATGTTTATACAGCTCCCTGTGTAGATATTTCCATCTTTATACAGATGGTTGTGTAGATATTTCCTTGTTAATACAGATGGCGGTGTAGATATTTCCATGTTTATACAGATGGCACTCTAGTTAGCTCCATGTTTATGGAGATGGCAGTGTAGATATTTACATCTTTATATAGATGGTGGTGTAGTTATCTCCTTGTTCATACAGATGACTGTGCAGATATTTCCATGTTTTTACAGATGGCGGAGCAGATAATTCCACGTTTATACAGATAGCGGTGTACTTCCATGTTTATACAAATAGCGGTTTAGATATTTCCATGTGTATATAGATAGCGGAGTAGATATTTCCATATTTATACAGAGAGTGGTGTAGATATTTCCATGTTTATACAGATATGGGTGTAGATATTTCCATGTTTATACAGATGATTGTGCACATATTTCCATGTTTATACTGAGAGCGGTGTAGATATTTCCATGGTTATACAGATAGTGGTGTTCGTATTTCCATGCTTATACAGCTAGCGGTGTGGATATTTCCATGTTTATACAGCTCACGGTGCAGATATTTACATTTTCATACAGATGGCAGTGTAGATATTTCCGTGTTATATAGATGGCAGTGTAGATATTTCCATGTGTATAGAGATGGCAGTGTAGATATTTCCATGATTATAGAGATAGCGGTGTAGGTATTTCCATGTTTTTAGAGATAGCAGTGTATATATTTCCACGTTTATACAGATGGCTGTGAAGATATTTCCATGTGCTTACAGATGGCAGTATAGATATTTCCATGTTTATACAGATGGTGGTGCCGATATTTCCATGTTTATACAGATGACTGTGTAGATATTTCCATGTTTTTACAGATGCCGGTGTAGATATTTCCATGTATATAGAGATAGCGGTGTAGATATTTCCATGTTTATACAGATAGCGGTGTAGATATTTCTATGTGTATACAGATAGCAGTGTAGATATTTCCATGTTTATACAGTTGGCGGTGTAGTTATTTCGATGTTTATACAGATGGCTGTGTAGATTTTTCCGTGATTATACAGATGGCAGTGTAGATATTTCCATGTTTATACAGATAGCGGTGTAGATATTCCCACGTTTATACAGATCATGGTGTAGATATTTCCATGTTTTTACAGATGGTGTTGCAGATATTTCTATGTTTATACAGATAGCGGTGTATATATTTCCCTGTTTATACAGATCGCGGTGTAGATATTTCCATCATTCTACAGATGGCAGTGTAGATATTTCCATGTTTATAGGGATGGTGTTGTAGATATTTCCATGTTTATAGAGATAAAGAGGTAGATATTTCCTTGTTTATAGAGAAAGCGGTGTAAGTATTTCAGTGTTTATAGTGATAGCGGTGTAGATATTTCCATGTTTATATAAATAGCGGTGTGGATATTTCCATATTTATACAGATAGCGGTGTAGTTATTTACATGTTTATACCGATAACCGTGTAGATATTTCCATGTTTATAGAGATAGGGGTTTAGGTATTTCCATGTTCATACACATAGCAGTGTAGACATTTCCATATTTATAGAGGTAGCGGTGTAGTTATTTCCATATTTATAGAGATAGCAGTGTGGGTATTTCAATGTTTATACAGATAGAGTTGTAGATATTTCTATGTTTTTACAGATAGTGGTGAAGATATTTCCATGTTTATACAGATAATGGTGTAGATATTTACATTTTTATAGAGATAGCGGTGTAGATATTTCCATGTTTATACAGCTCTCCATGTAGATATTTTCATATTTATACAGATGGCAGTGTAGATGTTTCCATGTTTATACAGATGGCGGTGTAGATATTTCTATTTTTATACAGACCCTGGTGTAGATAGTTCCATGATTATGGACCTGGCAGTGTAGATATTTTCATGTTTATAGAGATGGCGGTGTAGGTATTTCCATGTGTATAGTGATAGCGGTATAGATATTTCCAAGTTTATACAGATAGCGGTGTGGGTATTTCCATGTTTATACTGATAGCGGTATAGTTATTTCCAAGTTTATACAGATAGCGGTGTGGGTATTTCCATGTTTATACAGATAGCGGTGTAGATCTTTCCATGTTTATGCAGCTCACGGTGTAGTTATTTCCATGTTTATATAGATGGCGGTGTAGATATTTCCTTTTTTATGTAGATGGCAGTGTGGATATTTTCATGTATATAGAGATGGCGGTGTACATATTTCCACGTTTATAGAGATAGCGGTGTAGATATTTCCATGTTTATCCAGATAGTGGTGAAGACATTTCCATGTTTTTACAGGTAACGGTGTAGATGTTTCCATGTTTATATAGGTAGCGGTGTAGGTATTTCCATGTTTATACAGATCGCAGTTTAGATATTTCTACCTTTATACAGACGGCAGTGTAGATATTTCCATGTTTATACAGATAGCGGTGTAGATATTTCCATGTTTACACAGATTGCGTAGTAGATATTTCCATATTTACATAGGTAGCGGTGTTGGTATTTCCATGTTTGCACAGATAGCTGTGTAGATATTTTCATGTTTACACAGATAGCGTTGTAGAGTTCTCCATGTTTATACAGATAGCGGTGTAGATATTTCCAAGTTTATAAACATAGCGGTCTAGATATTTCCATGTTTATACAGATAGCGGTGTAGATATTTCCATGTTAATAGAGGTAGTGGTGTAGATGTTTCTATCTTTCCACAGAAGGCAGTGTAGACATTTCCATGTTTATACAGAGAGCCGTGTGGATATTTCCATGTTTATACAGATAGCGGTGATGGTATTTCCATTTTTATTCAGATAACGTAGATATTTCCATGTTTATACAGCTCGCAGTGTAGATATTTCCATGTTTATACAGATGGCAGTGTAGATATTTCCATGTTTATACAGCTCACGGTGTAGATACTTCCATCTTTATGCATATGGCAGTGTAGATATTTCCATGTTTATAGAGATAGCGGTGTAGATATTTCCATGTTTATACAGATGGCGGTGCAGATAGTTCCATGATTATGGAGATGGCCGTGTAGATATTTTCATGTTTATAGAGATGGCGGTGGAGATATTTCCACGTTTAGAGAGATAGCCGTGTAGATATTTCCAAGTTTTTACAGATGGCTGTGTAGATATTTCCATGTGTACAGAGATGGCAGTGAAGATCTTTCCACGTTTATAGAGATGGCGGTGTAGATATTTCCATGTTTATAGAGATAGTGGTGTAGATATTCCCAGGTTTATATAGATAGCGGTGTAGATATTTCCATGTTTATAGAGATAGCGGTGCAGATATTTACATATTTATACATATAGCGGTGTAGATATTTCCATGTGTATACAGATAGCGATGTAGACATTTCCATGTTTATACAGGTAGCAGTGTAGATATTTCCATGTTATACAGATATTGGTGTAGATATTTCGATGTTTATACAGGTATTGGTGTATATATTTCCATCTTTACACAGATAGCGGTGTAGATATTTCCATCTTTGCACAGATTGCGGTGTAGGTATTTCCATATTTACAAAGATAGCGGTGTGGAGATTTCCATGTTTACACGGATAGCTGTGTAGATATTTACATGTTTACACAGATAGCGTTGCATATATCTCCATGTTTATACAGATAGCGGTGTAGATATTTCCATGTTTATACAGAAAGCGGTGGAGATATTTCCTTGTTTAGGCAGATCGTGGTGTATATATTTCCATGTTTATAGAAATAGCGGTGTAGGTATTTCCATGTTTTTAGAGATAGCGGTGTAGATATTTCCATGTATATACTGATAGCTGTGTAGATATTTACATGTGTATACAGATGGCAGTGTAGATATTTCCATGTTTATATTGATGGTGGTGTAGATATTTCCATGTTTATACAGATGACTGTGTAGATATTAACATGTTTTTACAGATGGCAGTGTGGATATTTCCATGCTTATAGAGATAGCGGTGTAGATATTTCCATGTTTATACATGTAGCAGTGTAGATATTTTCATGTGTGTAGAGAAGGCGGAGTTGATATTTCCATAATTATACAGAGAGCGGTGTAGATATATCCATATTTATACAGATAGGGGTGTAGATATTTCCATGTTTATACAGATGGCTGTGTAGATATTACCATGTTTATACAGTTGGCAGTGTATATATGTTCATGTTTATACAGATGACTGTATAGATATTTCCAAGTTTATCCACATGACGTTGTAGGTATTTCCATGTTTATAGAGATAACGGTTTAGATATTTCCAAGTTCATTCAGATATGGGTGTAGATATTTCCATGTTTATAGAGATAGCGGTGTAAATATTTCCATCTTTATACAGATAGCGGTGAAGATATTTCCATGTTTATACAGATCATGGTGTAGATATTTCCATGTTTATACAGATGACTTTGTAGAGATTTCTATGTTTTTACAGATGGCCGTATAGATATTTCCATGTTTATAGAGATAGCGGTGTAGATATTTCCATGTTTATGCAGCTTGCTGTGCAGATTATTACATCTTTATACACATGGAAGTGTAGATATTTCCATGTTTATACAGATGGCGGTGTTGATATTTCCATTTTTATAAAGATGGCGCTGTAGATAGTTCCATGATTATGGAGATGGCAGTGTAGATATTTTCATGATTATAGAGATGGCAGTGAAGATATTTCCATGTTTATAGAGATAGTGGTGTAGATATTTCCATGTTTATATAGATAGCGGTGTAGATATTTCCATGTGTATACAGATGGTTGTGTAGGTATTTCCACGTTTATAGAGATAGTGGTGTAGATATTTCCATGTTTATGTAGATAGCGGTGTAGTTATTTCCATGTTTATAGAGACAGCGGTGTTGGTATTTCTATCTTTATACAGATAGGGGTGTAGATATTTCCATGTTTTTACAGTTTGCGCTGTAGATATTTCAATCTTTATAAAGATGGCAGTGTAGATATTTCCATGTTTATACAGATAGCCGTGTATGTATTTCCATGTTTATACACATGGCAGTGTAGATATTCCCATGTTTATGGAGATGGCGGTGTAGATATTTCCATGTTTATACAGATGGCGCTCTAGATAGCTCCTTGTTTATGTAGATGGCAGTGTAGATAATTTCATGTTTATAGAGATGGCTGTGTAGGTATTTCCATGTTTGTAGAGATAGCGGTGTAGATATTTCCAGTTTTATAGAGATAGCAGTGTAGGTATTTCCAAGTTTTCGGAGACAGCGGTGTAGATATTTCCATGTATATACTGATGGCTGTGTAGGTATTTCCGTGTGAATACAGATGGCAGTGTAGATATTTCCAGGTTTATACAGATGGCGGTGTAGATATTTCGTGGTTTATGTAGATGGCGGTGAAGATATTTCCATGTTTACAGAGATGGCGGTTTATATATTTCCTTGTTTATTGAAATAGCGGTGTAGATATTTCCATGTTTATAGAGATAGCGGTGTAAATATTTCCATGTTTATACTGATAGCGGTGTAGATATTTCCATGTTTATACAGATAGCGGTGTTGGTATTTCCATGCTTATAGAGATATCGGTGAAGTTATTTCCATGTTTATGCAGATAGCGGTGTAGATATTTCCATGTTTATACAGATAGCGGCGTTGATATTTCCATGTTTATGCAGATAGTGGTGTAGTCATTTCCATGTTTATACAAATGACTGTGTGTATATTTCCATGTTTGTACAGATGGCGGTGTAGATATTTCCATGTTTATACAGATAACGATGTAGATATTTCCATGTTTATAGAGATAGCGGTGTAGATATTTCCATGATTATACAGATAGCGGTGTAGGTATTTCCATGTGTATTCAGATAGCGGTGGAGATATCTCCATGTTTATACAGATGGCGGTGTAGATATTTCCATGTTATACAGATGGCGGTGTAGATATTTAAATGTTCTTACAGATGGCGGTGTAGATATTTCGATGTTTATAGAGATAGCGGTGTAGATATTTCCATGTTTATACAGATAGCGGTGGAGATATTTCCTTGTTAATACAGATGGCAGTGTAGATATTTCCAAGTTCATACACATGGTGTTGTAGATATTTCCATGTGTATACAGATAGCGGTGTAGATATTTTCATGTTTATACAGATAGCGGTGTTGATATTTCCATGTTTATACAGATAGCAGTGGAGATATTTCCATGTTTATAGAGATGGCGGTGTGGATATTTCCAAGTTTATACAGATAGGGATGTAGATATTTCCTGTTTATACATATAGCGGTGTAGATATTTCCATGTTTATACAGATAGCGTTGTAGGTATTTCCATGTTTATACAGATAGCGGTGTAGATATTTCCAGGTTTATACAGATGGCTGTGTAGATATTTCTATGTGTATACAGATGGCAGTGTAGATATTTCCATGTTTATGCAAATGGAGGTGAAGTTACTTCCCTGTTTATACAGATGACTGTGTAGGTATTTCAATGTTTTTACAGATGGCGGTGTAGATATTTCCATGTTTACACAGATAACGGTGTGGCTATTTCCATGTTTATACAGATAGCGATGAAGATATTTCCATGTTTACAGAAATGGCTGTGTGGATATTTCCATGTTTATACTAATGGCATTGTAGATATTTCCATGTTTATACAGATAGCTCTGTAGATATTTCCATGTTTATTCAGACGGCAGTGTAGATATTTCCCTGTTTATACAGATAGCGGTGAGGTTATTGCCATGTTTATTCAAATGGCGGTGTAGGTATTTCCATGTTTATACAGATAACGATGTAGATATTTCCATGTTTATAGAGATAGCGGTGTAGATATTTGAATGTTTATAGAGATAGTGGTGTAGATATTTCCATGATTATACAGATAGCTGTGTAGGTATTTCCATGTTTATTCAGATAGCGGTGGAGATATTTCCATGTTATACAGATGGCGGTGTAGATATTTCCAAGTTCATACAGATGGCGGGGTAGATATTTCTATGTTTATACAGATAGCGGTGTAGATGTTTCCATGTTTATACAGATAGCGGTGGAGATATTTCCATCTTTACACAGATGGCGGTGTAGATATTTCCAAGGTCATACAGATGGCGGTGTAGATATTTCCATGTTTATAAAGACAGCGGTGTAGATATGTCTATGTTTATTCAGATAGCGGTGTAGATATTTCCATGTTTATACAGATAGCGGTGGAGATATTTCCATGTTTATAGAGATGGCGGTGTAGATATTTCCAAGTTTATACAGATAGCGGTGTAGATATTTCCATGTTTACAGATAGCGGTGTAGATATTTCCATGTTTATACAGATAGCCGTGTAGGTATTTTCATGTTTACAGAGATAGCGGTGTAGATATTTCCAGGTTTATACAGATAGCGGTGTAGATATTTCAGTGTTTATGGAGATAGCGGTGTAGATATTTCCATGTTTATACAGATAGCGGTGTAGGTATTTCCATGTATATACAGACAGCAGAGATATATCCATGTTTATACAGATAGCGGTGTAGATATTTCCATGTTAATAGAGATGGCAGTGTAGATATTTCCAAGTTCATACAGATGGCGGTGTAGATATTTCCATGTTTATACATGTAGCGGTTTAGATATTTCCATGTTTATACAGATAGCGGTGTAGGAATTTCCATGTTTATAGAGATATCGTTGTAGATATTTCCATGTTTATACAAATAGCTGTGTAGACATTTCCATGTGTATACAGATGGCAGTGTAGATATTTCCATCTTTATACAGATGGAGGTGTAGATATTTCCAAGTTTATATGGATGACTGTGTAGTTATTTCCATGTTTTTGCAAATGGCTGTGTAGATATTTCCATGTTTATACAGATAGTAGTGTGGCTATTTCCATGTTTATACAGATAGTGAAGAAGATATTTCCATGTTTATAGAGATGGCTGTGGAGATATTTCCATGTTTTTACAGACGGCAGTGTGGATATTTCCATGTTTATTCAGATAGTGGTGTAGATATTTCCATGTTTATACAGATGACTGTGTAGGTATTTCCATATTTATGCAGATGGCGTTGTAGATATTTCCATGTTTATAGAGATAACCATGTAGATATTTCCATGTTTATACAGATAGCGGTGTAGACATTTCCATGTTTATAGAGATAGCGGTATAGATATTTCCAAATTTATACAGATAGCGGTGTAGGTATTTCCAAGTTTATACAGATAGTGGTGTAGATATTTCCAAGTTTATAGAGATAGCGGTGTAGATATTTCAATGTTTATACACATAGCTGTGGAGTTATTTCCATGTTTATACAGATAGCGGTGGAGATATTTCCATGTTTATAGAGATGGCGGTGTAGATGTTTCTAAGTTTATATAGACGGCCGTGTAGATATTTCCATGTTTATATAGATAGCGATGTAGATATATCCATGTTTACACAGATAGCGGTGTAGATATTTCCATGTTTATAGAGATAGCGGTGTAGATATTTGCATGTTTATATAGATAGCGGTGTAGATATTTCCATGTTTATACAGATAGCTGTGTAGGTATTTCCATGTTTTTAGAGATTGCGGTGTACGTATTTAAATATTTATTCAGATAGCCGTGTAGATATTTCCATGTTTATTCAGATGGCGGTGTAGATATTTCCATGTTTATACAGATAGCGGTGTGGCTATTTCCATGTTTATGCTGTTGGTAGTGACGATATTTCCATGTTTATACAGATAGCGATGTAGATATTTCCATGTTTATAGATAGTGATGTAGAGATTTCCATTTTTATACAGATCGCAGTGTAGGTATTTCCATGTTTATATAGGAAGCGGTGTAGATATTTGAATGTTTATACAGATGGCTGTGTAGATATTTCCATGTGTATACAGATTGCAGTGTAGATATTTCCATGTTTTTCCAGATGGTGGTGTAGATACTTCCATGTTTATACAGATGACTGTGTAGATATTTCCATGTTTTTACAGATGGCGATGTAGATATTTCCATGTTTACATCAATAGCGGTGTGGCTATTTCCATGTTTATAGAGATAGCGATGTAGATATTTCCATGTTTATAGAGATAGCTTTGTAGATATTTCCATGTTTATACGGATGGCAGTGTAGATATTTCCATGTTTATGCAGATGACTGTGTAGGTATTTCCATATTTATACTGATGGCGGTGTAGATATTTCCATGTTTATGCAGACAGTGGTGTAGTTATTTCCATGTTTATACAGATGACTGTGTATATATTTCCATGTTTGTACAAATGGCGGTGTAGATATTTCCATGTTTATAGAAATGGCGGTGTAGATATTTCCATGTTTATACAGATAGTTGTGTAGATATTTCCATGTTTATAGAGATAGGGGTGTAGTTATTTCCATATTTTGACCGATAGCCGTGTAGATATTTCCATGTTTATTCAGACGGCAGTGTAGATATTTCCATGTTTATACAGATAGCGGTGTGAGTATTACCATGTTTATACAAATGGCGGTGTAGATATTTCCATGTTTATACAGATAACGAGGTAGATATTTCCATGTTTACACAGATAACGGTGTAGATATTTCCAAGTTTATAGAGATAGTGGTGTAGATATTTCCATGATTATACAGATAGCGGTGTAGCTATTTCCATGTTTATTCAGATAGCGGAGGAGATATTTCCATGTTTATAGAGATAGCTGTGTAGATATTTCCATGTTATACAGATGGCGGTGTAGTTATTTCCAAGTTCATACAGATGGCGGTGTAGATATTTCCATGGTTATACAGATAGCGGTGTAGATATTTCCATGTTTATACAGATAGCGGTGGAGATATTTCCATGTTTATACAGATGGCGGTGCAGATATTTCCAAGTTCATACAGATGGCAGTGTACATATTTCCATGTTTATACAGATAGCAGTTTAGATATGTCCATGTTTATTCAGATAGCGGTGTAGATATTTCCATGTTCATACAGATAGCGGTGGAGATATTTCCATGTTTATACAGATAGCGCTGTAGATATTTCCAAATTTACAGAAATGGCAGTGTAGATATTTCCATGTTTATACTGATGGCAGTGTAGATATTTCCATGTTTATACAGATAGTGCTTTAGATATTTCCATGTTTTTACAGATGATTGTGTATGCATTTCCATTTTGATGCAGATGGCGGTGTAGATATTTCCATGTTTGTAGAGTTAAGCATGTAGATATTTCCATGTTTATACAGGTAGCGGTGCAGAGATTTCCATGTTTATAGAGATAGCGGTGCAGATATTTCCATATTTATAAATATATCTGTGTAGATATTTCCAAGTTTATACAGATAGCCGTGTAGATATTTCCATGTTTATTCAGATGGCGGTGTAGATATTTCCATGTTTATACAGATAGCGGTGTAGATATTTCCATGTTTATGGAGATAGAGGAGTAGATATTTCCATGTTTATACAGATAGCGATGTAGATATTTCCATGTTTATACAGACAGCGGTGTAGATATTTCCATGTTTATA
Organism: Pan troglodytes; assembly: GCF_028858775.2. Lineage (NCBI taxonomy): Eukaryota > Metazoa > Chordata > Mammalia > Primates > Hominidae > Pan > Pan troglodytes. Next base: position 2,360,578 of record NC_072410.2, on the reverse strand, counting down.
CAGATAGCGGTGTAGATATTTCCATGTTAATAGATACGGCGGTGTAGATATTTCCAAGTTCATACAGATGGTGGTGTAGATATTTCCATGTTTATACATATAGCGGTGTAGATATTTCCATGTTTATACAGATAGCGGTGTAGGAATTTCCATGTTTGTAGAGATATCGTTGTAGATATTTCCATGTTTACACAAATAGCTGTGTAGATATTTCCATGTTAATACAGATGGCAGTGTCGATATTTCCATCTTAATACAGATGGAGGTGTAGATATTTCCATGTTTATACTGATAGCATTGTGGCTATTTCCATGTTTATACAGATATCGAAGAAGATATTTCCATGGTTATAGAGATGGCTGGGTAGATATTTCCATGTTTATACAGATGGCAGTGTTGATATTTCCATGTTTATACAGATAGTGGTGTAGATATTTCCGTGTTTATACAGACGACTGTGTAGGTATTTCCATGTTTATACAAATGGCGGTGTAGATGTTTCTATGTATATAGAGATAGCCATGAAGATATTTCCATGTATATACAGACAGCGGTGTAGACATTTCCATGTTTATAGAGATAGAAGTGTAGATATTTCCATATTTATATGGATAGAGATGTAGCTATTTCCAAGTTTATACAGATAGTGTTGAAGATATTTCCATGTTTATACAGATAGCGGTGAAGATATTTCCATGTTTATACAGATAGCGGTGGAGATATTTCCATGTTTATAAAGATGGCGGTGTAGATATTTCCAAATTCATACAGATGACGGTGTAGATATTTCCATGTTTATACACATAGCTTTGTAGATATTTCCATGTGTATACAGATTGCAGTGTAGATATTTCCATCTTTATACAGATGGAGGTGTAGATATTTCCATGTTTATACAGATGACTTTGTAGATATTTCCAAGTTTTTACAGATGTCGGTGTAGATACTTCCATGTTTATACAGATATCGGTGTGGCTATTTCCATGTTTATACAGATTGCGATGCAGATATTTCCGTGTTTATAGAGATGGCTGTGTAGTTATTTCCAAGTTTATATAGATAGCGTTGTAGATATTTCCATGTTTATACAGATAGCTGTGTAGATATTTCCATGTTTTTAGAGATAGCGCTGTAGATATTTCCATATTTATACAGATAGCCGTGTAGATATTTCCATGTTTATACAGACGGCAGTGTGGATATTTCCATGTTCATACAGATGACTATGTAGGTATTTCCATGTTTAGACAGATGGCGGTGTAGATATTTCCATGTTTATAGAGATAGCGGTGTTGATATTGCCATATTTATAGAGATTGCGGTGTAGATATTTCCATGTTTATACAGATAGAGGTGTAGGTATTTCCATGTTTATACAGATAGCATTGGAGATATTTCCATATTTATGAAGATGGCGGTGTAGATATTTCCATGTTTATACAGATGACTGTGGAGATATTTACATGTTTTTGCAGATGGCGGTGTAGATATTTCCGTGTTTATGCACATAGCGGTGAGTCTATTTCCATGTTTATACAGATGGTGATGTAGATATTTCCATGTTTATAGAGATGGCTATGTAAATATTTCCATATTTATACAGATGGCAGTGTGGATATTTCCATGTTTATAGAGATAGTGGTGTATATATTTCCGTGTTTATACAGATGACTGTGTAGTTATTTCCATGTTTATAGAGATGGCCGTAGATATTTCCATGTTTATACAGACAGCCATGTAGATATTTCCATGTTTATGGAGATAGCGGTGTAGATATTTCAATGTTTATACAGATAGCGGTGTGGGTATTTTCATGTTTATACAGTTACCGATGGAGATATTTCCATGTTTATACAGATAGCGGTGTAGGTATTTCCATGTTTATACAGTTAGCGATGGAGATATTTCCATGTTTATACAGATGGCGGTGTAGATATTTCTATGTTTATACAGATAGCGATTTAGATATTTCCATGTTTATACAGATGGCGGTGTAGATATTGCCAAGTTTATGCAGATATCGGTGTAGATATTTCCAAGTTTATACAGATTACGGTGTAGTTATTTGCATGTTTATACAGACAGCGGTGTCGGTATTTCCATGTTTATAGAAATAGCGGTGTAGATATTTCCATGTTTATACAGATGACTGTGTAGATATTTCCATGTTTTTGCAGATGGCAGTGCAGCTATTTCTATGTTTATACAGATGGCGGTGTAGATTTTCCATGTTTATACACATGGCGATGCAGATATTTCCATGTTTATGCAGATTGCGGTGTAGATATTTCCATGTTTATAGAGATGGCGGTGTAGATATTTATATGTTTATAGAGATAGCCGTGAAGATAATTCCATGTTTATAGAGATGGCGGTGTAGGTATTTCCATGTTTATAGAGATAGAGTTGTAGATATTTCCATGTTTATGCAGATAGCGGTGTAGCTATTTCCGTGTTTATACAGATAGCGTTGTAGTTATTTACATATTTATAGAGATAGCGGTGTAGGTATTTCCATGTGTATAGATATAGTGGGGCAGATGTTTCCATGTTTATACTGATGGCTGTGCAGATATTTCCATGTGTATACACATGGCTTTGTAGATATTTCCATGTTTATAGATATGGTTGTGTAGATATGTCCATGTATATACAGATGACTGTGTAGATATTTCCATGTTTATACTAATGGCGCTGTAGATATTTCCATGTTTATAGAGATATCGGTGTAGATATTTCCATGTTGACAGATGGCAGTGCAGATATTTCCATGATTATAGAGATAGCGGTGTAGATATATCCATCTTTGCAGAGATTGCGGTGTATATATTTCCATCTTTACACAGATAGCAGTGTAGATATTTCCTTGTTTACACAGATAGCTCTGTAGATATTTCCATGTTTACACAGATAGCTTTGTAGATATTTCCATGTTTATACAGATAGCAGTGTAGATATTTCCATGTTTATACAAATAGCTGTGAAGATATTTCCATGTTTATACAGATAGCGGTGTAGATATTACCATGTTAACACTGATAGCGGTGTAGATATTTCCATCTTTGCACAGATTGCGGTGTAGATATTTCCAACTTTACACAGATATCAGTGTAGATATTTCCATCTTTGCACAGATTGCGGTGTAGATATTTCCATCTTTACATAGACAGCGTGGTAGCTATTTCATGTTTACACAGATAACGTTGTAGATATTTGCATGTTTATACAGACAGCAGTGTACATATTTCCAAGTTTATACAGGTAGCGTTGGAGCTATTTCCATGTTTATACAGATGGCAGTGGAGATATTTTCATGTTTATACAGATGGCAGTGTAGATATTTCCATGTTTTCACAGATGGTGGTGTAGATATTTCCATGTTTATACAGATGACTTTGTAGTTATTTCCATGTTTATATAGATCGCGGTTTAGATATTTCCATATTTATAGAGATCGCCGTGTAGATATTTCCATGTTTATACAGATAGCGGTGTAGACATTTCCATGTTTATAGAGATATCGGTGTAGATATTTCCATATTTATACAGATCACGGTGTAGATATTAGCATGTTTATACAGATAGCGGTGTAGATATTTCCATGTTTATACAGATAGCGCTGTAGATATTTCTATTTTTATACAGATCGTTGTGTAGATGTTTCCATGTTTATACAGAAAGCGGTGTAAATATTTCCATGTTTATACAAGTAGCAGTGCAGGTATTTGCATGTTTATACAGATCGTGGTGTAGACATTTCCATCTTTCTATAGATGGCAGTGTAGATATTTCTATGTTTATACAGATGGAAGTGTAGATATTTCCATGTTTACACAGATGGGGGTGTAGATGATTCCAGGTTGATACAGATGACAGTGTAAATATTTCCATGTTTTAACAGATGGCGGTGTAGATATTTCCATGTTTATACAGATAGTGATGTGGCTATTTCCATGTTTATACAGATAGCGCTGTAGATATTTCCATGCTTGTAGAAATGGTAGTGTAGATATTTCTATGTTTATACAGATGGCAGTGTAGATATTTCCATGTATATGCCGATGGCGGTGTAGATATTTCCATGTTTATAGAGATGGCGGTGTAGATATTTCTATGTTTATAGAGATAGCGGTGTAGGAATTTCCATGATTATAGAGATGGCGGTGTAGGTATTTTCATATTTATAGTGATAGTGGTGAGATATGTCCATCTTTACAAAGATAGCGGTGTAGATATTTCCGTGTTTATACAGATGGTGGTTTTGGTATTTCCATGTTTATACAGATAGCGGTGTAGATATTTCCATGTTTACACAGATATCAGTGGAGATATTTCCATGTTTATACAGATAGCTGTGGAGGTATTTCCATGTTTATAGTGATAGCGGTGGAGATATTTCCATGTTTATACAGATAACGATGTAGATATTTCCATGTCTATACAGGTTGCGGTGTAGATATCTCCATGTTTATACAAATAGAGGTGTCGATATTTCCAACTTTATACAGATAGCGGTGTAGATATTTCCATGTTTATACAGATAGCAGTGGAGATACTTCCATGTTTAAACAGATAGCGGTGGAGATATTTCCATGTTTATAGAGATGGCGGTGTAGATATTTCCAAGTTTATACCGATAGGGGTGTAGATATTTCCATGTTTATGAATATAGCGGTGTAGATATTTCCATGTTTATACAGATAGCAGTGTAGGTACTTCCATGTTTATTGAGATAGCGGTGTAGATATTTCCATGTTTATACAGATGGCTGTGTAGATATTTACATGTTTATACAGATGGAATTGTAGATATTTCCATGTTTATACAGATGACTGAGTTGATATTTCCATGTTTTTACAGATGGCGTTGTAGATATTTCCATGTTTATACAGATAGCGGTGTGGCTATTTCCATGTTTATACAGATAGCGATGTAGATATTTCCATGTTTTTAGAGATGGCTGTTTAGGTATTTCCATGTTTATACAGATGGCAGTGAAGATATTTCCATGTTTATACAGAGAGTGGTGTAGATATGTCCAAGTATATGTAGATGACTTTGTAGGTATTTCCATGTTTATACAAATGGCAGTGTAGGTATTTCCATGTTTATAGAGATAGCGATGTAGATGTTTCCATGTTTACACAGATAGCGGTGTAAACGTTTCCATGTTTATAAAGATAGCGGTGTAGATATTTCCATATTTATACAGATAGTGGTGTAGATATTTACATGTTTATACAGATAGCGGTGCATGTATTTCCATGTTTATACAGATACCAGTGTAGATATATAAATGTTAATACAGATTGCAGTGTAGGTATTTCCATGTTTATAGAGATAGCGGTGTAGATATTTCCATGTTTATACAGATGGCTGTGTATATATTTCCATGTGTGTACAGATGACTGTGTAGATATTTCCATGTTTATACAGATGGAGGTGTAGATATTTCCATGTTCATACAGATGACTCTGTAGTTATTTCAATGTTTTAACAGACAGCTGTTTAGATATTTCCATGTTTATAGAGATAGCGTTGTGGCTAATTCCATGTTTATACAGATAGCGGTGTAGACATATCCACGTTTATAGAGATAACTGTGCAGATATTTCCATATTCATACAGATAGCTGTGTAGATATTTCCATGTTTATACAGATAGCTGTGTAGATGTTTCCATGTTTGTACAGAGAGCGGTGTAGATACTTCCATGTTTATAAACAAAGCGGTGTAGATATTTCCATGTTTATAAAGATAGCGGTGGAGATATTTCCATGTTTATACAGATAGCGGTGTAGGTATTTCCATGTTTATAGAGATAGCAGTGTAGGTATTTCCATGTTTATACAGATAGTGGTGTAGTTATTTCAATGTTTATACATCTGACTGTGAATGTATTTGCATGTTTATATAGATGGCAGTGTAGATATTTCTACGTTTATACAGATGGCGGTGTGGATATTTCCACGTTTATACAAATGCCGGTGTAGATATTTCCATGTTTTTGCAGATGGCGGTGAAGATATTTCCATGTTTATAGAGATTGCGGTGTAGATATTTCTATGTTTATAGAGATAGCGGTGTAGATAATTCCATGTTTATAGAGATGGTCGTGTTGGTATTTCCATGTTTATAGAGATAGTGGTGTAGATATTTCCATGTTTATACAGATAGCGGTGTAGATATTTCCGTGTTTATACAGATAGCGGTGTAGTTATTTCCATGTTTATAGAGATAGCGGTGTAGGTATTTCCATGTGTATAGAGATAGTGGTGCAGATATTTCCAGGTTTATACAGATGACTGTGTAGATATTTCCATGTGTATACTCAAGGCAATGTAGATATTTCCATGTTTATAGAGATAGTTGTGTAGATATTTCCATGTATATACAGATGACCGTGAAGATATTTCTATGTTTATACTGGTAGCGGTGTAGATATTTCCATCTTTATAGAGATAGCAGTGTAGACATTTCCATGTTTATACAGATAGCGTTGCAGATATTTCCATGATTATAGAGATAGCGGTGTAGATATTTCCGTTTTTGGACAGATTGCGGTGTATATATTTCCATCTTTACATAGAGAGCGGTGTAGATATTTCCATGTTTACACAGATAGCTGTGTAGATATTTCCATGTTTACACAGATAGCGTTGTAGATATTTCCCTGTTTATACAGATAGCAGTGTAGATATTTCCCTGTTTATACAGATGGCTGTGTAGGTATTTCCATGTGTGTACAGATGACAGTGTAGATATTTCCATGTTTATACAGATCGAGGTGTAGATATTTCCATGTTTATACAGATGACTGTTTAGATATTTCCATGTTTTAACAGATGGCGGTGTAGGTATTTCCATGTTTATGCAGATAGCGGTGTGGCTATTTCCAATTTTATACATAGAGTGGTGTAGATATTTCCATGTTTATAGAGATGGCTGTGTAGATATTTCCATGTTTTTACAGATGGTTGTGTAGATATTTCCATGTTTATACAGATAGCGGTGTAGATATTTCCATGATATAGAAATGACTGCGTATGTATTTCCATGTTTATACAGATGGCGGTGTAGAGATTTCCATGTTTATAGAGATAGCCATGTAGACATTTCCATGTTTATACAGATAGCGGTGTAGACTTTTCCGCATTTATAGAGATAGCGGTGTAGATATTTCCATATTTATACACATAGCGGTGTTGATACTTCCATGTTCATACAGAAAGCAGTGTAGATATTTCCATGTTTATACAGAGAACGGTGTAGATATTTCCATGTTTACACAGTTTGCGGTGTAGATATTTCATGTTTATAAAGATTGCGGTCTAGATATTTCCATGTTTATACAGAGGGCGGTGTAGATATTTCCATGCTTATTCAGATGACGGTGTAGATATTTCCATGTTCATAGAGATGGCAGTGTAGATATTTCCTTGTTTTTAGAGATAGTGGTGTAGATATGTCCATGTATATACAGATAGCGCTGTAGATATTTCCATGTTTATACAGATAGTGTTGTTGGTATTTCCATGTTTATACAGATAGCGGTGTAGATATTTCCATGTTTATACAAATAGAGGTGTAGGTATTTCCATGTTTATAGAGAGAGCGGTGTAGATATATCCATGTCTATACAGATGGCTGTGTATATATTTCCATGTTTGTACAGATGACAGTGTAGATATTTCCATGTTTATACTGATGCAGGTGTAGATATTTCCATGTTGATACAGATGACTGTGAAGGTATTTCCATGTTTTATCAGACAGCGGTTTAGATATTTCCATGTTTATACAGATAGCGTTGTGGCTATTTCCATGTTTATACAGATGACTGTCTAGGTATTTCCATGTTTATACAGATGGCGCTGTAGATATTTCCATGTTTATAGAGATAGCCATGTAGATATTTCCATGTTTACACAGATAGCGGTATAGACATTTCCACATTTATAGAGATAACTGTGTAGATATTTCCATATTCATACAGATAGCTGTGTAGATATTTCCATGTTTATACAGATAGCTGTGTAGATATCTCCATGTTTGTACAGAGAGCGGTGTAGATACTTCCATGTTTATAAACATATCGGTGTAGATATTTCCATATTTACAAAGATAGCGGTGGAGATATTCCCATGTTTATACAGATAGCGTTGTATGTATTTCGATGTTTATACAGATAGCGGTGCAGATATTTCCATGTTTATAAAGATAGCGGTGTAGGTATTTCCATGTTTATAGAGATAGTGGTGTAGGTATTTCCATGTTTATACAGATAGTGGTGTAGATATTTCCATGTTTATACAGATGACTGTGAATGTATTTCCATGTTTATATAGATGGCAGTGTAGATATTTCTATGTTTATACAGATGGTGGTGTGGATATTTCCATGTTTATACAAATGCAGGTGTAGATATTTCCATGTTTTTGCAGATGGCGGTGCAGATATTTCCATGTTTATAGAGATGGCGGTGTAGATATTTCTATATTTATAGAGATAGCTGTGTAGGTAATTCCGTGTTTATAGAGATGGTGGTGTAGGTATTTCCATGTTTATAGAGATAGTGGTGTAGATATTTCCATGTTTATACAGATAGCGGTGTAGATATTTCCATGTTTATACAGATAGCTGTGTAGATATTTCCATGTTTATACAGATGGCGGTGTAGATATTTCCATGTTTATACAGATGGCGTTGTAGGTATTTCTATGTTTATACAGATAGCAGTGTAGATATTTCCATCTTTATACAGATGGTGGTGTAGGTATCTCCATGTTTATACAGATAGCGGTTTAGATATTTCCATGTTTATACAGAAAGCGGTGGAGATATTTCCATGTGTATAGAGATGACGGTGTAGATATTTCCAGGTTTATACAGATAGCTGTCTAGATATTTCCATGTTTACAGAGATAGCGGTGTAGATATTTCCATATTTGCACAGATTTCGGTGTAGATATTTCCATCTTTTCACAGATAGCGGTGTACATATTTCCATGTTTACACAAATATCTGTGTAGATATTTCACCGTTTACAAAGATAGTGTTGTAGATATTTCCATGTGTATACAGACAGCGGTATAGATATTTCCATGTTTCGAAGGATAGCAGTGTAGATATTTCCATGTTCATAGACATAGCGGTGGAGATATTTCCATGTTTATACAGAGAACGATGTACATATTTCTATGTTTATACAGACAGCGGTGTAGATATTTCCGTGTTTATTCACGTAGCGATGTAGATATTTGCATGTTTTTACAGATAGCTGTGGAGATATTTCCATGTTTATACAGATAGCGGTGTAGATATTTCCATGTTTTTACAGATGGCTGTGAAGATATTTCCAGGTTTATACAGATAGCAGTGTAGATATCTCCATGTTTATACAGATAGCTTTGTAGATATTTCCATGTTTATACAGATAGCGGTGTTGATATTTCCATGTTTATACAGATAGCGGTGTAGATATTTCCATGTTTATACAGATGGCAGTGCAGATATTTCGACGTTTATACAGATGACGGTGTAGATATTTCCATGTTTATACAGATGGCGTTTTAGATAGTTCCATGTTTATGCAGATGGCGGTGTAGATATTTACATGTTTATAGAGATGGTGGTGTAGGTATTTCCATGTTTGGAGAGATAGCGTTGTAGTTATATCCATGTTTGTAGAGATATCGGTGTAGATATTTCCATGTTTATACAGATGGCTGTGAAGATATTTCCATGTATTTAAAGATGGCACTGTAGATATTTCCATGTTTATACAGATGGTGTTGTGGTATTTCCATGTTTATACAGATGACTGTGTAGATATTTTAATGTTTTTACAGATGGCGGTGCAATTATTTCCATTTTCATAGAGATAGCGGTGTAGATATTTCCATGTTTATAGAGATAGAGGTGTAGATATTTCCATGTTTATAGAGATAGCGGTGTAGATGTTTCCATGTTTATTCAGATGGCTGTGTAGGTATTTCCATGTTTATAGAGATGGCTGTGTACATATTTTCATGTTTATATAGATGGCAATGTAGATATTTCCATGTTTATACAGATAGTCTTGTAGATATTTCCATGTTTATACAGATAGTGGTGTAGATATTTCCATGTTTGTAGAGATAGCGGTATAGATATTTCCATGTTTATGCTGATAGCGGTGTGGATATTTTCATGTTTATAGAGATAGCGGTGTAAATATTTCCAGATTTATACAGATAGTGGTGTAGTTATTTCCATGTTTATACAGATAGCGCTGTACATATTTCCAGGTTTATACAGATAGCGTTGTAGATATTTCCATGTTTATACAGATCATTGTGTAGATATTTCCATGTTTATACAGATAGCGTTGTAGATATTTCTAGGTTTATAGAGATTGTGGTGTAGATAACAATGTTTATAGAGATCGCGGTGTAGTTATTTCCGTCTTTCTACAGATGGCAGTGTAGATACTTCCATGTTTATACATATGGTGGTGTAGATATTTCCATGTTTAAATAGATGGCGGTGTACATATTTCCTTGCTTAAGTAGATGGCGGTGTAGGTATTTCAATGTTTATACAGATTGCGGAGTTGTTATTTCCATGTTTATACAGCTCACGGTGTAGATATTTCCATCTTTATACAGATGGCAGTGTAGATATTCCCATGCATACACAGATGGCGGTGTAGATATTTCCATGTTTATACAGATGGCTGTGTAGATATTTCCATGTTTATACAGATAGATGTGTAGATATTTCCCTGTTTATGCAGTTGGCGGTGTAGATATCTCCATGTTTATGCAGATGGCGGTATAGCTATTTCCAAGTTTATAGAGATGGCGGTGAAGATTTTTCCATGTTTATACAGAGGACTCTGTAGATATTTCCATGAGTATACAGATGGTGGTGTAGATATTTCCATGTTTATAGAGATAACGGTGTAGATATTTCCATGTTTGTACAGATAGCGCTGTAGCTATTTTCATGTTTATAGAAATTGCGGTGTAGATATTTCCATGTTGATACAGATAGCGTTGTTAATATTTCCATATTTATACAGATAGCGGTGTAGATATATCCATGTTTATACAGCTCGCGGTGTAGATATTTCCATCTTTATACAGACGACAGTGAAGATATTTCCATGTTTATGCAGATAGCGGTGTAGATATTTCCATGTTTATACAGACGGCGTTGTAGATAGTTCCATGTTTATGGAAATGGCGGTGTAGATATTTTCATGTTTATGGAGGTGGCTTTGTAGATATTTCCATGTTTATAGATATAGCGGTGTAGATATTTCCATGTTTATGCAGATGGCTGTGTAGCTATTTCCATGTGTATACAGATGGCAGTGTAGCTATTCCCATGTTTATAGAGATGATGGTGTAGATATTTCCATGTTTATTCAGAGGACTGTGTAGATATTTCCATGTTTATACAGATGGTGGTTTAGATATTTCCATGTTTATAGATATACCGGTGTAGATACTTCCATGTTTGTAAAGATAGCGGTGTAGATATTTTCATGTTTATACAGATAGTGGTGCAGCTATTTCCATGTTTATTGAGATAGCGATGTATATATTTCCATCTTTGCACAGATTGCGGTTTAGATATTTCCATCTTGAAACAGATAGCGGTGTAGATATTTCCATGTTTACACAGACAGCTTTGTAGTTATTTCCAAGTTTACTCAGATAGCGTTGTAGATATTTCCATCTTTATACAGATGGCCGTCTAGATATTTCCATGTTTATTCAGATTGCAGTGTAGATATTTCCATGTTTCTACAGATAGCGGTATGGCTATTTCCATGTTTATACAGATGGCAATGTAGATATTTCCATGTTTATACAGATAGCGATGTAGATATTTCCTTGTTTATACAGATAGAGTTGTAGATATTTCCATGTTTATATAGATGAATGTGTAGACATTTCCATGTTTTTACAGATGGCGGTGTAGTTATTTCCATGTTTATACAGATAGCAGTGTGGCTATTTCCATGTTAATACAGATAGTGACGTAGATATTTCCATGTTTATAGAGATGGCTGTGTAGATATTTCCAGGTTTATACAGCTGACTGTGTAGGTATTTCTATGTTTATACAGATGGCGCTGTAGATATTTCCATGTTTATAGAGATAGTCAAGCAGATATTTACTTGTTTATACATATAGCGGTTTAGACATTTCCATGTTTATAGAGATAGTGGTGTAGACATTTCCATATTTATTCTGATAGCGGTGCAGATATTTCCATGTTTATACAGATAGCGGTGTAGTTATTTCCTTGTTTATACAGATGACTGTGTAAATATTTCCAAGTTTATACAGTTGGCGGTGTAGATATTGCCCTGTTTATAGAGATAGCGGTGTAGATATTTCCATGTTTATACAGATGACTGTGTAAATATTTCCATGTTTATACAGTTGGCGGTGTAGATATTTCCATGTTTATACAGATATCCGTGTAGATACTTCCGTGTTTATTCAGATGGCAGTGTAGATATTTCCATGTTTATACAGATAGCGATGTAGATATTTCCATGTTTATACAGATAGCGGTGCAGATATTTCCATGTTTATACAGATAGCGTTGTAGATATATCCATATTTATACAGATAGCGGTGTAGATACTTCCAAGTTTACACAGATAGCAGTGTAGATATTTCCGTGTTTATGTAGATAGCGGTGTAGATATTTCCATGTTTATACAGATAGTGGTGTAGGAATATCCATGTTTATAGAGATAGCGATGTAGATATATCCATATTTATACAGATAGCAGTGTAGATATTTCCAAGTTTATACTGATAGCGGTGCAGATATTTCCATGTTTATACAGATGGCTGTGTAGTTATTTCCATGTGTATACTGATGGCAGAGTAGATATTTCCATGTTTATACAGATGGAGGTGTAGATATTTCCATGTTTATATAGATGACTGTGTAGATATTTCCTTGCTTTTACAGATAGCGATGTAGATATTTCCATGTTTTACACATAGCAGTGTGGCTATTCCATGTTTATACAGATAGCGATGTAGATTTTCCATGTTTATAGAGATGGGTGTGTAGATATTTCCATGTTTATACAGATGACAGTGTAGGTATTTCTACGTTTATACAGATGGCGGTGTAGATATTTCCATGTTTATAGAGATAGCTTGCAGATATTTCCATGTTTATACAGATAGCGGTGTAGACATTTCCATGTTTATAGAGATAGCAGTGTAGATATGTACATATTTATACATATAGCAGTGTAAATATTTCCATGTTTATACAGATAGCGGTGTAGATATTTCCATGTTTATAGAGATAGAAGTGTAGATATCTCCATGTTGATACAGATGACTGTGTATATATTTCCATGTTTATACAGATGGTGGTGTAGATATTTCCATGTTTACAGAGATAGCGGCGTAGATATTTCCATGTTTATACGGATAGCTGTGGAGATATTTCCATTTTAATAGAGAGAGCGTTGTAGATATTTCCATATTTATACAGATAGCCGTCTAGATATTTCCATGTTTATTCAGATTGCAGTGTAGATATTTCCATGTTTCTACAGATAGCGGTATGGCTATTTCCATGTTTATACAGATGGCAATGTAGATATTTCCATGTTTATACAGATAGCGATGTAGATATTTCCTTGTTTATACATATAGAGTTGTAGATATTTCCATGTTTATATAGATGAATGTGTAGACATTTCCATGTTTTTACAGATGGCGGTGTAGTTATTTCCATGTTTATACAGATAGCAGTGTGGCTATTTCCATGTTAATACAGATAGTGACGTAGATATTTCCATGTTTATAGAGATGGCTGTGTAGATATTTCCAGGTTTATACAGCTGACTGTGTAGGTATTTCTATGTTTATACAGATGGCGCTGTAGATATTTCCATGTTTATAGAGATAGTCAAGCAGATATTTACTTGTTTATACAGATAGCGGTTTAGACATTTCCATGTTTATAGAGATAGTGGTGTAGACATTTCCATATTTATTCTGATAGCGGTGCAGATATTTCCAGGTTTATAGAGATAGCGGTGTAGATATTTCCATGTTTATACAGATAGCGGTGTAGTTATTTCCCTGTTTATACAGATGACTGTGTAAATATTTCCATGTTTATACAGTTGGCGGTGTAGATATTGCCCTGTTTATAGACATAGCGGTGTAGATATTTCCATGTTTATACAGGTAGCTGTATAGATGTTTCCATGTTTATAGAGATGGCGGTGTAGATATTTCCATATTCATAGAGATATCCGTGTAGATACTTCCGTGTTTATTCAGATGGCGGTGTAGATATTTCCATGTTTATACAGATAGCGGTTTGGCTATTTCCATGTTTATACAGATAATGATGTTGATATTTCCATGTTCATAGAGATGGCTGTGTAGATATTTGCATGTTTATACAGCTGACTGTTTAGGTATTTCCATGTTTATACAGATGGCAGTGTAGATATTTCCATGCTTATAGAGATAATCAAGTAGATAACTCCATGTTTATACAGATAGCGGTGTAGACATTTCCATGTTTATAGAGATAGCGGTGTAGATATTTCCATATTTATTCAGATAGCAGTGTAGATATTTCCATGATTATACTGATAGCGGTGTACATTTTTCCATGTTTATACAGATAGCGGTGTTTTTATTTCCAAGTTTATACAGATGACTGTGTATATATTTCCATGTTATACAGTTGGCGGTGTAGATATTACCCTGTTTATAGAGATAGCGGTGTAGATATTTCCATGTTTATGGAGATAGCTGTGTAGATGTTTTCATGTGTATAGAATTGGTGGTTTACATATTTCCATATTTTTACAGATATCTGAGTAGATATTTCCATGTTTATTCAGATGGCAGTGTAGATATTTCCATGTTTATACAGATAGTGATGTGGTATTTCCATGTTTATACTGATGGCAGTGTAGATATTTCCATGTTTATACAGATAGCGATGTACATATTTCCATGTTTATACAGAAAGAGGTGTAGATATTTCCTTGTTTATACAGATAGCGGTGTAGCTATTTCCATCTTTATAGAGATAGCGGTGTAGATATGTCTATGTTTATACAGATGGCTTTGTAAGTATTTCCATGTGTATACAGTTGACAGTTTAGATATTTCCATGTTTATACAGATTGAGGTGCAGATAATTCCATGTTTATACAGATGAGTGTGTAGATATTTCCATGTTTGTACAGATGGCAGTGTAGATATTTCCGTGTTTATACAAATAGCGTTGTGGCTAATTCCATGTTTATACAGATAGCGATGTAGATATATCCATGTTTATAGAGATGGCTGTGTTGATATTTCCATGTTTATATTGAAGGAAGTGTAGATATTTAAATGTTTATACAGGTAATGTTGTAAATATTTCCATTTATATGCTGATGACTGTGTACGTATTTCCATGTTTATACAGATGGCGGTGTAGATATTTCCATGTTTATAGAGATAGCCATGTAGATATTTCCATGTCTATTCAGATAGCGGTGTAGACATATCCAAGTTTATAGAGATAGCGCAGAAGATATTTCCATGTTTATATAGATGGCTTTGAAGGTATTTCCATATGTATACAGATGACAGTGTAGATATTTCCATGTTTATACAGATGGAGGTGTAGATATTTCCATGTTTATACAGATGACTGTGTAGATATTTCCATGTTTTTACAGATGGCGGTGTAGATATTTCCGTGTTTATACAGATAGCGGTGTGGCTATTTCCATGTTTATACAGATAGCGATGTAGATATTTTCATGTTTATAGAGATGGATGTGTAGATATTTCCAAGTTTATACAGACGGTAGTGTAGATATTTCCATGTTTATACAGATAGTTGTGCAGATATTTCCATGTTTATACTGATGACTGTGTAGGTATTTCCAGGTTAACACTGATGGCGGTGTAGATATTTCCATGGTTATAGAGATAGCCATGTAGATATTTCCATGTTTATACAGAGAGCGGTGTAGACATTTCCATGTGTATAGAGATAGTGGTGTAGATATTTCCATATTTATTCAGATAGAGGTGTAGATATATCCATGTTTATACAGATAGCGGTGGAGATATTTCCATGTTTATACAGAGAGCGGTGTAGTTATTTCCATGTTTATACAGATGACTGCGTATATATTTCCATGTGTATACAGATAGCGGTGTAAATATTTCCCTGTTTACAGAGATAGCATTGTAGATTTTTCCATGTTTATACAGATATCTGTTTAGATATTTCCATGTTTATACAGATAGCGGTGTAGATATTTCCATGTTTATACAGCTCACGGTGTAGATATTTCCAAGTTTATACAGATAGCGGTGTAGGTATTTCCATTTTTATAGAGATAGCGCTGTAGATATTTCCATGTTTATACAGATGGCTGTGCAGGTATTTCCATGTGTATACTGATGGTAGTGTAGATAATTCCATGTTTATACAGATGGAGGTGTAGATATTTCCATGTTTATATAGAGGACTGTGTAGATATTTCCATGTTTTTATAGATAGCGGTGTAGATATTTCCATGTTTTACACACAGCAGTGTGGCTATTTCCATGTTTATACAGATAGCGATGTACATATTTCCATGGTTATAGAGATGGCTGTGTAGATATTTCCATGTTTATACAGATGACGGTGTAGGTATTTCCATGTTTATACAGATGGCGGTGTAGATATTCCCATGTTTATAGAGATAGCCATGTAGATATTTCCATGTTTATACAGATAGCGGTGTAGACATTTCCATGTTTATAGAGATAGCGGTGTAGATATGTACATATTTATAAAGATAGCGGTGTAGATATTTCCATGTTTATACAGATAGCGGTGTAGACATTTCCAAGATTTAGAGATAGCGGTGTAGATATTTCCAAGTTTATACAGATAGCGGTGCAGATATTTCCATGTTTATACAGATAGCGGTGTAGATATTTCCATGTTTATACAGATAGCAGTGTTGATATTTCCAAGTTTATACAGATAGCGGTGTAGATATTTCCATGTTTATCAGATGGCTGTGTAGATATTTCCAGGTGTATACAGATGGCAGTGTAGATATTTCCATGTTTATACAGATGAAAGTGTAAATATTTCCATGTTTATATAGTTGACTGTCTAGATATTTCCATGTTATTACAGATGGCGGTGTAGATATTTCCATGTTTATACAGATAGCGGTGTAGATATTTCCATGTTTATACAGATAGCGGTGTAGATATTTCCAAGTTTATACAGATAGCGGTGTAGATATTTCCATGTTTATACAGATGGCTTTGTACGTATTTCCATGTGTATACAGATGACAGGGAAGATGTTTCCATGTTTATACTGATGGAGGTGTAGATAATTCCATGTTTATACAGATGGCAGTGTAGATATTACCGTGTTTATACAGATAGTGGTGTAGATATTTCCATGTTTATACAGATGACTGTGTAGGTATTTCCATGTTTATACAGATGGTGGTGTAGGTATTTCCATGTTTATAGAGACAGCCATGTAGATATTTCCATGTTTATAGAGATAGGGGTGTAGACATTTCCATGTCTATAGAGATGGCGGTGTAGATATTTCCATGTTCATACAGATAGCGGTGTAGGTATTTCCATGTTTATACAGATGACTGTGTATATACTTCCATGTTTATACAGATAGCGGTGTAAATATTTCCCTGTTTAAAGAGATAGCGTTGTAGATATTTCCATGTTTATACAGATAGCGTTGTAGATATTTCCATGTTTATACAGCTCACGGTGTAGTTATTTCCATGCTTATACAGATAGCAATGTAGGTATTTCCATGTTTATAGAGATAGCGGTGTAGATATTTCCATGTTTACACAGACAGCTGTGTAGATATTTCCATGGGTATACAGATAGCAGTGTAGATATTTCCATGTTTATACAGATAGCGGTTTGGCTATTTCCATGTTTATACAGATTGCGATGTAGAGATTTCCATGTTTATAGAAATGGCTGTGTAGATATTTCCATGTTTATACAGATGGCAGTGTAGATATTTCCATGTTTATACAGATAGTGGTGTAGATATTACCATGTTTACACAGATGACTCTGTAGGCATTTCCATGTTTATACAGATGGCGGTGTAGATATTTCCATGTTTATAGAGATAGCTGTGTAGACATTTCAATGTTTATAGAGATGCCCGTGTAGATATTTCCATGTTTATGCACATAGCGGTGTAGATATTTCCATGTTTATACAGAGAGCAGTGGAGATATTTCCATGTTTATACAGATAGCGGTGGAGATATTTCCATGTTTATAGAGATGGCGGTGTAGATATTTCCATGTTTATACAGATAGCGTTGGAGATATTTCCATGTTTATACAGATGGCGGTGGAGATATTTCCAAGTTTATACAGATGGCGGTGTAGATATTTCCATGTTTATACAGATAGCAGGGTAGATATACCCATGGTTACACAGAAATTGGTGTAGGTATTTCCATGATTATAGAGATAGCGGTGTAGATATTTCCATGTTTATACAGATGCCTGGTTAGGTATTTCCGTGTGTATACAGATGGCAGTGTAGATATATCCATGTTTATACAGATGAAGGTGTAGATATTTCCATGTTTATACAGATGACTGTGTAGGTATTTGCCTGTTTTTAGAGATGGCGCTATAGATATTTCCATGTTTATAGAGTTAGCCATGGAGATATTTCCATGTTTATAGGGATAGCGGTGTAGAAATTTCCAAGTTTATAGAGATAGTGGTGTAGATACACCCATATTTATACAGATAGCAGTGTAGATATTTCCAAGTTTATACAGAGAGCGGTGTAGATATTTCCATGTTTATACAGAAAGCGGTGTAGATATTTCCATGTTCATACATATAGTGGTGCAGATTTCTCCAAGTTTGTAGAGAGAGCGGTGGAGATATTACCAAGTTTATAGACGTGACGGTGTAGATATTTCCAAGTTTATACAGATGGCTGTGTAGGTATTTCCGTGTATATACAGATGGCAGTGTAGATATTTCCAAGTTTATACAGATGGAGGTGTAGATATTTCTATGTTTATACAGAAGACTGTGTAGGTATTTCCATGTTTACAGATGGCGGTGTAGGTATTTCCATGTTTATGGAGATAGCGGTGTAGATATATCCATATTTGTACAGAGAGCGGTGTAGATATTTCCAAGTTTAGACAGATAGCGGTGTAGTTATTTCCATGTTTATACAGATAGCGGTGGAGATATTTCCATGTTTGTAGAGGTTGCACTGTAGATATTTCCATGTTTATACAAATGGCGGTTTAGATATTTCCAAGTTTATACAGATGGTGATGTAGATATTTCCATGTTTATACAGATAGCAGTGTAGCTATTTCCATGTTTATGGAGATAGCATTGTAGATAATTCCATGTTTATACAGATGGCTGTGTAGGTATTTCCATGTGTAAAGAGATGGTAGTGTAGATATTTCCATGTTTATACGGATGGAGATGTAGATATTTCCCTGTTTATAAAGATGACTGTGTAGATATTTCCATGTTTTTACAGATGGCGGTGTAGTTATATCCATGTTTATTCAGATAGCAGTGTGTCTATTTCCATGTTTATACAGATAGCGATGCAGATATTTCCATGTTTATAGAGAAGGCTGTGTAGATATTTCCATGTTTATACAGATGTTGGTGTAGGTATTTCCATGTGTATACAGATGACAGTGTAGATATTTCCATGTTTATACAGATGGAGGTGTAGTTATTTGCATGTTTATACATATGACTGTGTGAATATTTCCATGCTTTTACAGATGGCTGTGTAGATATTTCCGTGTTTATACAGATAGCGGTGTGGCTATTTCCATGTTTATACAGATAGCGATGTAGATATTTTCATGTTTATAGAGATGGATGTGTAGATATTTCCATGATTATACAGATAGCAGTGTAGATATTTCCATGTTTTTACAGATAGCGGTGTAGATATTTCCATGTTTATAGAGATAGCGGTGAAGATATTTCCATGTTTATACAGATAGGTGGGTAGATATTTCCATGTTTATAGAGATAGCATTGTAGAAATTTCCATATTTATACAGATAGCCGTGTAGATATTTCCATGTTTATTCAGATGACATTGTAAATATTTCCATGTTTATACAGATAGCGGTGTGGCTATTTCCATGTATATACAGATAGTGGTGTGGCTATTTCCATGATTATACAGATGGCAGTGGAGATATTTCCATGTTTATACAGATAGCGATGTAGATATTTCCATGTTTATACAGATAGCGGTGTAGATATTTCCATAGTTATACAGATAGCGGTGTAGATATTTCCATGATTATACAGATAGCAGTGTAGATATTTCCATGTTTATACAGATGGCGGTGTAGATATTTCCAAGTTTATACAGATGGCGCTGTAGATATTTCCATGTTTATACAGATAGCGGTGTAGATATTTCCATGTTTATACAGAAATTGGTGTAGATATTTCCATGTTTATACAGATGACTGTGTAGGTATTTCCATGTTTATACAGATGGTGGTGTAGATATTTCCATGTTTATAGAGATAGCAGTGTAGGTATATCCATATTTATAGAGATATCGGTGTAGAAATATCAAGTTTATACAGATAGCGGTGTAGATATTTCCAAGTTTATACAGATACCGGTGTAGATATTTCCATGTTTATACAGATAGCATTGTAGATATTTCCATGTTTATACAGATAGCGGTGTAGGTATTTCCATGATTATAGAGATAGCGGTGTAGATATTTCCATGTTTACACAGATGGCTGTGTAGATATTTCCATGTGTATACAGATGGTAGTGTAGATATTTCCATGTTTATACAAATGGAGGTGTAGATATTTCCATGTTTAAACAGATGGCAGTGTAGATACTTCCATGTTTATACAGATAGCGGTGTGGCTATTTCCATGTTTATACAGATAGCGATGAAGAGATTTCCATGCTTATAGAGATTGCTGTGTAGATATTTCCATGTTTTTACAGATCGCAGTGTAGATATTACCATGTTTATACAGAGAACTGTGGAGATATTTCCATGTTTATACAGATGACTGTGTAGTTATTTCCATGTTTATATAGATGGCGGTGTAGATATTTCCATGTTTACAGAGATCGCTATGAATATATTTCCCTGTTTATACAGATAGCGGTGTAGACATTTCCATGTTTATAGAGATAGCAGTTTAGATGTTTCCATGTTTATAGAGATAGCCATGTAGATATTTCCATGTTTATACAGATAGTGGTTTAGATATTTCCATGTTTACACAGATGGCGGTGTAGGTATTTCCATGTTTATAGAGATAGGCATGTAGATATTTCCATGTTTATACAGATAGCAGTGTAGACATTTCCATGTGTATAGAGATAACCGTGTAGATATTTCCATATTTATACATATAGCGGTGTAGATATTTCCATGTTTATACAGATAGCGGTGTAGATATTGCCATGTTTATACAGATAGAAGTGTAGATATTTCCATGTTAATACAGATGACTGTGTATATATTTCCATGTTTACACAGTTGGCGTTGTAGATATTTCCATGTTTATAGAGATAGTGGTGTAGATATTTCCATGTTTATACAGATAGCGGTGTAGATATTTCCATGTTTATAGAGATAGCATTGTAGATATTTCCATATTTATACAGATAGCCTTGTAGATATTGCCATGTTTATTCAGATGACAGTGTAAATATTTCCATGTTTATACAGATAGCGGTGTGGCTATTTCCATGTATATACAGAGAGCGCTGTGGCTATATCCATGATTATACAGATGGCAGTGGAGATATTTCCATGTTTATACAGATAGCGATGTAGATATTTCCATGGTTATACAGATAGCGGTGTAGATATTTCCATCTTTATACAGATGGCGGTGGAGATATTTCCATGTTTATACAGATAGTGGTGTAGATATTTGCAAGTTTATACAGATGGCGCTGTAGGTATTTCCATGTTTATACAGATAGCTCTGTAGATGTTTCCATGTTTAAACAGATATTAGTGTAGATATTTCCATGTTTATACAGATGACTGTGTAGGTATTTCCATGTTTATACAGATGGCGGTGTAGATATTTCCATGTTTATACAGATATTTATGTGGCTATTTCCATGTTTATACAGATCGCAATGTAGATGTTTCCATGTTTATACAGATAGCGATGTAGATATTTCCATGTTTATAGAGATGGCTGTGTAGATATTTCCATGTTTATAGAGTTGACTGTGTAGGCATTTCCATGTTTATACAGATGGCGGTGTAGGTATTTCCATGTTTGTAGATATATTCAAGTAGATATTTCCATGTTTATACAGATAGCGCTGTAGTCCTTTCCATGTTTATGGAGATAGTGGTGTAGATACTTCCATATTTATTCAGATAGCGGTGTAGATATTTCCATGTTTATACAGATAGCGGTGTAGATATTTCCATGTTTATACAGATAACGGTATAGTTATTTCCATGTTTATACAGATGACTGTGTATATATTTCCATGTTTATACAGTTGGCGGTGTAGATATTACCCTGTTTATAGAGATAGCAGTGTAGATATTTCCATGTTTATACAGACAGCTGTGTAGATATTTCCGTGTTTATAGAGATAGCGGTGTATATATTTCTATATTTGTACACATATCCGTGTACATATTTCCATGTTTATTCAGATGCCGGTGTAGATATTTCCATGTATACACAGATAGCGGTGTGGCTATTTCCATGTTTATACAGATGGCAGTGTAGATATTTCCATGTTTATACCGATAGCGTTGTAGATATTTCCATGTTTATACAGATAGCGGTGTAGATATTTCCAGGTTTATACAGAGAGAGTTGGAGATAATTTCATACTTATACAGATAGCCGTGTAGACATTTCCAAGTTTATAGAGATAGCGGTGTAGATATTTCCATGTTTATACGGATGGGTTTGTAGGTATTTCCATGTGCATACATATGACAGTGTAGATATTTCAATGTTTATACAGATGGAGGTGTAGATATTTGCATGTTTATACATATGACTGCGTAAATATTTCCCTGTTTTTACAGATGGCTGTGTAGATATTTCCGTGTTTATGCAGATACCGGTGTGGCTATTTCGATGTTGATACAGATAGCGATGTAGATATTTTCATGTATATAGAGATGGACGTGTAGATATTTCCATGTTTATACAGATGGCAGTGTACATATTTCCATGTTTATACAGATAGTGGTGTAGATATTTCCATGTTTATAGAGATGACTGTGTAGGTATTTCCATGTTTATACAGATGGCGGTGTAGATATTTCCATGTTTATAGAGATAGCCATGGAGATATTTCCATGGTTATACAGATAGCGGTGTAGACATTTCCAAATTATAGAGAAAGCGGCGTAGATATATCCATATTTATATAGATAACGGTGTAGATATTTCCAAGTTTATACAGATAACGGTGTAGACATTTCCATGTTTATAAAGATATCGGTGTAGATATTTCCTTGTTTATACAGATAGTGGTGTAGATATTTCCATGTTTATAGAGATAGCGGTGTAGATATATCCATACTTATACAGATAGCGGTGTAGATATTTCCAAGTTTATAGAGATAGCGGTGTAGATATTTCCATGTTTATACAGATGGCTGTGTATTTATTTCCATGTGTATACAGATCGCAGTGTAGATATTACCATGATTATACAGAGAGCGGTGGAGATATTTCCATGTTTATATAGATGACTGTGTATATATTTCCATGTTTATACAGTTGGTGGTGTAGATATTTCCATGTTTATACAGATAGCCATGTAGATATTTCCCTGTTTATAGAGATAGCGGGGTAGACATTTCCATGTTTATAGAGATAGCAGTTTAGATATTTCCATGTTTATAGAGATAGCCATGTAGATATTTCCATGTTTATAGAGATAGCGGTGTAGACATTTCCATGTTTATAGAGATAGCGGTGTAGATATTTCCATGTTTATACAGATAGTGGTTTAGATATTTCTATGTTTACACAGATGGCGGTGTAGGTATTTCCATGTTCATAGAGATAGCCATGTAGATATTTCCATGTTTATACAGATAGCGGTGTAGACATTTCCATGTTTATAGAGATAGCCGTATAGATATTTCCATATTTATATAGATATCGGTGTAGATATTTCCATGTTCATACAGATAGCGGTGTAGGTGTTTCCATGTTTATACAGATAGAAGTGTAGATATTTCCATGTTAATACAGATGACTGTGTATATATTTCTATGTTGACACAGATGGCGTTGTAGATATTTCCATGTTTATAGAGATAGCGGTGTAGATATTTCCATGTTTATAAAGATAGCTGTGTAGATATTTCCATGTTTATAGAGTTAGCATTGTAGATATTTCCATATTTATACAGATAGCCGTGTAGATATTTCCATGTTTATTCAGATGACAGTGTAAATATTTCCATGTTTATACAGATAGCGGTGTGGCTATTTCCATGTATATACAGAGAGCGCTGTGGCTATATCCATGATTATACAGATGGCAGTGGAGATATTTCCATGTTTATACAGATAGCGATGTAGATATTTCCATGTTTATACAGATAGCGGTGTAGATATTTCCATCTTTATACAGATAGCGGTGTAGATATTTCCCTGTTTAAACAGACAGCGGTGTAGATATTTCCGTGTTTATACAGATAGCGGTGGAGATATTTCCATGTTTATACAGATGGCGGTGGAGATATTTCCATGTTTATACAGATGGCGGTGTAGATATTTCCAAGTTTATACAGATAGCGGTGTAGATATTCCCATGTTTATACAGATATTGGGGTAGATATTTCCATGTTTATACAGATATCGGTGCTGATATTTCCATGTTTGTACAGATGGCGTTGTTGATATTTCCATCTATACACAGATGACCGTGTAGATATTTCCATGTTTATACAGATGGCGGCGCAGATATTTCCATGGATATGTGGATGGCAGTGTAGATATTTCCATGTTTATACCGATAGCGGTGTAAATATTTCCATGTTTATACAGATCGTGGTGTAGATATTTCCATGTTTATATAGATACCAGTGTAGATATTTTCATGTTTATACAGACTGCAGTGTAGGTATTTCTATGTTTATGCAGATAGCGGTGTAGATATTTCCATGTTTGTACAGATGGCGGTGTTGATATTTCCATCTGTACACAGATTGCCGTGTAGATATTTCCATCTTTATACAGATGGCGTTGTAGATATTTCCATGGATATGCAGATGGCGGTGTGGATATTTCCATGTTTATAGAGATAGCGGTGTAGGTATTTCCATGTTTATAGACATAGCGGTGTAGATATTTCCATGTTTATGTAGATGGCGTTGTAGATATTTCCATGTTTATACCGATAGCGGTGTTGGTATTTCCACGTTTGTACAGATAGTGATGTAGATATTTCCAGATTTATACAACTCGCGGTGGAGATATTTATATCTTTATACAGATGACATTGTAGATATTTTCTTATTCACACAGATGGTGGTGTAGATGTTTCCATGTTTATACAGATGGTGGAGTAGTTCCATGTTTATGGAGATGGCAGTGTAGATATTTTCATGTTTATAGAGATGGCGGTGTAGATATTTCCATGTTTGTACAGATGGCAGTGTTGATATTTCCATCTATACACAGATGGCAGTGTAGATATTTCCATGTTGATACATATGGCGGCGTAGATATTTCCATGGACATGCAGATGGCAGTGTAGATATTTCCATGTTTATACAGATAGCGGTGTAGGTATTTCCATGTTTTCACAGATGGTGGTGTAGATATTTCCGTGTTTATACACATGGCGGATTAGATACTTCCATCTTTATGGAGATGGCAGTGTAGATATTTTCATGTTTATAGAGATGGCGGTGTAGATATTTCCATATTTATAGAGATAGCCGTGAAGATATTTCCATGTTTCTACAGATGGCACTGTAGATATTTCCATGTTTATACAGATGGCGGTGTAGATATTTCCATATTTCTACAGATGTCTGTGTAGCTATTTCCATGTGTATACAGATGGTATTGTAGTTATTTCCATGTTTATAGAGATGGTGGTGTACATATTTCCATGTTTATTGAGATGACTGTGTAGATATTTCCATGTGTATACAGATGGTATTGTAGGTATTTCCATGTTTATACAGATGGTGGTGTAGATAATTCCATATTTATTTAGATGACTGTGTAGATATTTCCATGTTTTTACAGATGGAAGTGTAGATATTTCAATGTTTATAGAGATGGCGCTGTAGATATTTCCATGTTTATACAGATAAGGGTGTAGATATTTCCGTGTTTATACAGACAGCAGTGGAGATATTTCCATTTTTATACACAAAGCGGTGTACATATTTCCATGTTTATACAGACAGCGGTGTAGGTATTTCCATGCTTATACAGATAGCGGTGCAGATATTTCCATATTTATACGGATGCCTACGCAGATAACTCCATATTTATACAGAGGGCTGTGTAGATATTTCTATGTTTATACAGATGGCAGTGTAGATATTTCCATGTTCCTACACATGACTGTCTAGTTATTTCCATGTTTAAACAGATGGCTTTGTAGGTATTTCCATGTCTATAGAGATAGCGGTGCAGGTATTTCCATGTTTATACAGATAGCGGTGTATATATTTCCATGTTTATACAGATCGTGGTGCAGTTATTTCTATGTTTATGCAGATACCGGTGTAGATATTTCCATGTTTATACAGACCGCAGTGTAGATATTTCCATGTTTATAGAGATAGCAGTGTAGATATTTCCATGTTTGCACAGATGGCAGTGTAGATGTTTCCATCTATACACAGATTGCCATGTATGTATTTCCATGTGTATACAGATGGCATTGTAGATATTTCCATGTTTAAACAGATGGTGGGGTAGATATTACCATGTTTACACAGATGACTGTATAGGTATTTCCATGTTTATACAGATGGCGGCGTAGATATTTCCATGTTTATAGAGATAGCGGTGTAGATATTTCCATATTTATACAGATAACGGTGTAGAAATTTCCATGTTTGTACAAATAGCGGTGTAAATATTTCCATGTTTATACAGATCACGGTGTAGATATTTACATGTTTATAGAGATAGCGGTGAAGATATTTCCATGTTTATACAGATAGCAGTTTAGATATTTCCATGTTTATACAGACCGCGGAGTAGATATTTCCATGTTTATATAGATAGCGGTGCATATATTTCCATGTTTGTACAGATGGCGTTGTTGATATTTCCATCTATACACAGATGACCGTTTTGATATTTCCATGATTATACAGATGGCGGCGCAGATATTTCCATGGATATGTAGATGGCGGTGTAGATATTTCCATGTTTACACAGATAGCGGTGTAGTTATTTTCATGTTTATATAGAAAGCGGTGTAGATATTTCCATGTTTATACAGATGGCGGTGTAGATATTTCCATGTTTATACCGATAACTTTGTAAATATTTCCATGTTTATACAGATGGCGGTGTAGATATTTCGATGTTTATAGAGATAGCAGTGGAGATATTTCCATGTTTATACAGATAGCGGTGTATATATTTCCACGTTTATACTGATCACGGTGTAGATATTTCCATGTTTATAGAGATGGCGGTGTAGATATTTCCATGTTCATTGAGATAGCGGTGTTGATTTTTCCATGTTTATAGAGATAGCGGTGTGGATATTTCCATGTTTATACAGATAGGGTTGTAGATATTTCCATGTTTATAGAGATGCTGGTGTAGTTATTTCCATGTTTATGCAGATCGCGTTGTAAGTATTTCCATGTTTATACAGATCATGGTGTAGATATTTCCATGTTTATAGAGATCGCGGTGTTGATGTAACCATGATTATAGGGATAGCGGTGCAAATATTTCCACATTTATACAGATAGCGGTGTAGTTATTAGCATGTTTATATAGATAGCTTTGTAGATATATCCATGTATAAACTGATGTCTGTGTATATATTTCCATGTTTAAACAGTTGGCGGTGTAGATATTTCCTTGTTTATACAAATAGCGGTGTAGTTATTTCCATGTTTATACAGATCACGGTTTAGATATTTCCTTGTTTATACAAATAGCAGTGTAGTTATTTCCATGCTTATACAGATAGCGGGGTAGAGATTTCCTTGTTTATACAAATACCGGTGTAGATATTTCCATGTTTATACAGATCACGGTGTAGATATTTCCCTGTTTATACAAATAGCGGTGTAGTTATGTCCATGTTTATACACATATCGGTGTAGATATTTCCATGTATATACAGATGGCTGTGTAGATATTTCCATGTTTATTCAGATGACTGTGTAGATATTTCCATGTTTTTACAGATGGCAGTGTAGATATTTCAATGTTTATAGAGATGGCGCTGTAGATATTTCCATGTTTAAACAGATAACGGTGGAGAAATTTCATGTTTATAGAGACAGCAGTGGAGATATTTCCATGTTCATACACATAGCGGTGTATATATTTCCATGTTTATAGAGACAGAGGTGTAGGTATTTCCTTGTTTATACAGATAGCGGTGCAGATATTTCCATGTTTACACAGATGCCTATGCAGACATTTCCATATTTATACAGAGGGCTGTGTAGATATTTCTATGTTTATACAGATGGCAGTGTAGATATTTAAATGTTCCTACACATGACTGTGTAGGTATTTCCATGTTTATACAGATGTCTTTGTAGATATTTCGATGTTTATAGAGATAGCGGTGCAGATATTTCCATGTTTATACAGATAGCGGTGTAGATATTTCCATGTTTATACTGATCGTGGTGTAGATATTTCCATGTTTATAGAGATGGCAGTGTAGATATTTCCATGTTCATAGAGATAGCGGTGTTGATTTTTCCATGTTCATAGAGATAGCGGTGTGGATGTTTCCATGTTTATACAGATCACGGTGTAGATATTTCCATGTTTATAGAGATGGCGGTGTAGGTATTTCCATGTTTATACAGATCACAGTAGATATTTCCTTGTTTATACAAATAGAGGTGTAGTCATTTCCATGTTTATACAGATAGCGGTGTAGATATTTCCATGTATATACAGATGCCTTGTAGATATTTCCATGTTTATACAGATGGCTGTGTAGATATTTCCATGTTTATACAGATGACTTTGTAGGTATTTCCATGTTTATACAGATGGCGGTATAGATATT
Organism: Pan troglodytes; assembly: GCF_028858775.2. Classification (NCBI taxonomy): domain Eukaryota; kingdom Metazoa; phylum Chordata; class Mammalia; order Primates; family Hominidae; genus Pan; species Pan troglodytes. Next base: position 2,331,247 of record NC_072410.2, on the reverse strand, counting down.
TCCATGTTTATAGAGATAGCTGTGCAGATATTTCCATGTTTATACAGATAGCGGTGTAGATATTTCCATGTTTATACAGATCGCGGTGTAGATATTTCCATGTTTATACAGATCGCGGTGTAGATATTTCCATGTTTATACAGATAGCGGTGTAGGTATTTCCATGTTTTTACAGATATCGGTGTAGATATTTCCATGTTTACACAGATTGCGGTGTAGATATTTCCATCTTTCTACAGATGGCATTGTAGATATTTACATGTTTATACAGATGGCGGTGTAGATATTTCCATGTTTATATAGATGGTGGTGTAGATATTACCATGTTTATACATATAGCGGTGTAGATATTTCCATGTTTATACAGATAGCGGTGTAGATATTTCCATGTTTATACAGATAGCGGTGTAGATATTTCCATGTTTATAGAGATAGCGGTGTAGTTATTTCCATGTTTATAGACATAGCGGTGTAGATATTTCCATGTTTATATAGATGGCGTTATAGATATTTCCATGTTTATACCGATAGCTGTGCTGGTATTTCCACGTTTGTACAGATAGCGATGTAGATATTTCCATGTTTATACAGCTCGCGGTGCAGATATTTATATCTTTATACAGATGGCATTGTACGTATTTCCTTATTCACACAGATGGCGGTGTAGATGTTTCCATGTTTATACAGATGGTGAAGTAGTTACTTCCATGTTTATGGAGATGGCAGTGTAGATATTTTCATGTTTATAGAGATGGCGGTGTAGATATTTCCATGTTTATAGAGATAGCAGTGTAGATATTTACATGTTTATACAGATGGCTGTGTAGATATTTCCACGTGTATACAGATGGCATTGTAGATATTTCCATGTTTATACAGATGACTGTATACATATTTCCATGTTTTTACAGATGGCAGTGCAGATATTTCCATGTTTATAGAGATAGCGGTGTAGATATTTCCATGTTTGTACAGATGGCGGTGTTGATATTTCCATCTATACACAGATGGCCGTGTAGATATTTCCATGTTTATACAGATGGCGGCGTAGATATTTCCATGGACATGCAGATGGCGGTGTAGATATTTCCATGTTTATACAGATAGCGGTGTAGTTATTTCCATGTTTACACAGATGGTGGTGTAGATATTTCCGTGTTTATACAGATGGCCGTGTAGATATTTCCATATATATACAGATGTCTGTGTAGATATTTCCATGTGTATACAGATGGTAATGTAGATATTTCCATGTACATACAAATGGTGGTGTAGATATTTCCAGGATTATTCAGATGACTGTGAAGATATTTCCATGTTTTTACAGATGGCAGTGTAGATATTTCAATGTTTATAGAGATGGCGCTGTAGATATTTCCATGTTTAAACAGATAACGGTGGAGAAATTTCCATGTTTATACAGACAGCAATGGAGATATTTCCATGTTGATACACATAGCGGTGTACATATTTCCATGTTTATAGAGACAGCGGTGTAGGTATTTCCATGTTTATACAGATAGCGGTGCAGATATTTCCATGTTTACACAGATGCCTATGCAGATATTTCCATATTTATACAGAGGGCTGTGTAGATATTTCTAAGCTTATACAGATGGCAGTGTAGATATCTCCATGTTCCTACACATGACTGTGTAGGTATTTATATCTTTATACAGATGGCTTTGTAGATATTTCCATGTTTATAGATATAGCGGTGCAGATATTTCCATGTTTATACAGATAGCCCTGTATATATTTCCATGTTTATACAGATCGTGGTGTAGATATTTCCATGTTTATACAGATACCGGTGTAGATATTTCCATGTTCATACACACCGCAGTGAAGATAATTCCATGTTTATAGAGATTGCAGTGTAGATATTTTCATGTTTGTACAGATTGCGGTGTTGATGTTTCCATCTATACACAGATTGCCGTGTAGGTATTTCCATGTGTATACAGATGGCACTGTAGATATTTCCATGTTTATACAGATGGCGGTGTAGATATTTCCATATTTCTACAGATGTCTGTGTAGCTATTTCCATGTGTATACAGATGGTATTGTAGTTATTTCCATGTTTATAGAGATGGTGGTGTACATATTTCCATGTTTATTGAGATGACTGTGTAGATATTTCCATGTGTATACAGATGGTATTGTAGGTATTTCCATGTTTATACAGATGGTGGTGTAGATAATTCCATATTTATTCAGATGACTGTGTAGATATTTCCATGTTTTTACAGATGGAAGTGTAGATATTTCAATGTTTATAGAGATGGCGCTGTAGATATTTCCATGTTTATACAGATAACGGTGGAGATATTTCCGTGTTTATACAGACAGCAGTGGAGATATTTCCATTTTTATACACAAAGCGGTGTACATATTTCCATGTTTATACAGACAGCGGTGTAGGTATTTCCATGCTTATACAGATAGCGGTGCAGATATTTCCATATTTATACGGATGCCTACGCAGATAACTCCATATTTATACAGAGGGCTGTGTAGATATTTCTATGTTTATACAGATGGCAGTGTAGATATTTCCATGTTCCTACACATGACTGTCTAGTTATTTCCATGTTTAAACAGATGGCTTTGTAGGTATTTCCATGTCTATAGAGATAGCGGTGCAGTTATTTCCATGTTTATACAGATAGCGGTGTATATATTTCCATGTTTATACAGATCGTGGTGCAGTTATTTCTATGTTTATGCAGATACCGGTGTAGATATTTCCATGTTTATACAGACCGCAGTGTAGATATTTCCATGTTTATAGAGATAGCAGTGTAGATATTTCCATGTTTGCACAGATGGCAGTGTAGATGTTTCCATCTATACACAGATTGCCATGTATGTATTTCCATGTGTATACAGATGGCATTGTAGATATTTCCATGTTTATACAGATGGTGGGGTAGATATTACCATGTTTACACAGATGACTGTATAGGTATTTCCATGTTTATACAGATGGCGGCGTAGATATTTCCATGTTTATAGAGATAGCGGTGTAGATATTTCCATATTTATACAGATAACGGTGTAGAAATTTCCATGTTTGTACAAATAGCGGTGTAAATATTTCCATGTTTATACAGATCACGGTGTAGATATTTACATGTTTATAGAGATAGCGGTGAAGATATTTCCATGTTTATACAGATAGCGGTTTAGATATTTCCATGTTTATACAGACCGCGGAGTAGATATTTCCATGTTTATACAGATAGCGGTGCATATATTTCCATGTTTGTACAGATGGCGTTGTTGATATTTCCATCTATACACAGATGACCGTTTTGATATTTCCATGATTGTACAGATGGCGGCGCAGATATTTCCATGGATATGTAGATGGCGGTGTAGATATTTCCATGTTTACACAGATAGCGGTGTAGTTATTTTCATGTTTATATAGAAAGCGGTGTAGATATTTCCATGTTTATACAGATGGCGGTGTAGATATTTCCATGTTTATACCGATAACTTTGTAAATATTTCCATGTTTATACAGATGGCGGTGTAGATATTTCGATGTTTATAGAGATAGCAGTGGAGATATTTCCATGTTTATACAGATAGCGGTGTATATATTTCCACGTTTATACTGATCACGGTGTAGATATTTCCATGTTTATAGAGATGGCGGTGTAGATATTTCCATGTTCATTGAGATAGCGGTGTTGATTTTTCCATGTTTATAGAGATAGCGGTGTGGATATTTCCATGTTTATACAGATAGGGTTGTAGATATTTCCATGTTTATAGAGATGCTGGTGTAGTTATTTCCATGTTTATGCAGATCGCGTTGTAAGTATTTCCATGTTTATACAGATCATGGTGTAGATATTTCCATGTTTATAGAGATCGCGGTGTTGATGTAACCATGATTATAGGGATAGCGGTGCAAATATTTCCACATTTATACAGATAGCGGTGTAGTTATTAGCATGTTTATATAGATAGCTTTGTAGATATATCCATGTATAAACTGATGTCTGTGTATATATTTCCATGTTTAAACAGTTGGCGGTGTAGATATTTCCATCTATACACAGATGGCCGTGTAGATAATTCCATGTTTATTCAGATGGCGGCGTAGATATTTCCAAGGACATGCAGATGGCGGTGTAGTTATTTCCATGTTTACACAGATGGTGGTGTAGATATTTCCGTGTTTATACACATGGCGGAGTAGATATTTCCATCTTTATGGAGATGGCAGTGTAGATATTTTCATGTACATAGAGATGGCAGTGTAGTTATTTCCATATTTATAGAGATAGCGGTGTAGATATTTCCATCTTTCTACAGATGGCAGTGTAGATATTTCCATGTTTATACAGATGGCCGTGTAGATATTTCCATATTTATACAGATGACTTTGTAGGTATTTCCATGTTTATACAGATGGCGGTGTAGTTATTTCCATGTTTATAGAGATTGCTGTGTAGACATTTCCATGTTTATACAGATTGCGTTGTAGATATTTCCATGTTTATACAGATTGCGGTGTAGATATTTCCATGTTTATACAGACAGCAGTGGAGATATTTCCATGTTTATACAGATAGCGGTGCAGATATTTCCATGTTTATACAGATGCCTATGCAGTTATTTCCATATTTATACAGAGGACTGCGTAGATATTTCCATGTTTATACATATGGCAGTGTAGATATTTCCATGTTTATACAGATGGCCGTGTAGATATTTCCATATTTATACAGATGACTTTGTAGGTAATTCCATGTTTATACAGATGGCTTTGTAGATATTTCCATGTTTATAGAGATAGCAGTGTAGGTAATTCCATGTTTATACAGATCGTGGTGTAGATATTTCCATGTTTATACAGACCGCGGTGCAGATATTTCCATGTTTGTTCAGATGGCGGTGTTGATATTTCCATCTATACACAGATGACCGTGTATATATTTCCATGTTTATACAGATGGCGGCACAGATATTTCTATGGATATGTAGATGGTGGTGTAGATATTTCCATGTATATACAGATAGCGGTCTAGATATTTCCATGTTTATACAGATCGCGGTGTAGATATTTTCATGTTTATACAGATCGCGGTGTAGATATTTCCATGTTTATACAGATAGCGGTGTAGATATTAACATGTTTATACAGATGGCGGTGTAGATATTTCCATGTTTATAGAGATAGCGGTGTAGATATTTCCATGTTTATAGAGATACCGGTTTAAATATTTCCATCTTTATACAGATAGTGGTGTAGATATTTCCATGTTTATACAGATGGCGGTGTAGATACAGCCATGTTTCTGAATATGGCAGTGTAGATATTTTCATGTTTACATAGATGGCGGTGTAGATATTTCCATGTTTACAGAGATTGTGGTGTAGATATTTCCATGTTTATAGTGCAAGTGGTGTAGGTATTTCCATGTTTATAGAGATAGCGGTGTAGACATTTTCATATTTTTACAGGTAGCGGTGTAGTTATTTCCATGTTTATACAGATGGTGGTGTAGATATTTCCATGTTTCTAAAGATGGCGGTGTAGATATTTCCTTGTTTATACAGATAGCGGTGTAGATATTTCCATGTATATACAGATAGCGGTGTAGATATTAACATGTTTACACAGATAGCGGTGGAGATATTTCCCTGTTTATACAGATAGCCATGTAGATATTTCCCTGTTTATACAGATAGCGGTGTAGATATATCCAAGTTTATAGAGATAGCGGTTTAGATATTTCCATGTTTATACAGAAGGCTGTGTAGATATTTCCATGTGTATACAGATGGCGGTGTAGATATTTCCATGTTTATACATATAGCAGTGTAGATATTTCCATGTTTACAGATATAGCGGTAAAGATATTTCCATCTTTGCAGAGATTGCGGTGTAGACATTGCAAACTTTACACAGATAGCGGTGCAGATATTTCCAAGTTTTCACAGATACCTGTGTCGATATTTCCATGTTTACAGTGATATCATTGTAGATATTTCCTTGTTTGTACAGATAGCGGTGTAGTTATTTACATGTTGACACAGATAGCGGTGTAGACATTTTCAGGGTTATACAGATAGTGGTGCAGATATTTCCACGTTTTACAGATAGCTGTGAAGATATATCCCTGTTTACACAGATAACGTTGTAAATATTTACGTTTACACAGATAGCGTTGTAGATATTTCCATGCTTACACAGATTGCGGTGTAGATATTTCCAAGTTTACACAGATAGCAGGGTAGATATTTCCATGTTTACACAGATAGGGTTGTAGATATTTCATTGTTTATAGAGATAGCGGTGAAGGTATTTCCATGTTTTTAAAGATACCGGTGTAGGTATTTCCGTGTTTAAAAGGTAGAGGTGGAGATATTTCCATGTTTATACAGGTAGCGGTGTAAAAATTTCCATGTTTATACAGATAGCAGTGTAGTTATTTCCATGTTTATACAGATAGCGGTGTAGATATTTCCATATTTATTCAGATGACTGTGTAGATATTTCCATGTTTTTACAGATGGCAGTGTAGATATTTCAATGTTTATAGAGATGGCGCTGTAGATATTTCTATGTTTATACAGATAACGGTCGAGTTATTTCCATGTTTATACAGACAGCAGTGGAGATATTTCCATGTTTATTCACAGAGCGGTGTACATATTTCCATGTTTATAGAGACAGCTGTGTAGGTATTTCCATGTTTATACAGATAGCGGTGCAGATATTTCCATGTTTATACAGATGCCTATGCAGATATTTCCATATTTATTCAGAGGGCTGTGTAGATATTTCTCTGTTTATACAGATGGCAGTGTAGATAATTCCATGTTCCTACACATGACTGTGTAGGTATTTCCATGTTTATACAGATGGCTTTGTAGATATTTCCATGTTTATAGAGATAGCGGTGCAGATATTTCCATGTTTATACAGATAGCGGTGTATATATTTCCATGTATATACAGATCGTGGTGTAGATATTTCCATGTTTATACAGATACCGGTGTAGATATTTCCATGTTTATACAGGTCTCAGTGTAGATATTTCCATGTTTATAGAGATAGCAGTGTAGATATTTCCATGTTTGTACAGATGGCGGTGTTGATGTTTCCATCTATACACAGATTGCCGTGTAGGTATTTCCATGTGTATACAGATGGCATTGTAGGTATTTCGATGTTTATACAGATGGTGGTGTAGATATTTCCATGTTTACACAGATGAGTGTATAGGTATTTTCATGTTTTTACAGATGGTGGTGTAGATATTTCCAAGTTTGTAGAGATAGTAGTGTAGATATTTCCATATTTATACAGATAAAGGTGTAGAAGTTTCCATGTTTATACAGATAGCGGTGTAAATATTTCCATGTTTATACAGATCACGGTGTAGATATTTCCATGTTTATAGAAATAGCGGTGTAGATATTTCCATGTTTATACAGATAGCGGTGCAGATATTTCCATGTTTGTAAAGATGTCGGTGTTGATATTTCCATCTATACACAGATGACCGAGTAGATATTTCCATGTTTATACAGATGGCGGCGCAGATATTTCCATGGATATGTAGGTGGCGGTGTAGATATTTCGATGTTTATACAGAAAGCGGTGTAGATATTTCCATGTTTATATAGATAGCGGTGTAGATATTTCCATGTATATACACATGGCTGTGTAGATATTTCCATGTTTATACAGAATGCAGTGTAGATATTTCCATGTTTATACGGATAACTTTGTAAGTATTTCCATGTTTATACAGATGGCGGTGTAGATATTTCGATGTTTATAGAGATAGCAGTGGAGATATTTCCATGTTTATACAGATAGCGGTGTAGATATTTCCATGTTTTTACTGATCGTGGTGTAAATATTCCCATGTTATAGAGATGGCGGTGTAGATATTTCCATGTTCATAGAGATAGCGGTGTTGATTTTTCCATGTTTATAGAGATAGCGGTGTGGTTATTTCTATGTTTATACAGATAGGGGTGTAGATATTTCCATGTTTATAGAGATGGCGGTGTAGATATTTCCAGGTTTATACAGATCACGGTGTAGATATTTCCTTGTTTATACAAATAGCGGTGTAGATATTTCCATGTTTATACAGATAGCGGTGTAGATATTTCCATGCATGTACAGATGGCTGTGTAGATATTTCCATGTTTATACAGAAGGCACTGTAGATATTTCCATGTTTATACAGATGACATTGTAGGTATTTCCATGTTTATACAGATGGTGGTGTAGATATTTCCATGTTTATAGAGATAGCTGTGTAGATATTTCCTTGTTTATACAGATAGCGGTGTAGATATTTCCATGTTTATACAGATTGCGGTGTAGATATTTCCATGTTTATACAGATCGCGGTGTAGATATTTCCACCTTTATACAGATGGCGGTGCAGATATTTCCATCTTTCTACAAATGGCAGTGTAGATATTTCCAAGTTTATAGAGATGGCGGTGTAGATATTTCCATGTTTATATAGATGGCAGTGTAGATATTTTCCTGTTTATGTAGATGGCGTTGTAGATACCTCCATGTTTAAAGAGATGGCGGTGTGTATATTTCCATGTTGATGGAGATAGCGGTGTAGATATTTCCATGTTTATACAGATAGCGGTGTAGTTATTTCCATGTTTATACAGATAGCGGTGTAGATATTTCTATGTTTCTACAGATGACTGTGTAGATATTTCCATGTTTGTACAGATGGCGGTGTAGATATTTCCATGTTTATAGAGATAGCGGTGTAGATATTTCCATGTTTATACAGATTGCGGTGGAGGTATTTCCATGTTTATACAGATGGCTGTGCCGATATTTCCATGTTTATACAGAGTTCTCTGTAGATATTTCCATGTTTATATAGATGACAGTGTAGGTATTTCCATGTTTATACAGATGACTGTGTAGATATTTCCATGTTAATACAGATGGCGGTGTAGATATTTCCATGTTTATACAGAGAGCGGTGTAGATATTTCCATGTTTATAGAGATAGCAGTTTAAATATTTCCATCTTTATACAGATAGTGGTGTAGATATTTCCATGTTTATACAGATGGCGGTGTAGATACAGCCATCTTTCTGAATATGGCAGTGTAGATATTTTCATGTTTACATAGATGGTGGTGCAGATATTTCCATGTTTACAGAGATTGCGGTGTAGATATTTCCATGTTTATAGTGCAAGTGGTGTAGTTATTTCCATGTTTATAGAGATAGCGGTGAAGACATTTCCATATTTATACAGGTAGTGGTGTAGGTATTTCCATGTTTATACAGATGGCGGTGTAGATATTTCGATGTTTATAGAGATAGCAGTGGAGATATTTCCATGTTTATACAGATAGCGGTGTAGTTATTTCCATGTTTATATAGATAGCGGTGTAGATATTTCCATGTATATACACATGGCTGTGTAGATGTTTCCATGTTTATACAGATGGCGGTGTAGATATTTCCATGTTTATACAGATAACTTTGTAAGTATTTCCATGTTTATACAGATGGCGGTGTAGATATTTCGATGTTTATAGAGATAGCAGTGGAGATGTTTCCATGTTTATACAGATAGCAGTGTAGATATTTCCATGTTTATACTGATCGCGGTGTAGATATTTCCATGTTTATAGAGATGGCGGTGTAGATATTTCCATGTTCATAGAGATAGCGGTGTTGATTTTTCCATGTTTATAGAGATAGCTGTGTGGATATTTCCATGATTATACAGATAGGGGTGTAGATATTTCCATGTTTATAGAGAAGGCGGTGTAGATATTTCCATGTTTATATAGATGACGTTGTAGATATTTCCATGTTTATACAGACCGCAGTGTAGATATTTCCATGTTTATACAGATCATGGTGTAGATATTTCCATGTTTATACAGATTGCGGTGTTGATATTACCATGTTTACAGGGATAGCGGTGCAAATATTTCCACATTTATACAGATAGCAGTGTAGTTATTAGCATGTTTATACATATAGCGGTGTAGATATTTCCATGTGTAAACAGATGTCTGTGTATATATTTCCATGTTTAAACAGATGGCGGTGTAGATATTTCCATGTATATACAAATGGCTGTGTAGATATTTCCATGTTTATACAGCTGACTTTTTAGGTATTTCCATCTTTATACAGATGGCGGTGTGGATATTTCCATGTTCATAGAGATAGCAGTGAGGATATTTCCATGTTTATACAGATAGCATTGTAGATATTTCCATTTTTATGGAGATCGCGGTTTAGATATTTCATATTTATACAGATAGCGGTGTAGATATTTCCATGTTTATACAGATTGTGGTGTAGATATTTCCATGTTTATTCAGATGACTGTGTAGATATTACCATGTTCTTACAGATGGCAGTGTAGATATTTCAATGTTTATAGAGATGGCGCTGTAGATATTTCCTTGTTTAAACAGATAACGGTGGAGATAATTCCATGTTTATACAGACTGCAGTGGAGATATTTCCATGTTTATACACATAGCGGTGTACATATTTCCATGTTTATAGAGACAGCGGTGTAGGTATTTCCATGTTTATACAGATGTCGGTGTAGATATTTCCATGTTTATAGAGATGGCGGTGTAGATATTTCCTTGTTCATAGAGATAGCGGTGTTGATTTTGCATTATTTATAGAGATAGCTGTGTGGATATTTCCATGTTTATACAGATAGGGTTGTAGATATTTCCATGTTTATAGAGATGGCGGTGTAGATATTTCCATGTTTATACAGATCATGGTGTAGATATTTCCAGGTTTATACAGATCGCGGTGCTGATATTACCATGTTTATAGGGTTAGGGGTGCAAATATTTCCACATTTATACAGATAGCGGTGTAGTTATTAGCATGTTTATACAGATAGCGGTGTAGATATTTCCATGTATAAACAGATGTCTGTGTATATATTTCCATGTTTAAACAGATGGCGGTGTAGATATTTCCTTGTTTATACAAATAGCGGTGTATATATTTCCATGTTTATAGAGATAGCGGTGTAGATATTTCGATGTATATACAGATGGCTGTGTAGATATTTCCATGTTTATACAGATGGCTGTGTAGATATTTCCATGTTTATACAGATGACTTTGTAGGTATTTCCTTTTTTATACATATGGCGGTGTAGATATTTCCATGTTTATAGAGATAGCTGTGTAGATATTTCCATGTTTACACAGATAACGGTCTAGATATTTCCATGTTTATACAGATCGCGGTGTAGATATTTCCATGTTTATACAGATCGCGGTGTAGATATTTCCATGTTTATACAGATCATGATGTAGATATTTCCATGTTTATACAGATTGCGGTGTTGATATTACCATGTTTACAGGGATAGCGGTGCAAATATTTCCACATTTATACAGATAGCAGTGTAGTTATTAGCATGTTTATACATATAGCGGTGTAGATATTTCCATGTGTAAACAGATGTCTGTGTATATATTTCCATGTTTAAACAGATGGCGGTGTAGATATTTCCATGTATATACAAATTGCTGTGTAGATATTTCCATGTTTATACAGCTGACTTTTAAGGTATTTCCATGTTTATACAGATGGCGGTGTCGATATTTCCATGTTCATAGAGATAGCAGTGAGGATATTTCCATGTTTATACAGATAGCATTGTAGATATTTCCATTTTTATGGAGATCGCGGTTTAGATATTTCATATTTATACAGATAGCGGTGTAGATATTTCCATGTTTATACAGATTGTGGTATAGATATTTCCATGTTTATTCAGATGACTGTGTAGATATTACCATGTTTTTACAGATGGCAGTGTAGATATTTCAATGTTTATAGAGATGGCGCTGTAGATATTTCCTTGTTTAGACAGATAACGGAGATAATTCCATGTTTATACAGACTGCAGTGGAGATATTTCCATGTTTATACACATAGCGGTGTACATATTTCCATGTTGATAGAGACAGCGGTGTAGGTATTTCCATGTTTATACAGATAGCGGTGAAGATATTTCCATGTTTACACAGATGCCTATGCAGATATTTCCATATTTATACAGAGGGCTGTGTAGATATTTCTATGTTTATACAGATGGCAGGGTAGATATTTAAATGTTCCTACACATGACTGTGTAGGTATTTCCATGTTTATACAGATGGCTTTGTAGATATTTCCGTGTTTATAGAGATAGCAGTGCAGATATTTCCATGTTTATACAGATAGCGGTGTATATAATTCCATGTTTATACAGATCGTGGTGTAGATATTTCCATGTTTATACAGATACCGGTGTAGATATTTCCATGTTTATACAGACCGCAGTGTAGATATTTCCATGTTTATAGAGATAGCAGTTTAGTTATTTCCATGTTTTTACAGTTGGCGGTGTTGATGTTTCCATCTATACACAGATTGCCGTGAAGGTATTTCCATGTGTATACAGATGGCATTGTAGATATTTCCATGTTTATACAGATGGTGGTGTAGATATCTCCATGTTTACACAGATGACTGTATAGGTATTTCCATGTTTATACAGATAGCGGTGCAGATATTTCCATGTTTACAGAGATAGCGGTGTAGATATTTCCATCTTTGCACAGATTGCTGTGTCGATATTTCCACTTTTACACAGATAGCTGTGTAGATATTTCCAAGTTTACAGAGATAGCTGTGTAGATATTTCCATGTTGACAGAGATAACGTTGTAGATATTTCCATGTTTATACAGACAGCGGTGTAGATATTTCCATGTTTATACACATAGCGGTGAAGATATTTCCATGTTTATACAGATAGCGGTGGAGATATTTCCCTGTTTATAGAGATAGCGTTGTAGAGATTTCCGTGTTTATACACATAGCGGTGTAGATATTTCCATGTGTATACAGATGGCTTTGTAGTTATTTCCATATGTGTACATATGGCGGTGTAGATATTTCCATGTTAATACAGATGGCGCTGTAGATATTTCCATGTTGATACAGATGGCAGTGTAGATATTTCCATGTTTATAGAGATTGCGGTGTACATATTTCCATGTTTATGTAGATAGCGGTGTAGATATTTCCATGTTTATAGAGATTGCGGTGTACATATTTCCATGTTTATACAGATAGCGGTGGAGATATTTCCATGTTTATACAGATAGCAATGTAGATATTTCCATGTTTATAGAGATGGCTGTGTAGATATTTCCATGTTTATACAGATGGCAGTGTAGCTATTTCCATATTTACAGAAATAGCCATGTAGATATTTCCATTTTTAAACAGATGGCGGTGTAGATATTTCCATGTTTATAGAGATAGCGGTGTAGATATATCCATGTTTATACAGATAGCTGTGTAGATATTTCCATGTTTATAGAGGTAACGGTGTAGATATTTCCAGATTTATACAGATAGCCGTGTAGATATTTCCATGTATATTCAGATGGCGGTGTAGATATTTCCATATTTATACAGATAGCGGTGTGGCTATTTCCATGTTTATACAGATGGCAGTGTAGATATTTCCATTTTTATACAGATATCGGTGTAGATATTTCCATGTGTATACGGATAGCAGTGTAGATATTTCCATGTTTCTGCAGATTGCCGTGTAGATATTTCCATGTCTATACAAATAGCAGTGTAGATATTTCCATGTTTATAGAGATAGCGGTGTAGATATTTCCATGTTTATACAGATAGCGGTGGAGATATTTCCATTTGTATACAGATGGCGGTGTAGATATTTCCATGTTTCTACAGATGGCTGTGTAGATATTTACATATTTATACAGATAGCGGTGTAGATATTTCCATGTTTATACGGATAGCGGTGTAGATATTTCCATGTTTATACAGATAGCGGTGTACTTATTTCCATGTTTGTACGGATGACTTTGTACATATTTCCATGATTATACAGATGGCGGTGTAGATATTTCCATGTTTATAGAGATAGCGGTGTAGATATATCCATGTTTATACAGATAGCTGTGTAGATATTTCCATGTTTATAGAGGTAGCGGTGTAGATATTTCCATATTTATTCAGATAGCCGTGTAGATATTTCCATGTTTATTCAGATGGCGGTGTACATATTTCCATATTTATACAGATAGCAGTGTGGCTATTTCCATGTTTATACAGATGGCAGTGTAGATATTTCCATGTTTATACAGATAGCGGTGTAGATATTTCCATGTTTATACAGATAGCAGTGTAGATATTTCCATGTTTATAGAGATTGCGGTGTAGATATTTCCATGTCTATACAAATAGCGGTGTAGGTATTTCCATGTTTATACAGACAGCGGTGTAGAAATTTCCATGTTTATACAGATAGCGGTGGAGATATTTCCATGTGTATACAGATGGGGGTGTAGATATTTCCATGTTTCTACAGATGGCTGTGTAGATATTTCCATATTTTTACAGATGGCGTTGTAGATATTTCCAGGTTTATACAGATAGTGGTGTAGATATTTCCATGTTTATACAGATTATGGTGTAGATATTTCCATGTTTATACAGATTTTGGTGTGGATATTTCCATATTTATACAGATAGCGGTGTAGATATTTCCATGTTTATAAAGATAGTGGTGTAGATATTTCCATGTTTACAGAGATAGAGGTGTAGATATTTCCATATTTGCACAGATTGCGGTGTAGATATTTCCATCCTCACACAGATTGCGCAGTACATATTTCCATGTTTACACAGACAGCTGTGTAGATATTTCCATGTTTACACAGATAGTGTTGTAGTTATTTCCATGTTTATAGAGATTGCGGTGTACATATTTCCATTTTTGTACAGATTGCGGTGTAGATATTTCCATGTCTATACAAACAGCGGTGTAGATATTTCCATGTTTATACAGATAGCGGTGTAACTATTTCCATGTGTATACAGATAGCTTTGGGGATATTTCCATGTGTATACAGATGGCGGTGTAGATATTTCCATGTTTATACAGATGGCAGTGTAGATATTTCCGTGTTTATACAGATAGTGGTGTGGATATTTCTATGTTTATACAGATGACTGTGTACGTATTTCCATATTTATACAGAAGGCGGTTTAGATATTTCCATATTTATAGAAATAGCCATGTAGATATTTCCATGTATATACAGATAGCGGTGTAGACATTTCCATGTTTATAGAGATAGCCGTGTAGATATTTCCATATTTATACAGATAGCGGTGTAGATATTTCCATGTTTATACAGATAGCGTTGTAGATGTTTCCATGTTTATACAGATAGCGGTGTAGATATATCATTGTTTATACAGACCTTGGTGTAGATATTTCCATGTTTATGCGGACAGCGGTGTAGATATTTCCATGTTTATATAGGTATCGGAGTTGATATTTCCATATTTTCAGAGATAGATGTGTAGATATCTCCATATTTGCACAGATTGCTGTGTAGATATTTCGACCTTTATACAGATACCATTGTAGATATTTCCATGTTTATACAGATAACAGTATAGATATTTCCATCTTTATACAGATGACTGTGTAGATATTTCCATGTGTATAGAGATGGCATTGTAGATATTTCCATGTTTATGCAGATAGCGGTGTGGCTATTTCCATGTTTATAGAGATAGCGTTGAAGATATTTCCAAGTTGATAGAGATGGCTGTGTAGATATTTCCATGTTTATACAGACGGCAGTGTAGCTATTTCCACGTTTATACAGATAGTGGTGTAGATATTTCCATGTTTATACAGATGACTGTGTAGGTATTTCCATGTATCTACAGATGGCAGTGTAGATATTTCCATGTTTATAGAGATAGCAGTGTAGTTATTTCCATGTTTATACAGAGAGCGGTGTAGCTATTTCCATGTTTATACGGATAGCGGTGTAGGTATTTCCATGTTTATACAGATAGTGGTGTAGATATTTCCATGTTTATACAGATGACTGTGTACATATTTCCATGTTTACACAGATGGCGGTGTAGATATTTCCATGTTTATAGAGATAGCGGTGTAGATATATCCATGTTTATACAGATAGCTGTGTAGATATTTCCATGTTTATAGAGGTAGCAGTGTAGATATTTCCCTATTTATACAGATAGCCGTGTAGATATTTCCATGTTTATTCAGATGCCGGTGTAGATATTTCCATATTTATACAGATAGCGGTGTGGCTATTTCCATGTTTATACAGATGGCAGTGTAGATATTTCCATGTTTATAGAGATAGTGGTGTAGATATTTCCATGTGTATACAGATAGCAGTGTAGATATTTCCATGTTTCTACAGTTTGCGGTGTAGATATTTCCATGTCTATACAAATAGCGGTGTAGATATTTCCATGTTTATACAGATAGCGGTGTAGATATTTCCATGTTTATACAGATAGCGGTGGAGATATTTCCATGTGTATTCAGATGGCGGTGTAGATATTTCCATGTTTCTACAGATGACTGTGTAGATATTTCCATATTTTTACAGATGGCGGTGCAGATATTTCCATGTTTATACAGAGAGCGGTGGAGATATTTCCATGTTTATACAGATAGCGGTGGAGATATTTCAATGTTTATAGAGATGGTGGTGTAGATATTTTCAAGTATATGCAGATAGCGGTGTAGATATTTCCATTTTTATAGAGATAGTGGTGTTGATATTTCCATGTTTATACAGGTAGCGGTGTAGATATTTCCGTGTTTACAGAGATAGCGGTGTAGATACTTCCATATTTATAGAGATAGCGGTGTAGATATTTGTATGTTTATTCAGATGGCGGTGTAGATATTTCCATGTTTATACAGAGAGCGGTGTAGACATTTCCCTGTTTATAGAGATAGCGGTGTAGATATTTCCAAATTTATACAGATAACGGAGGAGATATTTCCAAGTTAATACAGATAGTGGTGTAGATATTTCCATGTTTACACAGATAGCGGTGTAGATATATCCATGTTTAT
Organism: Pan troglodytes; assembly: GCF_028858775.2. Classification (NCBI taxonomy): domain Eukaryota; kingdom Metazoa; phylum Chordata; class Mammalia; order Primates; family Hominidae; genus Pan; species Pan troglodytes. Next base: position 2,314,254 of record NC_072410.2, on the reverse strand, counting down.
ACAGATTGTGGTGTAGATATTTCCATGTTTATACAGATAGCGGTGTCGATATTTCCATGCTTATACAGAGAGTGGTGTAGGTATTTCCATGTTTACAGAGATAGAGGTGTAGATATTTCCATATTTGCACAGATTGCGGTGTAGATATTTCCTTCTTCACAGAGATTGCGGTGTACATATTTCCATGTTTACACACACAGCGGTGTAGATATTTCCATGTTTACACAGATAGTTTTGTAGATATTTCCATGTTTATAGAGATGGCGGTGTAGATATTTCCATGTTTATACAGATATCAGTGTAGATATTTCCATGTTTATTGAGATAGCGGTGTAGGTATTACCATGTTTACACAGATAGCGGTGTAGATATTTCCATCTTTGAACAGATTGCGGTGTGGATATTTCCATGTTTATTCAGATAGCGTTGTAGATATTTCCATGTTTACACAGATAGCTTTGTAGACATTTCCATGTTTACACAGATAGCATTATAGATATTTCCATGTTTATAGAGATAGTGGTTTAGGTATTTCCATGTTTATACAGATAGCTGTGTTGTTATTTCCATGTTTATACAGATAGCGGTGTAGATTGTTCCATGTTTATGTAGATGGCGGTGTAGATATTTTCACGTTTATAGAGATGGTGGTGTAGATATTTCCATGTTTATACAGATAGCGGTGCAGATATTTCCTGGTTTATAGAGATCGTGTTGTAGATGTTTCTATGTTTATACAGAGAGCCGTGTAGATATTTCCATGATTATACAGGTAGCGGTGTTCATATTTCCATGTTTATACAGATCGTGGTGTTGATATTTCCATTTTCCTCAGATGGCAGTTTAGATATTTCCATGTTTATACAGATGGCAGTGTAGATATTTCCATGTTCATTCAGAAGGCGGTGTAGATATTTCCATGTTTACAGAGATGGCGGTGTTAATATTTGTATGTTTATAGAGATAGCGGTGTAAATATTTCCATGTGTATAGAGATGGTGGTGTAGGTATTTCCATGTTTATAATGACAGTGTTGTAGATATTTCCATGTTTATTCAGATAGTGGTGTAGGTATTTCCATGTTTATACAGATATCTGTGTAGATATATCCATGTTTATACAGATTGTGGTGTAGATATTTCCATGTTTATACAGATAGCGGTGTAGATATTTCCATGTTTATACAGAGAGTGGTGTAGATATCTCCATGTTTACGGAGATAGAGGTGTGGATATTTCCATATTAGCAAAGATTGCGGTGTAGATATTTCCATCTTCACATAGATTGCGGTGTACATATTTCCATGTTTAAACAGACAGCTGTGTACATATTTCCATGTTTACACAGATAGAGTTGTAGATATTTCCATGTTTCTACAGATTGCGTTGTATGTATTTACATGTTTATAAAGATAGCGGTGTAGTTATTTACATGTTTATAAAGATAGCAGTGTAGATATTTCCATGTTTATACAGATAGCGGTGTAGATATTTCCATGTTTATACAGACAGCGTTGTAGATATTTCCATGTTTATACAGAGAGTGGTGGAGATATTTCCATGTTTATACAGATAGCCGTGGAGATATTCCCATGTTTCTAGAGACGGTGGGGTAGATATTTCCAAGTTTATGGAGATAGCGGTGTAGACATTTCCATGTTTATAGAGATAGCGGTGTAGATATGTCCATGTTTATACAGGTAGCGGTGTAGATATTTCCATGTTTACAGAGATAGCGGTGTGGATATTTCCATATTTATACAGATAGCGGTGTAGATATTTCCATGTTTATACAGATAGCGGTGTAGGTATTTCCATGTTTATACAGATAGCGGTGTAGTTATTTCCATGTTTATACAGATGACTGTGTACATATTTCCATGTTTACACAGATGGCGTTGTAGATATTTCCATGGATATGCAGATGGCGGTGTGGATATTTCCATGTTTATAGAGATAGCAGTGTAGATATATCCATGTTTCTACGGATGACTGTGTAGATATTTCATGTTTGTACAGATGGCAGTGTAGATATTTCCATGTTTATAGAGATAGCGGTGTAGACATTTTCATGTTTATTCAGATTGCGGTGGAGATATGTCCATGTTTATACAGATAGAAATGGAGATATTTCCACGTTAATACACATAGCGGTGCAGATATTTCCATGTTTATACAGATAGCGGTGAAGATATTTCCATGTTTATACAGATGGCTGTGTCGCTATTTCCATGTTTATAAAGATTTCTCTGTAGATATTTCCATGTTTATATAGATGACAGTGTAGATATTTCCAGGTTTATACAGATGACTGTGTAGATATTTCCGTGTTAATAGAGATGGCGGTGTAGATATTTCCATGTTCATAGAGAAAGCGGTGTTGATTTTTCCATGTTTATAGAGATAGCGGTTTTGATATTTCCATGTTTATACAGATAGGGGTGTAGATATTTCCATGTTTATAGAGATGGCGGTGTAGATACTTCCATGTTTATACAGTTCACGGTGTAGATATTTCCATGTTTAAACAGATCGCGGTGTAGATATTTCCATGTTTATACAGATCATGGTGTAGATATTTCCATGTTTATACAGATCGCGGTGTTGATATTACCATGTTTATAGGGATAGCGGTGCAAATCTTTCCACATTTATGCAGATAGCGGTGTAGTTATTAGCATGTTTATACAGATAGTGGTGAAGATATTTCCATGTATATACAGATCGCGGTGTTGATATTACCATGTTTATAGGGATAGCGGTGCAAATATTTCCACATTTATGCAGATAGCGCTGTAGTTATTAGCATGTTTATACAGATAGTGGTGTAGATATTTCCATGTATAAGGAGATGTCTGTGTATATATTTCCATATTTAAACAGATGGCGGTCTAGATATTTCCTTGTTTATATAAATAGCGGTGTAGTTATTTCCATGTTTATACAGATCACGGTGTAGTTATTTCCTTGTTTATACAAATAGCGGTGTAGTCAATTCCATGTTTATACAGATAGCGGTGCAGATATTTCCTTGTTTATACAAATAGCGGTGTAGATATTTCCATGTTTATATAGATCAAGGTGTAGATATTTCCTTGTTTATACAAATAGCGGTGTAGTTATTTCCATGTTTATACAGATCGCGGTGTAGATATTTCCATGTTTATACAGATCGCGGTGTAGATATTTCCATGTTTATACAGATCGCGGTGTAGATATTTCCAGGTTTATACAGATAGCGTTGTAGATATTTCCATGTTTTTACATACATTTGTGTAGACATTTCCATGTTTACACAGATTGCGGTGTAGATATTTCCATCTTTCTACAGATGGCATTGTAGATATTTCCATGTTTATACAGACGGTGGTGTAGATATTTCCATGTTTATATAGATGGTGGTGTAGATATTACCATGTTTATACAGATAGCGGTGTAGATGTTTCCATGTTTATACAGATCGCGGTGAAGATATTTCCATGTTTATACAGATAGCGGTGTAGATATTTCCATGTTTTCAGAGATAGCGGTGCACATATTTCCCTCTTTGCACAGATTGCCGTGCAGATATTTCCATTTTTACACAGATACCTGTGTAGATATTTCCAAGTTTACACAGATAGCTGTGTAGATATTTCCATGTTTAAACAGATAGCGTTGTAGATATTTCCATGTTTATACAGATAGCGGTGTAGATATTTCCATGTTTATACAGATAGCGGTGTAGATATTTCCATATTTATACAGATAGCGGTGGAGATATTTCCCTGTTTATACAGATAGCGATGTAGATATTTCCATGTTTGCACAGATAGCGGTGTAGATATTCCCATGTTTATAGAGATAGCAGTGTAGATATTTCCATGTTTATACAGATGGCTGTGTAGATATTTCCATGTTTATAGAGATACCGGTGTAGATATTTCCATCTTTATGCAGATAGCGGTGTAGATATTTCCATGTATATACAGATGGCGGTGTAGATAGTTCCATGTTTATGGAGATGGCGGTGTAGATATTTTCATGTTTATATAGATGGCGGTGTAGATATTTCCATGTTTGTAGAGATTGTGGTGTTGTTATTTCCATGTTTATAGAGATAGCGCTGTAGGTATTTTCTTGTTTATAGAGATAGTTGTGTAGATACATCCATGTTTATACAGATGGCTGTGTAGATATTTCCATGTGTATACAGATGACTCTGTAGATATTTGTATGTTTAGACAAATGGCGGTGTAGGTATTTCCATATTTATTCAGATAGCGGTGTAGATATTTCCATGTTTATACAGATAACAGTGTAGATATATCCATGTTTATACAGAGAGCGTTGTAGATATTTCCATGTTTATACAGATAGTGGCATAGATATCTCCAAGTTTACAGAGATAGCGGTGTAGATATTTCCATCTTTGCACAGATAGCGGTGTAGATATTTTCATATTTATACAGATCGCGGTGTAGATATTTCCATCTATCCACAGATGGCAGTTTAGATATTTCCATATTTATACAGATGACAGTGTAGATATTTCCATGTTTATACAGATATCGGTGTAGATATTTCCATGTTTATAGAGATAGCTTTGTAGATATTTCCATGTTTATACAGATAGCGGTGTAGATATATCCATGTTTATACAGATCGCGGTGTAGGTATTTCCATGTTTATACAGATCGCGGTGTAGATATTTCCATGTTTATACAGATAGCGGTGTAGTTATTTCCATGTTTTTACAGATATTGGTGTAGATATTTCCATGTTTACAGAGATTGCGGTATAGATATTTCCATCTTTCTACAGACGGCATTGTAGATATTTCCATGTTTATACAGATGGCGGTGTAGATATTTCCATGTTTATATAGATGGTGGGGTGGATATTACCATGTTTATACAGATAGCGGTGTAGATATTTCCATGTTTATACAGATCGTGGTAAAGACATTTCCAGGTTTATACAGATCTCGGTGTAGATATTTCCATGTTTATACAGATCGCGGTGTAGATATTTACATGTTTATACAGTTCGCAGTGTCGATATTTCCATGTTTATACAGATAGCGGTGTAGATATTTCTATGTTTATACAGATAGCAGTGTAGATATTTCTATTTTTATAGTGATAGAGGTTTAGATATTTCATATTTATTCAGATAGCGGTGTAGATATTTCCACGTTTATACTGATGGCGGTGTAGATATTTCCATCTTTCTACAAATGGCAGTGTAGATATTTCCATGTTATAGAGATGGCGGTGTAGATATTTCCATGTTTATATAGATGGCCGTGTAGATATTTTCTTGTTTATGAAGATGGCGTTTTAGATATCTCCATGTATAAAGAGATGGCGGTGTATATATTTCCATGTTGATGGAGATAGCGTTGTAGATATTTCCATGTTTATAGAGATAGCGTTGAAGTTATTTCCATGTTTATAGAGATTGCGGGGTAGATATTTCCATGTTTCTACAGATAACTGTGTAGATATTTACATGTTTGCCCAGATGGCATTGTAGATATTTCCATGTTTATAGAGATAGCGGTGTAGATATTTTCATGTTTATACAGATTGCGGTGGAGATATGTCCATGTTTATACAGATAGCAATGGAGATATTTCCACATTAATACACATAACGGTGTACATATTTCCATGTTTATACAGATAGCGGTGTAGATATTTCCATGTTTATACAGATGGCTGTGCAGATATTTCCATGTTTACACAGAGTTCTCTGTAGATATTTCCATGTTTATATAGATGACAGTGTAGATATTTACAGGTATATACAAATGACTGTGTAGATATTTCCATGTTAATACAGATGACGGTGTAGATATCTCCATGTTTATAGAGATAGCGGTGTAGATATTTCCATGTTTATACAGATAGCGGTGCAAATATTTCCATGTTTATACAGATCGTGGTGTAGATATTTCCATGTCTATACAGATACCGGTGTAGATATTTCCATGTTTATACAGACTGCAGTGTAGATATTTCTATGTTTATACAGATGGCTGTGTAGATATTTCCATGTGTATACAGATGGCATTGTAGATATTTCCATGTTTATACAGATGACTTTACAGGTATTTCCATGTTTTCACAGATGGCAGTGCAGATATTTTCATGTTTATGGAGATGGCGGTGTAGATATTTCCACGTTTATAGAGATAGCGGTGTAGATATTTCCATGTTTGTACATAGGGCGGTGTTGATATTTCCATCTATACACAGATGGTCGTGTAGATATTTCCAAGTTTATACAGATGGCGGCGTAGATATTTCCATGGATATGCAGATGGCGGTGTAGATATTTCCATGTTTATACAGATAGCGGTGTAGATATTTCCATGTTTACACAGATGGTGGTGTAGATATTTCCGTGTTTATAAACATGGCGGAGTAGATACTTCCGTCTTTATGGAGATGGCAGTGTAGATATTTTCATGTTTATAGAGATGGCGGTGTAGATATTTCCATATTTATAGAGATAGCGGTGTAGATATTTCCATCTTTCTACAGATGGCAGTGTAGATATTTCCATCTTTATACAGATGGCCGTGTAGATATTTCCATATTTATACAGATGTCTGTGTAGATATTTCCATGTGTATACAGATGGTATTGTAGGTATTTCCATGTTTATACAGATGATGGTGTAGATATTTCCATGTTTATTCAGATGACTGTGTAGATATTTCCATGTTTTTACAGATGGCAGTGTAGATATTTCAATGTTTATACAGATGGCACTGTAGATATTTCCATGTTTATACAGATAACGGTGGAGATATTTCCATGTTTATACAGACAGCATTGGAGTTATTTCCATGTTTATACACATAGCGGTGTACATATTTCAATGTTTATAGAGACAGCGGTGTAGGTATTTCCATGTTTATACAGATAGCGGTGCAGATATTTCCATGTTTATACAGATGCCTATGCAGATATTTCCATATTTATACATAGGGCTGTGTAGATATTTCCATGTTTATAGAGATAGCTGAGTAGATATTTCCATGTTCATACAGATAGCGGTGTAGATATTTCCATGTTTATACAGATCGCGGTGTAGATATTTCCATGTTTATACAGATCGCGGTGTAGGTATTTCCATGTGTATACAGATGGCATTGTAGATATTTCCATGTTTATACAGATGGTGGTGTAGATATTTCCATGTTTATACATATGACTGTACAGGTATATCCATGTTTTTACAGATGGCATTGTTGATATTTCCATGTTTATAGCGATAGCAGTGTAGATATTCCCATGTTTATACAGATGGCGGTGTAGATATTTCCATGTTTATAGAGATAGCGGTGTAGATATTTCCATATTTATACAGATAGCGGTGTAGATATTTCCATGTTTATTCAGATAGCGGTGTAAATATTTCCATGTTTATACAGATCACTGTGTAGTTATTTCCTTGTTTATAGAGATAGCGGTGTAGATATTTCCATGTTTATAAAGATAGCGGTTTAGATATTTCCATGTTTATACAGACCGCGGTGTGTATATTTCCATGTTTATACAGTTGGCGGTGCAGATATTTCCATGGATATGTAGATGGTGGTGTAGATATTTCCATGTTTATACAGATAGAGGTGTAGTTATTTCCATGTTTGTTTAGATAGCGGTGTAGATATTTCCATGTATATACTGATGGCTGTGTAGATATTTCCATGTTTATACAGTTGGCGGTGTGATATTTCCATGTTTATACCGATAACTTTGTAAGTTTTTCCATGTTTATACAGACGGCGGTGTAGATATTTCGATGTTTATAGAGATAGTAGTGGAGATATTTCCATGTTTATACAGATAGAGGTGTAGATATTTCCATGTTTACACTGATCGCGGTGTAGATATTTCCATGTTTATAGAGATGGCGGTGTAGATATTTCCATGTTCATAGAGATAGCGGTGTTGATTTTTCCATGTTTATAGAGATAGCGGTGTCGATATTTCCATGTTTATACAGATAGGGGTGTAGATATTTCCATGTTTATAGAGACGGCGGTGTAGATATTTCCATGTTTATACAGATCACGGTGTACAAATTTCCATGTTTATAGTGATGGCGGTGTAGATATTTCCATGTTCATAGAGATAGCGGTGTTGATTTTTCCATGTTTATAGAGATCGCGGTGTCGATATTTCCATGTTTATACAGATAGGGGTGTAGATATTTCCATGTTTATAGAGATGGCGGTGTAGATATTTCCATGTTTATACAGATCACGGTGTACATATTTCCATGTTTATACAGATCGCGGTGTAGATATTTCCATGTTTATACAGATAATGGTGTAGATATTTCCATGTTTATACAGATCGCGGTGTTGATATTACCATGTTTATAGGGATAGCGGTGCGAATATTTCCACATTTATACAGATAGCAGTGTAGTTATTAGCATGTTTATACAGATAGCGGTGTAGATATTTCCATGTATAAACAGATGTCTGTGTAGATATTTCCATGTTTAAGCAGATGGTGGTGTAGATATTTCCTTGTTTATACAAATAGCGGTGTATTTATTTCCATGTTTATACAGATAGCGGTGTAGATATTTTCATGTATATACAGACGGCTGTGTAGATATTTCCAAGTTTATAGAGATGGCTGTGTAGATATCTCCATGTTTATACAGAGGACTTTGTAGGTATTTCCATGTTTATACAGATTGCGGTGTAGATATTTCCATGTTTATAGAGATAGCTGTGTGGATATTTCCATGTTTATACAGATAGTGGTGTAGATATTTCCATGTTTATACAGATCGCGGTGTAGATATTTCCATGTTTATACAAATCGCGGTGTAGATATTTCCATGTTCCTACACATGACTCTGTTGGTATTTCCATGTTTATACAGATGGTTTTGTAGATATTTCCATGTTTATAGAGATAGCGGTGTAGATATTTCCATGTTTATAGAGATAGTGGTGTAAACATTTCCATGTTTATACAGATCGTGGTGTAGTTATTTCCATGTTTATACAGATACCGGTGTAGAAATTTCCATGTTTATACAGATCGCAGTGTAGTTATTTCCATGTTTATACACATAGCGGTGTAGGTATTTCCATGCTTGTACAGATGGCGGTGTTGATGTTTCCATCTATACACAGACTGCCGTTTAGTTATTTCCATGTGTATACAGATGGCATTGTAGATATTTCCATGTTTATACAGATGGTGGTGTAGATATCTCCATGTTTATACAGATGACTGTATAGGTATTTCCATGTTTTTACAAATGGCATTGTAGATATTTCCATGTTTATAGAGATAGCAGTGTAGATATTTCCATGTTTATACAGATGGCGGTGTAGATATTTCCATGTTTATAGAGATATCGGTGTACATATTTCCATATTTATTCAGATAACGGTGTAGATATTTCCATGTTTAAAGACATAGAAGTGTAAATATTTCCATGTTAATACAGATCACGGTGTAGATATTTCCATATTTATAGAGATAGCGGTGTAGATATTTCCATCCTGATACAGATCATGGTGTAGATATTTCCATGTTTATACAGATCGCGGTGTTGAGATTACCATGTTTATAGGGATAGCGGTTCAAATATTTCCATATTTATGCAGATAGCGGTGTAATTATTAGCATGTTTATACAGATAGCGGTGTAGATATGTCCATGTATAAACAGATGTCTGTGTATATATTTCCATGTTTAAATAGATGGCGGTGTAGATATTTCCTTGTTTATACAAATAGCGGTGTAGTTATTTCCATGTTTATACAGATCACGGTGTAGATATTTCCTTGTTTATACAAATAGCGGTGTAGTTATTTCCATGTTTATACAGATAGCGGTGTAGATATTTCCTTGTTTATACAAATAGCGGTGTAGATATTTCCATGTTTATACAGATCACGGTGTAGATATTTCCTTGTTTATACAAATAGCAGTGTAGTTATTTCCATGTTTATACAGATCGCAGTGTTGATATTTCTATGTTTATACAGATAGCGTTGTAGATATTTCCATGTTTTTACAGATATTGGTGTAGATATTTCCATGTTTACACAGATTGCGGCGTAGATATTTCCATCTTTCTAGAGATGGCATTGTAGGTATTTCCATGTTTATACAGATGGCAGTGTAGATATTTCCATGTTTATATAGATGGTGGTGTAGATATTACCATGTTTATACAGATAGCGGTGTAGATATTTCCATGTTTATACAGATCGCGGTGACGATATTTCCATGTTTATACAGATCGCGGTGTAGATATTTCCATGTTTATACAGATCGCGGTGTGGATATTTCCATGTTATACAGATAGCGGTGTAGATATTTCCATGTTTATAGAGATAGCAGTGTAGGTATTTCCATGTTTATAGACATAGCGGTGTAGATATTTCCATGTTTATATAGATGGCGTTGTAGATATTTCCATGTTTTACCGACAGCGGTGTTGGTAATTCCACGTTTATACAGATAGCGATGTAGATATTTCCATGTTTATACAGCTCGCGGTGCAGATATTTATATCTTTATGCAGATGGCATTGTAGATATTTCCTTATTCACACTGATGGCGATGTAGATGTTTCCATGTTTATACAGATGGCGGAGTAGTTAGTTCCATGTTTATGGAGATGGCTGTGTAGATATTTCCATGTGTATACAGATGGCATTGTAGGTATTTCCATGTTTATACAGATGACTGTATAGGTATTTCCAAGTTTTCACAGATGGCAGTGCAGATATTTCCATGTTTATAGAGACAGCGGTGCAGATATTTCCATGTTTATACAGATAGCGGTGTAGAAATTTCCATGTTTATACAGACCGCAGTGTAGATATTTCCATGTGTATAGAGATAGCAGTGTAGATATTTCCATGTATGTACAGATGGCGGTGTTGATGTTTCCGTCTATACACAGATTGCCGTGTAGGTATTTCCACGTGTATACAGATGGCATTGTAGATATTTCCATGTTTATACAGATGGTGGTGTAGATATTTCCATGTTTACACAGATGACTGTGTAGGTATTTCCATATTTATGCAGATGGCGGTGTAGATATTTCCATGTTTATAGAGATAGCGGTGTAGATATTTCCATATTTATACAGATAACAGTGTAGAAATTTCCATGTTTATACAGATAGCGGTGTAAATATTTCCATGTTTCTACAGATCACGGTGTAGATATTTCCACGTTTATACAGATAGCGGTGTAGATATTTCCATGTTTATACAGACCACGGTGTAGATATTTCCATGTTTATACAGATTGCGTTGCAGACATTTACATGTTTGTACAGATGGCGGTGTTGATATTTCCATCTATACACAGATGACCGTGTAGATATTTCCATGTTTATATAGATGGTGGCGCAGATATTTGCCTGGATATGTAGATGGCGGTGTAGATATTTCCATGTTTATTCAGATAGCGGTGTAGTTATTTCCAAGTTTATATAGATAGCGGTGTAGATATTTCCATGTATATACACATGGCTGTGTAGATATTTCCATGTTTATACAGATGGTGGTGTAGATATTTCCATGTTTATACAGATAACTTTTTAAGTATTTCCATATTTATACAGATGGCTGTGCAGGTATCTCGATGTTTATAGAGATAGCAGTGGAGATCTTTCCATGTTTATACAGATAACGGTGTAGATATTTCCATGTTTATACTGATCGTGGTGTAGATATTTTCATGTTTATAGAGATGGCGGTGTAGTTATTTCCATGTTCATAGAGATAGCGGTGTTGATTTTTCCATGTTTATTGAGATAGCGGTGTGGATATTTCCATGTTTATACAGATAGAGGTGTAGATATTTCCGTGTTTATAGAGATGGCGGTGTAGATATTTCCATGTTTATACAGATCACGGTGTAGATATTTCCTTGTTTATACAAATAGCGGTGTAGTTATTTCCATGTTTAAACAGATAGCGGTGTAGATATTTCCGTGTATATACAGATGGCTGTGTAGATATTTCCATGTTTATACAGATGGCGGTGTAGATATTTCCATGTTTATACAGATCGCGGTGTAGATATTTCCATGTTTATACAGATAGCGGTGTAGCTATTTCCATGTTTTTACAGATATCGGTGTAGATATTTCCAGGTTTACACAGATTGCGGTGTTGATATTTACATCTTTCTACAGATGGCATTGTAGATATTTCCATGTTTATACAGATGGCGCTGTACATATTTCCATGTTTATATAGATGGTTGTGTAGATATTACCATGTTTATACAGATAGCGGTGTAGATATTTCCATGTTTACAGATCGTGGTGAAGATATTTCCATGTTTATACAGATCGCGGTGTACATATTTCCATGTTTATACAGATCGCGGTGTAGTTATTTCCATGTTTATACAGATAGCGGTGTAGATATTCCCATGTTTATAGAGATAGCGGTGTAGGTATTTCCATGTTTATACACATAGCGGTGTAGATATTTCCATGTTTATATAGATGGCGTTGTAGATATTTCCATGTTTATACCGATAGCGGTGTTGGTATTTTCACGATTAAACAGATAGCGATGTAGATATTTCCATGTTTATAGAGCTCACGGTGCAGATATTCATATCTTTATACAGATGGCATTGTAGATATTTCCTTATTCACAGAGATGGCGGTGTAGATGATTCCATGTTTATACAGATGGCGGAGAGGTTAGTTCCATGTTTATGGAGATGGCAGCGTAGATATTTTCATGTTTATACAGATGGCGGTGTAGATATTTCCATGTTTATAGAGATAGCAGTGCAGATATTTACATGTTTATACAGATGGCTGTGTAGATATTACCATGTGTATACAGATGGCATTGTAGATATTTCCATGTTTATACAGATGACTGTAAAGGTATTTCCATGTTTTTACAGATGGCAGTGTAGATATTTCCATGTCTATAGAGATAGCGGTGTGGATATTTCCATGTTTGTACAGACGGCGGTGTTGATATTTCCATGTATACACAGATAGCCGTGTAGATATTTCCATGTTTATACAGAAGGCGGCGTAGATATTTCCATGGAAATGCAGATGGCGGTGTAGATATTTCCATGTTTATACAGATAGCAGTGTAGATATTTCCAAGTTTACACAGATGGTGGTGTAGATATTTCCGTGTTTATACACATGGCGGAGTAGGTACTTCCTTCTTTATGGAGATGACAGTGTAGATATTTTCATGTTTATAGAGATGGCGGTGTAGATACTTCCATATTGATAGATATAGCGGTGTAGATATTTCCATCTTTCTACAGATGGCAGTGTAGATATTTCCATGTTTATACAGATGGCCGTGTAGATATTTCCATATTTATACACATGTGTGTGTAGATATTTCCATGTGTATACAGATGGTATTGTAGCTGTTTCCATGTTTATACAGATGGTGGCGTAGATATTTCCATGTTTATTCAGAAGACTGTGTAGATATTTCCATGTTTTTACAGATTGCAGTGTAGATATTTCAATGATTATAGAGATGGCGCTGTAGATATTTCCTTGTTTAAACGGATAACGGTGGAGATATTTCCATGTTTATACAGACAGCAGTGGAGATATTTCCATGTTTATACAGATAGCGGGTTAGATATTTCCATGTTTATACAGACCGCGGTGTAGATATTTCCATGTTTATACAGATAGCGGTGCAGATATTTCCATGTTTGTACAGATGGCAGTGTTGATATTTCCATCTATACACAGATGACCGTGTAGATATTTCCATGTGTATACAAATGGCGGCGCAGATATTTCTATGGATATGGAGATGGTGGTGTAGATATTTCCATGTATATACAGAGAGCGGTTTACTTATTTCCATATTTATATAGAGAGCGGTGTAGATATTTCCATGGATGTACACATGGCTGTGTAGATATTTCCGTGTTTATACAGATGGCGGTGTAGATATTTCCCTGTTCACAGAGTTAGCGGTGTTGATTTTTCCATGTTTATAGAGATAGCTGTGTGGATATTTCCATGTTTATACAGATAGGGGTGTTGATATTTCCATGTTTATAGAGATGGCGGTGTAGATATTTCCATGTTTATACAGATCACGGTGTAGATATTTCCATGTTTATGCAGATCGCGGTGTAGATATTTACATGTTTATACAGATCATGGTGTAGATATTTCCATGTTTATACAGAACGCGGTGTTGATATTCCCATGTTTATAGAGATAGCGGTGCAAATATTTCCACATTTATGCAGATAGCGGTGTAGTTATTAGCATGTTTGTACAGATAGCGGTGTAGATATTTCCATGTATAAACAGATGTCTGTGTATATATTTCCATGTTTAAACAGATGGCGGTGTAGGTATTTCCTTGTTTATACAAATAGCGGTGTAGATATTTCCATGTTTATACAGATAGCGGTGTAGATATTTCCATGTATATACAGATGGCTGTGTAGATATTTCCAAGTTTATACAGATGGCTGTGTAGATATTTCCATGTTTATACAGATGACTTTGTAGGTATTTCCATGTTTATACAAATGGTGGTGTAGAAATATCTATGTTTATAGAGATAGCTCTGTAGATATTTCCATGTTTATACAGATAGCGGTATAGATATTTCCATGTTTATACAGATCGCGGTGTAGATATTTCCATGTTTATAGAGATGGCAGTGTAGATATTTCCATGTTTATAGAGATAGCGGTGTAGATATATCCATGTTCATAGAGATAGCAGTGAGGATATTTCCTTGTTTATACAGATAGCAGTGTAGATATTTCCACTTTTATAGAGATAGCGGTTTAGATATTTCATATTTATACAGATAGCGGTGTAGATATTTCCATGTTTATACAGATTGCGGTGTAGTTATTTCCATGTTTATACAGATAGCGGTGTAGATATTTCCACGTTTATACAGATGGCGGTGTAGATATTTCCATCTTTCTACAAATGGCAGTGTAGATATTTCCATGTTTATACAGATCACGGTGTTGATATTACCATGTTTATAGGGATAGCGGTGCAAATATTTCCACATTTATACAGATAGCGGTGTAGTTATTAGCATGTTTGTACAGATAGCGGTGTAGATATTTCCATGTATAAACAGATGTCTGTGTATATATTTCCATGTTTAAACAGATGGCGGTGTAGATATTTCCTTGTTTATACAAATAGCGGTGTAGATATTTCCATGTTTATACAGATAGCGGTGTAGATATTTCCATGTATATACAGATGGCTGTGTACATATTTCTATGTTTATACAGATGGCTGTGTAGATATTTCCATGTTTATACAGATGACTTTGTAGGTATTTCCATGTTTATACAGATGGTGGTGTAGATATATCTATGTTTATAGAGATAGCTCTGTAGATATTTCCATGTTTATACAGATAGCGGTATAGATATTTCCATGTTTATACAGATCGCGGTGTAGATATTTCCATGTTTATAGAGATGGCGGTGTGGATATTTCCATGTTTATAGAGATAGCTGTGTAGATATATCCATGTTCATAGAGATAGCAGTGAGGATATTTCCTTGTTTATACAGATACCAGTGTAGATATTTCCACTTTTATAGAGATAGCGGTTTAGATATTTCATATTTATACAGATAGCGGTGTAGATATTTCCATGTTTATACAGATTGCGGTGTAGATATTTCCATGCTTATACAGATAGCGGTGTAGATATTTCCACGTTTATACAGATGGCGGTGTAGATATTTCCATCTTTCCACAAATGGCAGTGTAGATATTTCCATGTTTATATAGATGGCAGTGTAGGTATTTTCTTGTTAATGTAGATAGCGTTGTAGACACCTCCATGTTTAAAGAGATGTCGGTGTGTATATTTCCATGTTGATGGAGATAGCGGTGTAGATATTTCCATGTTTATAGAGATAGCGGTGTAGCTATTTCCATGTTTATAGAGATAGCGGTGTAGATATTTCCATGTTTCCACAGATGACTGTGTAGATATTTCCATGTTTGTACAGATGGCGACACAGATATTTCTATGTACATGTAGATGGCGGTGTGGATATTTCCATGTATATACAGATAGCGCTTTACTTGTTTCCATGTTTATATAGATTGCGGTGTAGATATTTCCATGATTATACAGTTCATGGTGTAGATATTTCCAAGTTTATACAGATCGCGGTGTTGATATTACCATGTTTATAGGGATAGCGGTGCAAATATTTCCATATTTATACAGATAGCGGTGTAGTTATTAGCATGTTTGTAGAGATAGCGGTGTAGATATTCCCATGTATAAACAGATGTCTGTGTATATATTTCCATGTTTAAACAGATGGCGGTGTAGATATTTCCTTGTTTATACAAATAGCGGTGTAGATATTTCCATGTTTATACAGATAGCGGTGTAGATATTTCCATATATATACAGATGGCTGTGTAGATATTTCCATGTTTATACAGATGACTTTGTAGGTATTTCCATATTTGTACAGATGGCGGTGTAGGTATTTCCATGTTTATAGAAATAGCTGTGTAGATATTTCCATGTTTATACAGATAGCGGTGTAGATATTTCCATGTATATACAGATCGCGGTGTAGATTTTTCCATTATTATACAGACAGCAGTGGAGATATTTCCATGTTTATACACATAGCGGTGTACATATTTCCATGTTTATAGAGACAGCGGTGTAGGTATTTCCATGTTTATACAGATATCGGTGCAGATATTTCCATGTTTATACAGATGCCTATGCAGATATTTCCATATTTATACATGGGCTGTGTAGATATTTCCATGTTTATACAGATGGCAGTGTAGATATTTCCATGTTCCTTCACATGACTCTCTAGGTATTTCCATGTTTATACAGTTGGCTTTGTAGATATTTCCATATTTATAGAGATAGCGGTGTAGATATTTCCATGTTTATAGAGATAGTGGTGTAGATATTTCCATGTTTATACAGACCGCGGTGCAGATATTTCCATGTTTATACAGATAGCGGTGCAGATATTTCCATGTTTGTACAGATGGCGGTGTTGATATTTCCATCTATACACAGATGACCGTGTAGATATTTCCATGTGTATACAAATGGCGGCGCAGATATTTCTATGGATATGGAGATGGTGGTGTAGATATTTCCATGTATATACAGAGAGCGGTTTACTTATTTCCATATTTATATAGAGAGCGGTGTAGATATTTCCATGGATGTACACATGGCTGTGTAGATATTTCCGTGTTTATACAGATGGCGGTGTAGATATTTCCCTGTTCACAGAGTTAGCGGTGTTGATTTTTCCATGTTTATAGAGATAGCTGTGTGGATATTTCCATGTTTATACAGATAGGGGTGTTGATATTTCCATGTTTATAGAGATGGCGGTGTAGATATTTCCATGTTTATACAGATCACGGTGTAGATATTTCCATGTTTATGCAGATCGCGGTGTAGATATTTACATGTTTATACAGATCATGGTGTAGATATTTCCATGTTTATACAGAACGCGGTGTTGATATTCCCATGTTTATAGAGATAGCGGTGCAAATATTTCCACATTTATGCAGATAGCGGTGTAGTTATTAGCATGTTTGTACAGATAGCGGTGTAGATATTTCCATGTATAAACAGATGTCTGTGTATATATTTCCATGTTTAAACAGATGGCGGTGTAGGTATTTCCTTGTTTATACAAATAGCGGTGTAGATATTTCCATGTTTATACAGATAGCGGTGTAGATATTTCCATGTATATACAGATGGCTGTGTAGATATTTCCAAGTTTATACAGATGGCTGTGTAGATATTTCCATGTTTATACAGATGACTTTGTAGGTATTTCCATGTTTATACAAATGGTGGTGTAGAAATATCTATGTTTATAGAGATAGCTCTGTAGATATTTCCATGTTTATACAGATAGCGGTATAGATATTTCCATGTTTATACAGATCGCGGTGTAGATATTTCCATGTTTATAGAGATGGCAGTGTAGATATTTCCATGTTTATAGAGATAGCGGTGTAGATATATCCATGTTCATAGAGATAGCAGTGAGGATATTTCCTTGTTTATACAGATAGCAGTGTAGATATTTCCACTTTTATAGAGATAGCGGTTTAGATATTTCATATTTATACAGATAGCGGTGTAGATATTTCCATGTTTATACAGATTGCGGTGTAGTTATTTCCATGTTTATACAGATAGCGGTGTAGATATTTCCACGTTTATACAGATGGCGGTGTAGATATTTCCATCTTTCTACAAATGGCAGTGTAGATATTTCCATGTTTATACAGATCACGGTGTTGATATTACCATGTTTATAGGGATAGCGGTGCAAATATTTCCACATTTATACAGATAGCGGTGTAGTTATTAGCATGTTTGTACAGATAGCGGTGTAGATATTTCCATGTATAAACAGATGTCTGTGTATATATTTCCATGTTTAAACAGATGGCGGTGTAGATATTTCCTTGTTTATACAAATAGCGGTGTAGATATTTCCATGTTTATACAGATAGCGGTGTAGATATTTCCATGTATATACAGATGGCTGTGTACATATTTCTATGTTTATACAGATGGCTGTGTAGATATTTCCATGTTTATACAGATGACTTTGTAGGTATTTCCATGTTTATACAGATGGTGGTGTAGATATATCTATGTTTATAGAGATAGCTCTGTAGATATTTCCATGTTTATACAGATAGCGGTATAGATATTTCCATGTTTATACAGATCGCGGTGTAGATATTTCCATGTTTATAGAGATGGCGGTGTGGATATTTCCATGTTTATAGAGATAGCTGTGTAGATATATCCATGTTCATAGAGATAGCAGTGAGGATATTTCCTTGTTTATACAGATACCAGTGTAGATATTTCCACTTTTATAGAGATAGCGGTTTAGATATTTCATATTTATACAGATAGCGGTGTAGATATTTCCATGTTTATACAGATTGCGGTGTAGATATTTCCATGCTTATACAGATAGCGGTGTAGATATTTCCACGTTTATACAGATGGCGGTGTAGATATTTCCATCTTTCCACAAATGGCAGTGTAGATATTTCCATGTTTATATAGATGGCAGTGTAGGTATTTTCTTGTTAATGTAGATAGCGTTGTAGACACCTCCATGTTTAAAGAGATGTCGGTGTGTATATTTCCATGTTGATGGAGATAGCGGTGTAGATATTTCCATGTTTATAGAGATAGCGGTGTAGCTATTTCCATGTTTATAGAGATAGCGGTGTAGATATTTCCATGTTTCCACAGATGACTGTGTAGATATTTCCATGTTTGTACAGATGGCGACACAGATATTTCTATGTACATGTAGATGGCGGTGTGGATATTTCCATGTATATACAGATAGCGCTTTACTTGTTTCCATGTTTATATAGATTGCGGTGTAGATATTTCCATGATTATACAGTTCATGGTGTAGATATTTCCAAGTTTATACAGATCGCGGTGTTGATATTACCATGTTTATAGGGATAGCGGTGCAAATATTTCCATATTTATACAGATAGCGGTGTAGTTATTAGCATGTTTGTAGAGATAGCGGTGTAGATATTCCCATGTATAAACAGATGTCTGTGTATATATTTCCATGTTTAAACAGATGGCGGTGTAGATATTTCCTTGTTTATACAAATAGCGGTGTAGATATTTCCATGTTTATACAGATAGCGGTGTAGATATTTCCATATATATACAGATGGCTGTGTAGATATTTCCATGTTTATACAGATGACTTTGTAGGTATTTCCATATTTGTACAGATGGCGGTGTAGGTATTTCCATGTTTATAGAAATAGCTGTGTAGATATTTCCATGTTTATACAGATAGCGGTGTAGATATTTCCATGTATATACAGATCGCGGTGTAGATTTTTCCATTATTATACAGACAGCAGTGGAGATATTTCCATGTTTATACACATAGCGGTGTACATATTTCCATGTTTATAGAGACAGCGGTGTAGGTATTTCCATGTTTATACAGATATCGGTGCAGATATTTCCATGTTTATACAGATGCCTATGCAGATATTTCCATATTTATACATGGGCTGTGTAGATATTTCCATGTTTATACAGATGGCAGTGTAGATATTTCCATGGTCCTTCACATGACTCTCTAGGTATTTCCATGTTTATACAGTTGGCTTTGTAGATATTTCCATATTTATAGAGATAGCGGTGTAGATATTTCCATGTTTATAGAGATAGTGGTGTAGATATTTCCATGTTTATACAGACCGCGGTGCAGATATTTCCATGTTTATACAGATAGCGGTGCAGATATTTCCATGTTTGTACAGATGGCGGTGTTGATATTTCCATCTATACACAGATGACCGTGTAGATATTTCCATGTTTATACAGATGGCGGCACAGATATTTCTATGGATATGTAGATGGCGGTGTAGATATTTCCATGTTTATACAGATATCGGTGTAGTTATTTCCATGTTTATATAGATAGAGATGTAGATATTTCCATGTATGTACCCATGGCTGTGTAGATATTTCCATGTTTATACAGATGGCGGTGTAGATATTTCCATGTTTATACAGATAACTTTGTAAGTATTTCCATGTTTCTACAGATGGCGGTGTAGATATTTCGATGTTTATAGAGATAGCAGTGGAGATATTTCCATGTTTATACAGATAGCGGTGTAGATATTTCCATGTTTATACTGATCGCGGTGTAGATATTTCCATGTTTAGAGAGATGGCGGTGTAGATATTTCCATGTTCATAGAGATACCGGTGTGGATTTTTCCATGTTTATAGAGATAGCTGTGTCGATATTTCCATGTTTATACAGATCGCGGTGTTGATATTACCATGTTTATAGGGATAGCGGTGCAAATATTTCCACATTTATACAGATAGCTGTGTAGATATTAGCATGTTTATTCAGATAGCGGTGTAGATATTTCCATGTATAAACAGATGTCTGTGTATATATTTCCATGTTTCAACAGATGGCGGTGTAGTTATTTCCTTGTTTATACAAATAGCGGTGTAGATATTTCCATGTTTATACAGATAGCGGTGTAGATATTTCCATGTATATACAGATGGCTGTGTAGATATTTCCATATTTATACAGATGGCTGTGTAGATATTTCCATGTTTATACAGATGACTTTGTAGGTATTTCCATGTTTATACAGGTGGAGGTGTTGATATATCTATGTTTATAGAGATAGCTCTGTAGATATTTCCATTTTTATACAGATAGCGGTCTAGATATTTCCATGTTTATACAGATCGCGGTGCAGATATTTCCATGCTTATACAGATTGCGGTGTAGATATTTCCATTTTTATACAGATAGTGGTGTAGATATTTCCATGTGTATACAGATGGCGGTGTAGATATTTCCATGTTTATAGAGATGGCGTTGTAGATATTTCCACGTTTATAGAGATAGCGGTGTAGATATATCCATGTTCATAGAGATAGCAGTGAGGATATTTCCATGTTTATACAGATAGCTGTGTAGATATTTCCACTTTTATAGAGATAGCGGTTTAGATATTTCATATTTATACAGATAGCGGTGTAGATATTTCCATGTTTATACAGATTGTGGTGTAGATATTTCCATGTTTATACAGATAGCGGTGTAGATATTTCCACGTTTATACAGATGGCTGTGTAGATATTTCCATCTTTCTACAAATGGCAGTGTAGATATTTCCATGTTTTTAGAGATGGCGGTGTAGATATTTCCATGTTTATATAGATGGCAGTGTAGATATTTTCTTGTTTATGTAGATGGCGTTGTAGATATCTCCATGTTTAAAGAGATGTCGGTGTGTATATTTCCATGTTGATGGAGATAGCGGTGTAGCTATTTCCATGTTTATAGAGATAGCGGTGTAGTTATTTCCATGTTTATAGAGATAGCGGTGTAGACATTTCCATGTTTCTACAGATGACTGTGTAGATATCTCCATGTTTGTACAGATGGCAGTGTAGATATTTCCATGTTTAATGAGATAGCGGTGTAGGTATTTTCATGTTTATACAGATTGCGGTGGAGATACGTCCATGTTTATACAGATAGGAATGGAGATATTTCCACGTTAATACACATAGCGGTGTAGATATTTCCATGTTTATACAGATAGCGGTGTAGATATTTCCATGTTTATACAGATGGCTGTGCTGATAATTCCATGTTTATTCAGAGTTCTCTGTAGATATTTCCAAATTTATATAGATGACAGTGTAGATATTTCCAGGTTTATACAGATGACTGTGTACATATTTCCATGTTAATACAGATGGCGGTGTAGATATTTCCATGTTTATAGAGATAGCGGTTTAAATATTTCCATCTTTATAGGGATAGTGGTGTAGATATTTCCATGTTTATACAGATGGCGGTGTAGATACAGCCATGTTTCTGAATATGGCAGTGTAGGTATTTTCATGTTTACATAGATGGCGGTGTACATATTTCCATGTTTACAGAGAATGCGGTGTAGATATTTCCTCGTTTATAGTGCAAGTGGTGTAGGTATTTCCATGTTTATATAGATAGCTGTGTAGACATTTCCATATTAATACAGGTAGCGGTGTAGGTATTTCCATGTTTATACAGATGGCGGTGTAGATATTTCCATGTTTCTAAAGATGGCGGTGTAGATATTTCCTTGTTTATACAGGTAGCGGTGTAGATATTTCCATGTATATAGAGATAGCGGTGTAGATATTTCCATGTTTACAGAGATAGCGGTGGAGATATTTCCCTGTTTATACAGATAGCGATGTAGATATTTCCATGTTTATACATATAGCGGTGTAGATATTTCCATGTTTATAGAGATAGCGGTGTAGTTATTTCCATGTTTATACACAAGGCTGTGTAGATATTTCCATGTGTATACAGATGGCGGTGTAGATATTTCCATGTTTATACATATAGCAGTGCAGATATTTCCATGTTTACAGATATAGTCGTAAAGATATTTCCATCTTTGCACAGATTGCGGTGTAGACATTGCAAACTTTACACAGATAGCGGTGTAGATATTTCCAAGTTTACACAGATACCTGTGTCGATATTTCCATGTTTACAGAGATATCATTGTAAATATTTCCATGTTTATACAGATAGCAGTGTTGTTATTTACATGTTGATGCAGATCGCGGTGTAGATATTTCCATGTTTATACAGATACCGGTGTAGATATTTCCATGTTTATACAGACCGCAGTGTAGATATTTCCATGTTTATAGAGATAGCAGTGTAGATATTTCCAAGTTTGTACAGATGGCGGTGTTGATATTTCCATCTATACACTGATTGCCGTGTAGGTATTTGCATGTGTATAAAGATGGCATTGTAGATATTTCCATGTTTATACAGATGGTGGTGTAGATATTTCCATGTTTACACAGATGACTGTATAGGTATTTCCATGTTTATACAGATGGCGGTGTAGATATATCCAAGTTTATAGAGATAGCGGAGTAGATATTTCCATATTTATACAGATAACGGTGTAGAAGTTTCCATGTTTATACAGATAGCGGTGTAAATATTTCCATGTTTATACAGATCACGGTGTAGATATTTCCATGTTTATAGAGATAGCGGTGTAGATATTTCCATGTTTATACCGATAGCGGTGTTGATATTCCCATGTTTATACAGACCGCGGTGTAGATATTTCCATGTTTATACAGATAGCGGTGCAGATATTTCCATGTTTGTACAGATGGCGGTGTTGATATTTCCATCTATACACAGATGACCGTGTAGATATTTCCATGTTTATACAGATGGCGGTGTTGATATTTCCATCTATACACAGATGGCCGTGCAGATATTTCCATGTTTATTCAGATGGCGGCGTAGATAATTCCAAGGACATGCAGATGGCGGTGTAGTTATTTCCATGTTTATACAGATAGCGGTGTAGATATTTCCATGTTTACACATATGGTGGTGTAGATATTTCCGTGTTTATACACATGGCGGAGTAGATACTTCCATCTTTATGGAGATGGCAGTGTAGATATTTTCATGTTCATAGAGATGGCGGTGTAGATATTTCCATATTTATAGAGATAGCGGTGTAGATATTTCCATCTTTCTACAGATGGCAGTGTAGATATTTCCATGTTTATACAGATGGCCGTGTAGATATTTCCATATTTATACAGATGTCTGCGTAGATATTTCCATGTGTATACATATGGTATTGTAGCTATTTCCATGTTTATACAGATGGTGGTGTAGATATTTCCATGTTTATTCAGATGAATGTGTAGATATTTCCATGTTTTTACAGATGGCAGTGTAGATATTTCAATGTTTATATAGATGGCGCTGTTGATATTTCCATGTTTATACAGATAACGGTGGAGATATTTCCATGTTTATACAGAGAGCAGTGGAGATATTTCCATGTTTATGCACATAGCGGTGTACATATTTCCATGTTTATAGAGACAGCGGTGTAGGTATTTCCATGTTTATACAGATAGCGGTGCAGATATTTCCATGTTTACACAGATGCCTATGCAGATATTTTCATATTTATACAGAGGGCTGTGTAGATGTTTCTATATTTATACAGATGGCAGTGTAGATATTGAAATGTTCCTACACATGACTGTGTAAATATTTCCATGTTTATACAGATGTCTTTGTAGTTATTTCCATGTTTATAGAGATAGCGGTGCAGATATTTCCATGTTTATACAGATAGCGGTGTATATATTTCCATGTTTATACAGATCATGGTGTAGATATTTCCATGTTTATACAGATACCGGTGTAGATATTTCCATATTTATACAGACCACACTGTAGATATTCCCATGTTTATAGAGATAGCAGTGTAGATATTTCCAAGTTTGTACAGATGGCGGTGTTGATGTTTCCATCTATACACTGATTGCCGTGTAGGTATTTCCATGTGTATACAGATGGCATTGTAGATATTTCCATGTTTATACAGATGGTGGTGTAGATATTTCCATGTTTACACAGATGGTGGTGTAGATATTTCCGTGTTTATACACATGGCGGAGTAGATACTTCCATCTTTATGGAGATGGCAGTGTAGATATTTTCATGTTCATAGAGATGGCGGTGTAGATATTTCCATATTTATAGAGATAGCGGTGTAGATATTTCCATCTTTCTACAGATGGCAGTGTAGATATTTCCATGTTTATACAGATGGCCGTGTAGATATTTCCATATTTATACAGATGTCTTTGTAGATATTTCCATGTGTATACAGATGGTATTGTAGCTATTTCCATGTTTATACAGATGGTGGTGTAGATATTTCCATGTTTATTCAGATGACTGTGTAGATATTTCCATGTTTTTACAGATGGCAGTGTAGATATTTCAATGTTTATATAGATGGCGCTGTTGATATTTCCATGTTTCTACAGATAACGGTGGAGATATTTCCATGTTTATACAGAGAGCAGTGGAGATATTTCCATGGTTATACAGATAGCGGTGTACATATTTCCATGTTTATAGAGACAGCGGTGTAGGTATTTCCATGTTTATACAGATAGCGGTGCAGATATTTCCATGATTACACAGATGCCTATGCAGATATTTCCATATTTATACAGAGGGCTGTGTAGATGTTTCTATATTTATACAGATGGCAGTGTAGATATTTAAATGTTGCTACACATGACTGTGTAGGTATTTCCATGTTTATACAGATGTCTTTGTAGTTATTTCCATGTTTATAGAGATAGCGGTGCAGATATTTCCATGTGTATACAGATGGCATGGTAGATATTTCCATGTTTTTACAGATCATGGTGTAGATATTTCCTTGTTTATACAGATACCGGTGTAGATATTTCCATGTTTATACAGACCGCAGTGTAGATATTTCCATGTTTATAGAGATAGCAGTGTAGATATTTCCAAGTTTGTACAGATGGCGGTGTTGATGTTTCCATCTATACACTGATTGCCGTGTAGGTATTTCTATGTGTATAAAGATGGCATTGTAGATATTTCCATGTTTATACAGATGGTGGTGTAGATATTTCCATGTTTACACAGATGACTGTATAGGTATTTCCATGTTTATACAGATGGCGGTGTAGATATATCGAAGTTTATAGAGATAGCGGAGTAGATATTTCCATATTTATACAGATAACGGTGTAGAAGTTTCCATGTTTATACAGATAGCGGTGTAAATATTTCCATGTTTATACAGATCACGGTGTAGATATTTCCATGTTTATAGAGATAGCGGTGTAGATATTTCCATGTTTATACCGATAGCGGTGTTGATATTCCCATGTTTATACAGACCGCGGTGTAGATATTTCCATGTTTATACAGATAGCGGTGCAGATATTTCCATGTTTGTACAGATGGCGGTGTTGATATTTCCATCTATACACAGATGACCGTGTAGATATTTCCATGTTTATACAGATGGCGGTGTTGATATTTCCATCTATACACAGATGGCCGTGCAGATATTTCCATGTTTATTCAGATGGCGGCGTAGATATTTCCAAGGACATGCAGATGGCGGTGTAGTTATTTCCATGTTTATACAGATAGCGGTGTAGATATTTCCATGTTTACACATATGGTGGTGTAGATATTTCCGTGTTTATACACATGGCGGAGTAGATATTTCCATCTTTATGGAGATGGCAGTGTAGATATTTTCATGTTCATAGAGATGGCGGTGTAGATATTTCCATATTTATAGAGATAGCGGTGTAGATATTTCCATCTTTCTACAGATGGCAGTGTAGATATTTCCATGTTTATACAGATGGCCGTGTAGATATTTCCATATTTATACAGATGTCTGTGTAGATATTTCCATGTGCATACAGATGGTATTGTAGCTATTTCCATGTTTATACAGATTGTGGTGTAGATATTTCCATGTTTATTCAGATGAATGTGAAGATATTTCCATGTTTTTGCAGATGGCAGTGTAGATATTTCAATGTTTATATAGATGGCGCTGTTGATATTTCCATGTTTATACAGATAATGGTGGAGATATTTCCATGTTTATACAGAGAGCAGTGGAGATATTTCCATGTTTATACACATAGCGGTGTACATATTTCCATGTTTATAGAGACAGCGGTGTAGGTATTTCCATGTTTATACAGATAGCGGTGCAGATATTTCCATGTTTACACAGATGCCTATGCAGATATTTCCATATTTATACAGACGGCTGTGTAGATGTTTCTATATTTATAGAGATGGCAGTGTAGATATTTAAATTTTCCTACACATGACTGTGTAGGTATTTCCATGTTTATACAGATGTCTTTGTAGTTATTTAAATGTTTATAGAGATAGCGGTGCAGATATTTCCATGTTTATACAGATAGCGGTGTATATATTTCCATGTTTATACAGATCATGGTGTAGATACTTCCATGTTTATACAGATACCGGTGTAGATATTTCCATGTTTATACAGACCGCAGTGTAGATATTTCCATGTTTATAGAGATAGCAATGTAGATATTTCCAAGTTTGTACAGATGCCGGTGTTGATGTTTCCATCTATACACTGATTGCTGTGTAGGTATTTCCATGTGTATACAGATGGCATTGTAGATATTTCCATGTTTTTACAGATGGTGGTGTAGATATTTCCATGTTTACACAGATGACTGTATAGGTATTTCCATGTTTATACTGATGGCGGTGTAGATATTTCCAAGTTTATAGAGATAGCGGTGTAGATATTTCCATATTTATACAGATAACGGTGTAGAAGTTTCCATGTTTATACAGATAGCGGTGTATATATTTCCATGTTTATACAGATCACGGTGTAGATATTTCCATGTTTATAGAGATAGCGGTGTAGATATTTCCATGTTTATACCGATAGCGGTGTTGATATTTCCATGTTTATACAGACCGCGGTGTAGATATTTCCATGTTTATACATATAGCGGTGCAGATATTTCCATGTTTGTACAGATGGCGGTGTTGATATTTCCATCTATACAGAGATGACCGTGTAGATATTTCCATGTTTATACAGATGGCGGCGCAGATATTTCCATGGATATGTAGATGGCGGTGTAGATATTTCCATGTTTATACAGATAGCGGTGTAGTTATTTCCATGTTTATATTGATAGCGGTGTAGATATTTCCATGTTTATAGAGATAACTTTGTAAGTAGTTCCATGTTTATACAGATGGCGGTGTAGTTATTTCGATGTTTATAGAGATAGCAGTGGAGATATTTCCATGTTTATACAGATAGCGGTGTAGATATTTCCATGTTTATACTGATCGTGGTGTAGACATTTCCATGTTTATAGAGATGGCGGTGTAGATATTTCCATGTTCATAGAGATAGCGGTGTTGATATTTCTATGTTTATAGAGATAGCAGTGTTTATATTTCCAGGTTTATACGGATAGGGGTGTAGATATTTCCCTGTTTATAGAGATGGCGGTGTATATATTTCCATGTTTATACAGGTCACGGTGTAGATATTTCCTTGTTTATACAAATACCGGTGTAGTTATTTCCATGTTTATACAGATATTGGTTTAGATATTTCAATGTATAAACAGATGGCTGTGTAGATATTTCCATGTTTATACAGATGGCTGTGTACATATTTCCATATTTATACACATGACTTTGTAGGTATATCCATGTTTATACAGACGGCGGTGTAGATATTTCCATGTTTCTAGTGATAACTGTGAAGATATTTCTATGTTTAGACAGATCGCGGTGTAGATATTTCCATGTTTATACAGATCGCGGCGTAGATATTTCCATGTTTATACAGATCGCGGTGTAGATATTTCCATGTTTATACAGATAGCGGTGTAGATATTTCCATGTTTTTACAGATATCGGTGTAGATATTTCCATGTTTACACAGATTGCGGTGTAGATATTTCCATCTTTCTACAGATGGCATTGTAGATATTTCCATGTTTATACAGATGACTGTATAGGTATTTCCATGTTTTTACAGATGGCGGTGCAGATATTTCCATGTCTATAGAGAGAGCGGTGTAGATATTTCCGTGTTTGTACAGATGGCGGTGTTATTTCCATCTATACACAGATGGCCGTGTAGATATTTCCATGTTTATTCAGATGGCGGCTTAGATATTTCCAAGGACATGCAGATGGCGGTGTAGTTATTTCCATGTTTGTACAGATGGCGGTGTTGATATTTCCATCTATACACAGATGGCCGTGTAGATATTTCCATGTTTATTCAGATGGCGGCTTAGATATTTCCAAGGACATGCAGATGGCGGTGTAGTTATTTCCATGTTTATACAGATAGCGTTGTAGCTATTTCCATGTTTACACACATGGTGGTGTAGATATTTCCGTGTTTATACACATGGCGGAGTAGATACTTCCATCTTTATGGAGATGGCAGTGTAGATATTTTCACGTTCATAGAGATGGCGGTGTAGATATTTCCATATTTATAGAGATAGCGGTGTAGATATTTCCATCTTTCTACAGATGGCAGTGTAGATATTTCCATGTTTATACAGATGGCCGTGTACATATTTCCATATTTATACAGATGTCTGTGTAGATATTTCCATGTGTATACAGATGGTATTGTAGCTATTTCCATGTTTATACAGATGGTGGTGTAGATATTTCCATGTTTATTCAGATGAATGTGTAGATATTTCCATGTTTTTACAGATGGCAGTGTAGATATTTCAATGTTTATATAGATGGCGCTGTTGATATTTCCATGTTTATACAGATAACGGTGGAGATATTTCCATGTTTATACAGAGAGCAGTGGAGATATTTCCATGTTTATGCACATAGCGGTGTACAAATTTCCATGTTTATAGAGACAGCGCTGCAGGTATTTCCATGTTTATACAGATATCGGTGCAGATATTTCCATGTTTACACAGATGCCAATGAAGATATTTCCATATTTATACAGAGGGCTGTGTAGATATTTCTATATTTATACAGATGGCAGTGTAGATATTTAAATGTTCCTACACATGACAGTGTAGGTATTTCCATGTTTATACAGATGTCTTTGTAGTTATTTCCATGTTTACAGAGATAGCGGTGCAGATATTTCCATGTTTATACAGATAGCAGTGTATATATTTCCATGTTTATACAGATCATGGTGTAGATATTTTCATGTTTATACAGACCACAGTGTAGATATTTCCATGTTTATAGAGATAGCAGTGTAGATATTTCCAACTATACACTGATTGCCGTGTAGGTATTTCCATGTGTATACAGATGGCATTGTAGATATTTCCATGTTTATACAGATGGTGGTGTAGATATTTCCATGTTTACACAGATGACTGTATAGATATTTCCATGTTTATACAGATGGCGGTGTAGATATTTCCAAGTTCATAGAGATAGTGGTGTAGATATTTCCATATTTATACAGATAACGGTGTAGAAGTTTCCATGTTTATACAGATAGCGGTGTAAATATTTCCATGTTTATACAGATCACGGTGTAGATATTTCCATGTTTATAGAGTTAGCGGTGTAGATATTTCCATGTTTATACCGATAGCGGTGTTGATATTTCCATGTTTATACAGATAGCGGTGCAAATATTTCCATGTTTGTACAGATGGCGGTGTTGATATTTCCATCTATACACAGATGACCGTGTAGATATTTCCATGTTTATACAGATGGCGGTGCAGATATTTCCATGGATATGTAGATGGCGGTGTAGATATTTCCATGTTTATACAGATAGCGGTGTAGTTATTTCCATGTTTATATAGATAGCGGTGTAGATATTTCCATGTATGTACACATGGCTGTGTAGATATTTCCATGTTTATACAGATGGCGATGTAGATATTTCCATGTTTATACAGATAACTTTGTAAGTATTTCCATGTTTATACAGATGGCGGTGTAGATATTTCGATGTTTATAGAGATAGCAGTGGAGATATCTCCATGTTTATGCAGATAGCCGTGTAGATATTTCCATGTTTATACTGATCGTGGTGTAGACATTTCCATGTTTATAGAGATGTCGGTGTAGATATTTCCATGTTCATAGAGATAGCGGTGTTGATTTTTCCATGTTTATAGAGATAGCGGTGTGGATATTTCCATGTTTATACAGATAGGGGTGTAGATATTTCCCTGTTTATAGAGATGGCGGTTTAGATATTTCCATGTTTATACAGATCACGGTGTAGATATTTCCTTGTTTATACAAATAGCGGTGTAGTTATTTCCATGTTTATACCGATAGTGGTGTAGATATTTCCATGTATATACAGATGGCTGTGTAGATATTTCCATGTTTATACAGATGACTTTGTAGGTATTTCCATGTTTATACAGATGGCGGTGTAGATATTTCCATGTTTATGGAGATAACTGTGTAGATATTTCCATGTTTATACAGATCGCGGTGTAGATATTTCCATGTTTATACAGATCGCGGTGTAGGTATTTCCATGTTTATACAGATCACGGTGTAGATATTTCCATGTTTATACAGATAGCGGTGTAGATATTTCCATGTTTTTACAGATATCGGTGTAGATATTTCCATGTTTACACAGATTGCGGTGTAGATATTTCCATCTTTCTACAGATGGCATTGTAGATATTTCCATGTTCATACAGATGACTGTATAGGTATATCCATGTTTTTACAGATGGCGGTGCAGATATTTCCATGTCTATAGAGATAGCGGTGTAGATATTTCCATGTTTGTACAGATGGCGGTGTTGATATTTCCATCTATACACAGATGGCCGTGTAGATATTTCCATGTTTATTCAGATGGCGGCGTAGATATTTCCAAGGACATGCAGATGGCGGTGTAGTTATTTCCATGTTTATACAGATAGCGGTGTAGATATTTCCATGTTTAAACATATGGTGGTGTAGATATTTCCGTGTTTATACACATGGCGGAGTAGATATTTCCATCTTTATGGAGATGGCAGTGTAGATATTTTCATGTTCATAGAGATGGCGGTGTAGATATTTCCATATTTATAGAGATAGCGGTGTAGATATTTCCATCTTTCTACAGATGGCAGTGTAGATATTTCCATGTTCATACAGATGGCCGTGTAGATATTTCCATATTTATACAGATGTCTGTGTAGATATTTCCATGTGCATACAGATGGTATTGTAGCTATTTCCATGTTTATACAGATGGTGGTGTAGATATTTCCATGTTTATTCAGATGAATGTGAAGATATTTCCATGTTTTTGCAGATGGCAGTGTAGATATTTCAATGTTTATATAGATGGCGCTGTTGATATTTCCATGTTTATACAGATAATGGTGGAGATATTTCCATGTTTATACAGAGAGCAGTGGAGATATTTCCATGTTTATACACATAGCGGTGTACATATTTCCATGTTTATAGAGACAGCGGTGTAGGTATTTCCATGTTTATACAGATAGCGGTGCAGATATTTCCATGTTTACACAGATGCCTATGCAGATATTTCCATATTTATACAGACGGCTGTGTAGATGTTTCTATATTTATAGAGATGGCAGTGTAGATATTTAAATTTTCCTACACATGACTGTGTAGGTATTTCCATGTTTATACAGATGTCTTTGTAGTTATTTAAATGTTTATAGAGATAGCGGTGCAGATATTTCCATGTTTATACAGATAGCGGTGTATATATTTCCATGTTTATACAGATCATGGTGTAGATATTTCCATGTTTATACAGATACCGGTGTAGATATTTCCATGTTTATACATACCGCATTGTAGATATTTCCATGTTTATAGAGATAGCAGTGTAGATATTTCCAAGTTTGTACAGATGCCGGTGTTGATGTTTCCATCTATACACTGATTGCTGTGTAGGTATTTCCATGTGTATACAGATGGCATTGTAGATATTTCCATGTTTTTACAGATGGTGGTGTAGATATTTCCATGTTTACACAGATGACTGTATAGGTATTTCCATGTTTATACTGATGGCGGTGTAGATATTTCCAAGGTTATAGAGATAGCGGTGTAGATATTTCCATATTTATACAGATAACGGTGTAGAAGTTTCCATGTTTATACAGATAGCGGTGTATATATTTCCATGTTTATACAGATCACGGTGTAGATATTTCCATGTTTATAGAGATAGCGGTGTAGATATTTCCATGTTTATACCGATAGCGGTGTTGATATTTCCATGTTTATACAGACCGCGGTGTAGATATTTCCATGTTTATACATATAGCGGTGCAGATATTTCCATGTTTGTACAGATGGCGGTGTTGATATTTCCATCTATACAGAGATGACCGTGTAGATATTTCCATGTTTATACAGATGGCGGCGCAGATATTTCCATGGATATGTAGATGGCGGTGTAGATATTTCCATGTTTATACAGATAGCGGTGTAGTTATTTCCATGTTTATATTGATAGCGGTGTAGATATTTCCATGTTTATAGAGATAACTTTGTAAGTAGTTCCATGTTTATACAGATGGCGGTGTAGTTATTTCGATGTTTATAGAGATAGCAGTGGAGATATTTCCATGTTTATACAGATAGCGGTGTAGATATTTCCATGTTTATACTGATCGTGGTGTAGACATTTCCATGTTTATAGAGATGGCGGTGTAGATATTTCCATGTTCATAGAGATAGCGGTGTTGATATTTCTATGTTTATAGAGATAGCAGTGTTTATATTTCCAGGTTTATACGGATAGGGGTGTAGATATTTCCCTGTTTATAGAGATGGCGGTGTATATATTTCCATGTTTATACAGATCACGGTGTAGATATTTCCTTGTTTATACAAATACCGGTGTAGTTATTTCCATGTTTATACAGATATTGGTTTAGATATTTCAATGTATAAACAGATGGCTGTGTAGATATTTCCATGGTTATACAGATGGCTGTGTACATATTTCCATATTTATACACATGACTTTGTAGGTATATCCGTGTTTATACAGACGGCGGTGTAGATATTTCCATGTTTCTAGTGATAACTGTGAAGATATTTCTATGTTTAGACAGATCGCGGTGTAGATATTTCCATGTTTATACAGATCGCGGCGTAGATATTTCCATGTTTATACAGATCGCGGTGTAGATATTTCCATGTTTATACAGATAGCGGTGTAGATATTTCCATGTTTTTACAGATATCGGTGTAGATATTTCCATGTTTACACAGATTGCGGTGTAGATATTTCCATCTTTCTACAGATGGCATTGTAGATATTTCCATGTTTATACAGATGACTGTATAGGTATTTCCATGTTTTTACAGATGGCGGTGGAGATATTTCCATGTCTATAGAGAGAGCGGTGTAGATATTTCCGTGTTTGTACAGATGGCGGTGTTTTATCCATCTATACACAGATGGCCGTGTAGATATTTCCATGTTTATTCAGATGGCGGCTTAGATATTTCCAAGGACATGCAGATGGCGGTGTAGTTATTTCCATGTTTGTACAGATGGCGGTGTTGATATTTCCATCTATACACAGATGGCCGTGTAGATATTTCCATGTTTATTCAGATGGCGGCTTAGATATTTCCAAGGACATGCAGATGGCGGTGTAGTTATTTCCATGTTTATACAGATAGCGTTGTAGCTATTTCCATGTTTACACACGTGGTGGTGTAGATATTTCCGTGTTTATACACATGGCGGAGTAGATACTTCCATCTTTATGGAGATGGCAGTGTAGATATTTTCACGTTCATAGAGATGGCGGTGTAGATATTTCCATATTTATAGAGATAGCGGTGTAGATATTTCCATCTTTCTACAGATGGCAGTGTAGATATTTCCATGTTTATACAGATGGCCGTGTACATATTTCCATATTTATACAGATGTCTGTGTAGATATTTCCATGTGTATACAGATGGTATTGTAGCTATTTCCATGTTTATACAGATGGTGGTGTAGATATTTCCATGTTTATTCAGATGAATGTGTAGATATTTCCATGTTTTTACAGATGGCAGTGTAGATATTTCAATGTTTATATAGATGGCGCTGTTGATATTTCCATGTTTATACAGATAACGGTGGAGATATTTCCATGTTTATACAGAGAGCAGTGGAGATATTTCCATGTTTATGCACATAGCGGTGTACAAATTTCCATGTTTATAGAGACAGCGCTGCAGGTATTTCCATGTTTATACAGATATCGGTGCAGATATTTCCATGTTTACACAGATGCCAATGAAGATATTTCCATATTTATACAGAGGGCTGTGTAGATATTTCTATATTTATACAGATGGCAGTGTAGATATTTAAATGTTCCTACACATGACAGTGTAGGTATTTCCATGTTTATACAGATGTCTTTGTAGTTATTTCCATGTTTACAGAGATAGCGGTGCAGATATTTCCATGTTTATACAGATAGCAGTGTATATATTTCCATGTTTATACAGATCATGGTGTAGATATTTTCATGTTTATACAGACCACAGTGTAGATATTTCCATGTTTATAGAGATAGCAGTGTAGATATTTCCAACTATACACTGATTGCCGTGTAGGTATTTCCATGTGTATACAGATGGCATTGTAGATATTTCCATGTTTATACAGATGGTGGTGTAGATATTTCCATGTTTACACAGATGACTGTATAGATATTTCCATGTTTATACAGATGGCGGTGTAGATATTTCCAAGTTTATAGAGATAGCGGTGTAGATATTTCCATATTTATACAGATAACGGTGTAGAAGTTTCCATGTTTATACAGATAGCGGTGTAAATATTTCCATGTTTATACAGATCACGGTGTAGATATTTCCATGTTTATAGAGTTAGCGGTGTAGATATTTCCATGTTTATACCGATAGCGGTGTTGATATTTCCATGTTTATAAAGATAGCGGTGCAAATATTTCCATGTTTGTACAGATGGCGGTGTTGATATTTCCATCTATACACAGATGACCGTGTAGATATTTCCATGTTTATACAGATGGCGGTGCAGATATTTCCATGGATATGTAGATGGCGGTGTAGATATTTCCATGTTTATACAGATAGCGGTGTAGTTATTTCCATGTTTATATAGATAGCGGTGTAGATATTTCCATGTATGTACACATGGCTGTGTAGATATTTCCATGTTTATACAGATGGCGATGTAGATATTTCCATGTTTATACAGATAACTTTGTAAGTATTTCCATGTTTATACAGATGGCGGTGTAGATATTTCGATGTTTATAGAGATAGCAGTGGAGATATCTCCATGTTTATGCAGATAGCGGTGTAGATATTTCCATGTTTATACTGATCGTGGTGTAGACATTTCCATGTTTATAGAGATGTCGGTGTAGATATTTCCATGTTCATAGAGATAGCGGTGTTGATTTTTCCATGTTTATAGAGATAGCGGTGTGGATATTTCCATGTTTATACAGATAGGGGTGTAGATATTTCCCTGTTTATAGAGATGGCGGTTTAGATATTTCCATGTTTATACAGATCACGGTGTAGATATTTCCTTGTTTATACAAATAGCGGTGTAGTTATTTCCATGTTTATACCGATAGTGGTGTAGATATTTCCATGTATATACAGATGGCTGTGTAGATATTTCCATGTTTATACAGATGACTTTGTAGGTATTTCCATGTTTATACAGATGGCGGTGTAGATATTTCCATGTTTATGGAGATAACTGTGTAGATATTTCCATGTTTATACAGATCGCGGTGTAGATATTTCCATGTTTATACAGATCGCGGTGTAGGTATTTCCATGTTTATACAGATCGCGGTGTAGATATTTCCATGTTTATACAGATAGCGGTGTAGATATTTCCATGTTTTTACAGATATCGGTGTAGATATTTCCATGTTTACACAGATTGCGGTGTAGATATTTCCATCTTTCTACAGATGGCATTGTAGATATTTCCATGTTCATACAGATGACTGTATAGGTATATCCATGTTTTTACAGATGGCGGTGCAGATATTTCCATGTCTATAGAGATAGCGGTGTAGATATTTCCATGTTTGTACAGATGGCGGTGTTGATATTTCCATCTATACACAGATGGCCGTGTAGATATTTCCATGTTTATTCAGATGGCGGCTTAGATATTTCCAAGGACATGCAGACGGCGATGTAGTTATTTCCATGTTTGTACTGATGGCGGTGTTGATATTTCCATCTATACACAGATGGCCGTTTAGATATTTCCATGTTTATTCAGATAACGGCTTAGATATTTCCAAGGACATGCAGATGGCGGTGTAGTTATTTCCATGTTTATACAGATAGCGTTGTAGCTATTTCCATGTTTACACAGGTGGTGGTGTAGATATTTCCGTGTTTATACACATGGCGGAGTAGATACTTCCATCTTTATGGAGATGGCAGTATAGATATTTTCACGTTCATAGAGATGGCGGTGTAGATATATCCATATTTATAGAGATAGCGGTGTAGATATTTCCATCTTTCTACAGATGGCAGTGTAGATATTTCCATGTTTATACAGATGGCCGTGTAGATATTTCCATATTTATACAGATGTCTGTGTAGATATTTCCATGTGTATACAGATGGTATTGTAGCTATTTCCATGTTTATACAGATGGTGGTGTAGATATTTCCATGTTTATTCAGATGAATGTGTAGATATTTCCATGTTTTTACAGATGGCAGTGTAGATATTTCAATGTTTATATAGATGGCGCTGTTGATATTTCCATGTTTATACAGATAACGGTGGAGATATTTCCATGTTTATACAGAGAGCAGTGGAGATATTTCCATGTTTATACACATAGCGGTGTACATATTTCCATGTTTATAGAGACAGCGGTGTAGGTATTTCCATGTTTATACAGATAGCGGTGCAGATATTTCCATGTTTACACAGATGCCTATGCAGATATTTCCATATTTATACAGAGGGCTGTGTAGATATTTCTATATTTATACAGATGGCAGTGTAGATATTTAAATGTTCCTACACATGACTGTGTAGGTATTTCCATGTTTATACAGATGTCTTTGCAGATATTTCCATGTTTATAAAGATAGCAGTGCAGATATTTCCATGTTTATAAAGATAGCGGTGTATATATTTCCATGTTTATACAGATCATGGTGTAGATATTTCCATGTTTATACAGATACCGGTGTAGATATTTCCATGCTTATACAGACCGCAGTGTAGATATTTCCATGTTTATAGAGATAGCAGTGTAGATATTTCCAAGTTTGTACAGATGGCGGTGTTGATGTTTCCATCTATACACAGATTGCCGTGTAGGAATTTCCATGTGTATACAGATGGCATTGTAGATATATCCATGTTTATACAGATGGTGGTGTAGATATTTCCATGTTGACACAGATGACTGTATAGGTATTTCCATGTTTATACAGACCGCGGTGTAGGTATTTCCATGTTTATACCGATAGCGGTGCAGATATTTCCATGTTTGTACAGATGGCGGTGTTGATATTTCCATCTATACACAGATGACCGTGTAGATATTTCCATGTTTATACATATGGCGGCACAGATATTTCCATGGATATGTAGATGGCGGGGTAGATATTTCCATGTTTATACAGAAAGCGGTGTAGTTATTTCCATGTTTATATAGATAGCAGTGTACATATTTCCATGTATGTACACATAGCTTTGTAGATATTTCCATGTTTATACAGATGGTGGTGTAGATATTTCCATGTTTATACAGATAACTTTTTAAGTATTTCCATGTTTATACAGATGGCGGTGTAGATATTTCGATGTTTATATAGATAGCAGTGGAGATATTTCCATGTTTATAGAGATAGCAGTGGAGATATTTCCATGTTTATACAGATAGCGGTGTAGATATTCCCATGTTTATACTGATCGCGGTGTAGACATTTCCATGTTTATAGAGATGGCGGTGTAGATATTTCCATGTTCATAGAGATAGCGGTGTTGGTTTTTCCATGTTTATAGAGATAGCGGCGTGGATATTTCCATGTTTATACAGATAGGGGTATAGATATTTCCCTGTTTATAGAGATGGCGGTGTAGATATTTCCATGTTTATACAGATCACGGTGTAGA
The DNA here is from genome assembly GCF_028858775.2 of Pan troglodytes. NCBI lineage: Eukaryota > Metazoa > Chordata > Mammalia > Primates > Hominidae > Pan > Pan troglodytes. Next base: position 2,275,059 of record NC_072410.2, on the reverse strand, counting down.
TATTTCCTTGTTCATAGAAATAGCGGTTTAGTTATTTCCATGTTTACACAGATAGTGTTGTAGATATTTCCATGTATGTACAGATGGCTGTGTAGATATTTCCATGTTTATACAGATGGCTGTGTAGATATTTCCATGTTTATACAGATGACTTTGTAGGTATTTCCATGTTTATACAGATGGCGGTGTAGATATTTCCATTTTTATAGAGATAACTGTGTAGATATTTCCATGTTTATACAGATAGCGGTGTAGATATTTCCATGTTTATACAGATCGCGGTGTAGATATTTCCATGTTTATACAGATCGTGGTGTAGATATTTCCATGTTTATACAGATAGCGGTGTAGATATTTCCATGTTTTTACAGATATCGGTGTAGATATTTCCATGTTTACACAGATTGCGGTGTAGATATTTCCATCTTTCTACAGATGGCATTGTAGATATTTCCATGTTTATACAGATGACTGTATAGGTATTTCCATGTTTTTACAGATGGCGGTGCAGATATTTCCATGTCTATAGAGATAGCGGTGTAGATATTTCCATGTTTGTACAGATGGCGGTGTTGATATTTCCATCTATACACAGATGGCCGTGTAGATATTTCCATGTTTATTCAGATGGCGGCGTAGATATTTCCAAGGACATGCAGATGGCGGTGTAGTTATTTCCATGTTTATACAGATAGCGGTGTAGGCATTTCCATGTTTACACAGATGGTGGTGTAGATATTTCCGTGTTTATACACATGGCGGAGTTGATACTTCCATCTTTTTGGAGATGGCAGTGTAGATATTTTCATGTTCATAGAGATGGCGGTGTAGATATTTCCATATTTATAGAGATAGCGGTGTAGATATTTCCATCTTTCTACAGATGGCAGTGTAGATATTTCCATGTTTATACAGATGGCTGTGTAGATACTTCCACATTTATACAGATGTCTGTGTAGATATTTCCATGTGTATACAGATGTTATTGTAGCTATTTCCATGTGTATACAGATGGTGGTGTAGATAATTCCATGTTTATTCAGAGGACTGTGTAGATATTTCCATGTGTTTACAGATGGCAGTGTAGATATTTCAATGTTTATATAGATGGCGCTGTTGATATTTCCATGTTTATACAAATAACGGTGGAGATATTTCCATGTTTATACAGAGAGCAGTGGAGATATTTCCATGTTTATGCACATAGCGGTGTACATATTTCCATGTTTATAGAGACAGCGGTGTAGGTATTTCCATGTTTATACAGATAGCGGTGCAGATATTTCCATGTTTACACAGATGCGTATGCAGATATTTTCATATTTATACAGAGGGCTGTGTAGATGTTTCTATATTTATACAGATGGCAGTGTAGATATTGAAATGTTCCTACACATGACTGTGTAAATATTTTCATGTTTATACAGATGTCTTTGTAGTTATTTCCATGTTTATAGAGATAGCGGTGCAGATATTTCCATGTTTATACAGATAGCGGTGTATATAATTCCATGTTTATACAGATCATGGTGTAGATATTTCCATGTTTATACAGATACCGGTGTAGATATTTCCATGTTTATACAGACCGCAGTGTAGATATTCCCATGTTTCTAGAGATAGCAGTGTAGATAATTCCAAGTTTGTACAGATGGCGGTGTTGATGTTTCCATCTATACACTGATTGCCGTGTAGGTATTTCCATGTGTATACAGATGGCATTGTAGATATTTCCATGTTTATACAGATGGTGGTGTAGATATTTCCATGTTTACACAGATGACTGTATAGGTATTTCCATGCTTATACTGATGGCGGTGTAGATATTTCCAAGTTTATAGAGATAGCGGTGTAGATATTTCCATATTTATACAGATAACGGTGTAGAAGTTTCCATGTTTATACAGATAGCGGTGTATATATTTCCATGTTTATACAGATCACGGTGTAGATATTTCCATGTTTATAGAGATAGCGGTGTAGATATTTCCATGTTTATACCGATAGCGGTGTTGATATTTCCATGTTTATACAGACCGCGGTGTAGATATTTCCATGTTTATACAGATAGCGGTGCAGATATTTCCATGTTTATACTGATCGTGGTGTAGACATTTCCATGTTTATAGAGATGGCGGTGTAGATATTTCCATGTTCATAGAGATAGCGGTGTTGATATTTCTATGTTTATAGAGATAGCGGTGTGGATATTTCCATGTTTATACAGATAGGGGTGTAGATATTTCCCTGTTTATAGAGATGGCGGTGTAGATATTTCCATGTTTATACAGATCACGGTGTAGATATTTCCTTGTTTATACAAATAGCGGTTTAGTTATTTCCATGTTTATATAGATAGTGGTGTAGATATTTCCATGTATATACAGATGGCTGTGTAGATATTTCCATGTTTATACAGATGGCTGTGTAGATATTTCCATGTTTATACAGATGACTTTGTAGGTATTTCCATGTTTATACAGATGGCGGTGTAGGTATTTCCATGTTTATAGAGATAACTGTGTAGATATTTCCATGTTTATACAGATAGCGGTGTAGATATTTCCATGTTTATACAGATCGCGGTGTAGATATTTCCATGTTTATACAGATCACGGTGCAGATATTTCCATGTTTATACAGATCGCGGTGTAGATATTTCCATGTTTATACAGATAGCGGTGTAGATATTTCCATGTTTACACAGATTGCGGTGTAGATATTTCCATCTTTCTACAGATGGCATTGTAGATATTTCCATGTTTATACAGATGACTGTATAGGTATATCCATGTTTTTACAGATGGCTGTGCAGATATTTCCATGTTTATACAGATAGCGGTGCAGATTTTTCCATGTTTGTACAGATGGCGGTGTTGATATTTCCATCTATACACAGATGACCGTGTAGATATTTCCATGTTTATACAGATGGCGGTGCAGATATTTCCATGGATATGTAGATGGCGGTGTAGATATTTCCATGTTTATACAGATAGCGGTGTAGTTATTTCCATGTTTATATAGATAGCGGTGTAGATATTTCCATGTATGTACACATGGCTGTGTAGATATTTCCATGTTTATACAGATGGCGGTGTAGATATTTCCATGTTTATACAGATAACTTTGTAAGTATTTCCAAGTTTATACAGATGGTGGTGTAGATATTTCGATGTTTATAGAGATAGCAGTGGACATATTTCCATGTTTATACAGATAGCGGTGTAGATATTTCCATGTTTATACTGATCGTGGTGTAGACATTTCCATGTTTATAGAGATGGCGGTGTAGATATTTCCATGTTCATAGAGATAGCGGTGTCGATTTTTCCATGTTTATAGAGATAGCTGTGTGGATATTTCCATGTTTATACAGATAGGGGTGTAGTTATTTCCCTGTTTATAGAGATGGCGGTGCAGATATTTCCATGTTTATACAGATCACGGTGTAGATATTTCCTTGTTTATACAAATAGTGGTGTAGTTATTTCCATGTTTATACAGATAGTGGTGTAGATATTTCCATGTATATACAGATGGCTGTGTAGATATTTCCATGTTTATACAGATGGCTGTGTACATATTTCCATGTTTATACAGATGACTTTGTAGGTATTTCCATGTTTATACAGATGGCGGTGTAGATATTTCCATATTTATAGAGATAACTTTGTAGATATTTCCATGTTTATACAGATAGCGGTGGAGATATTTCCATGTTTTTACAGATATCGGTGTAGATATTTCCATGTTTACACAGATTGCGGTGTAGATATTTCCATCTTTCTACATTTGGCATTGTAGATATTTCCATGTTTATACAGATGACTGTATATGTATTTCCATGTTTTTACAGATGGCGGTGCAGATATTTCCATGTCTATAGAGATAGCGGTGTAGATATTTCCATGTTTGTACAGATGGCGGTGTTGATATTTCCATCTATACACAGATGGCAGTGTAGATATTTCCATGTTTACTCAGATAGCGGCATAGATATTTCCAAGGACATGCATATGGCGGTGCAGTTATTTCCATGTTTATACAGATAGCGGTATAGGTATTTCCATGCTTACACAGATGGTGGTGTAGATATTTCCGTGTTTATACACATGGCGGAGTAGATACTTCCATCTTTATGGAGATGGCAGTGTAGATATTTTCAAGTTCATAGAGATGGCGGTGTAGATATTTCCCTATTCATAGAGATAGCGGTGTAGATATTTCCATCTTTCTACAGATGGCAGTGTAGATATATCCATGTTTATACAGATGGCCGTGTAGATATTTCCATATTTATACAGATGTCTGTGTAGATATTTCCATGTGTATACAGATGGTATTGTAGCTATTTCCTTGTTTATACAGATGGTGGTGTAGATATTTCCATGTTTATTCAGATGAATGTGTAGATATTTCCATGTTTATACAGATCACGGTGTAGATATTTCCTTGTTTATACAAATAGTGGTGTAGTTATTTCCTTGTTTATACAGATAGTGGTGTAGATATTTCCATGTATATACAGATGGCTGTGTAGATATTTCCATGTTTATACAGATGGCTGTGTAGATATTTCCATGTTTATACAGATGACTTTGTAGGTATTTCCATGTTTATACAGATGGCGGTGTACATATTTCCATGTTTATAGAGATAACTGTGTAGATATTTCCATGTTTATACAGATCGCGGTGTAGATATTTCCATGTTTATACAGATCACGGTGTAGATATTTCCATGTTTATACAGATCGCGGTGTAGATATTTCCATGTTTATACAGATAGCGGAGTAGATATTTCCATGTTTTTACAGATATCGGTGTAGATATTTCCATGTTTACACAGATTGCGTTGTAGATATTTCCATCTTTCTACAAATGGCATTGTAGATATTTCCATGTTTATACAGATGACTGTATAGGTATTTCCATGTTTTTACAGATGGCGGTGCAGATATTTCCATGTCTATAGAGATAGCGGTGTAGATATTTCCATGTTTGTACAGATGGCGGTGTTGATATTACCATCTATACACAGATGGCCGTGTAGATATTTCCATGTTTATTCAGATGGCAGCGTAGATATTTTCAAGGACATGCAGATGGCGGTGTAGTTATTTCCATGTTTATACAGATAGCGGTGTAGCTATTTCCATGTTTACACAGATGGTGGTGTAGATATTTCCGTGTTTATACACATGGTGGAGTAGATACTTCCATCTTTATGGAGATGGCAGTGTAGATATTTTCATGTTCATAGAGATGGCGGTGTAGATATTTCCTTATTTTTAGAGATAGCGGTGTAGATACTTCCATCTTTCTACAGATGGCAGTGTAGATATTTCCATGTTTATACAGATGGCCGTGTAGATATTTCCATATTTATACAGATGTCTGTGTAGATATTTCCATGTGTGTACAGATGGTATTGTAGCTATTTCCATGTTTATACAGATGGTGTTGTAGATATTTCCATGTTTATTCAGATGAATGTGTAGATATTTCCATGTTTTTACAGATGGCAGTGTAGATATTTCAATGTTTATATAGATGGCGCTGTTGATATTTCCATGTTTATACAGATAACGGTGGAGATATTTCCATGTTTATACAGAGAGCAGTGGAGATATTTCCATGTTTATACACATAGCGGTGTACATATTTCCATGTTTATAGAGACAGCGGTGTAGGTATTTCCATGTTTATACAGATAGCAGTGCAGATATTTCCATGTTTACACAGATGCCTAAGCAGATATTTCCATATTTATACATAGGGCTGTGTAGATATTTCTATATTTATACAGATGGCAGTGTAGATATTTAATGTTCCTACACATGACTGTGTAGGTATTTCCATGTTTATACAGATGGCTTTGTAGTTATTTCCATGTTTATAGAGATAGCAGTGCAGATATTTCCATGTTTATACAGATAGCGGTGGATATATTTCCATGTTTATACAGATCATGGTGTAGATATTTCCATGTTTATACAGATAACGGTGTAGATATTTCCATGTTTATACAGACCGCAGTGTAGATATTTCCATGTTTATAGAGATAGCAGTGTAGATATTTCCATGTTTGTACAGATGGCGGTGTTGATGTTTCCATCTATACACAGATTGCCGTGTAGGTATTCCATGTGTACAGAGATGGCATTGTAGATATTTCCATGTTTATACAGATGGTGGTGTAGATATTTCCATGTTTACACAGATGACTGTATAGGTATTTCCATGTTTATACAGATGGCGGTGTAGATATTTCCAAGTTTATAGAGATAGAGGTGTAGATATTTCCATATTTATACAGATAATGGTGTAGAAGTTTCCATATTTATACAGATAGCGGTGTAAATATTTCCATGTTTATACAGATCACGGTGTAGATATTTCCATATTTATAGAGATAGCGGTGTAGATATTTCCATGTTTATACCGATAGCGGTGTTGATATTTCCATGTTTATACAGACCGCGGTGTAGATATTTCCATGTTTATACAGATAGCGGTGCAGATATTTCCATGTTTGTACAGATGGTGGTGTTGATATTTCCATGTATACACAGATGACCGTGTAGATATTTCCATGTTTATACAGATGGCGGCGCAGATATTTCCATGGATATGTAGATGGCGGTGTAGATATTTCCATGTTTATACAGATAGCGGTGTAGTTATTTCCATGTTTATATAGATAGTGGTGTAGATATTTCCATGTATGTACACATGGTGGTGTAGATATTTCCATGTTTATACAGATAACTTTGTAAGTATTTCCATGTTTATACAGATGGCGATGTAGATATTTCGATGTGTATAGAGATAGCAGTGGAGATATTTCCATGTTTATACAGATAGCGGTGTAGATATTCCCATGTTTATACTGATCGTGGTGTAGACATTTCCATGTTAATAGAGATGGCGGTGTAGATATTTCCATGTTCATAGAGATAGCGGTGTTGATTTTTCCATGTTTATAGAGATAGCGGTGTGGATATTTCCAGGTTTATACGGATAGGGGTGTAGATATTTCCCAGTTTATAGAGATGGCGGTGTATATATTTCCATGTTTATACAGATCACGGAGTAGATATTTCCTTGTTTATACAAATACCGGTGTAGTTATTTCCATGTTTATACAGATATTGGTGTAGATATTTCAATGTATAAACAGATGGCTGTGTAGATATTTCCATGTTTATACAGATGGCTGTGTACATATTTCCATATTTATACACATGACTTTGTAGGTATATCCATGTTTATACAGACGGCGGTGTAGATATTTCCATGTTTCTAGTGATAACTGTGAAGATATTTCTATGTTTAGACAGACCGCGGTGTAGATATTTCCATGTTTATACAGATCGCGGCATAGATATTTCCATGTTTATACAGATCGCGGTGTAGATATTTCCATGTTTATACAGATAGCGGTGTAGATATTTCCATGTTTTTACAGATATCGGTGTAGATATTTCCATGTTTACACAGATTGCGGTGTAGATATTTCCATCTTTCTACAGATGGCATTGTAGATATTTCCATGTTTATACAGATGACTGTATAGGTATTTCCATGTTTTTACAGATGGCGGTGCAGCTATTTCCATGTCTATAGAGATAGCGGTGTAGAAATTTCCGTGTTTGTACAGATGGCGGTGTTGATATTTCCAACTATACACAGATGGCCGTGTAGATATTTCCATGTTTATTCAGATGGCGGCTTAGATATTTCCAAGGACATGCAGATGGCGGTGTAGTTATTTCCATGTTTGTACAGATGGCGGTGTTGATATTTCCATCTATACACAGATGGCCGTGTAGATATTTCCATGTTTATTCAGATGGCGGCTTAGATATTTCCAAGGACATGCAGATGGCTGTGTAGTTATTTCCATGTTTATACAGATAGCGTTGTAGCTATTTCCATGTTTACACAGATGGTGGTGTAGATATTTCCGTGTTTATACACATGGCGGAGTAGATACTTCCATCTTTATGGAGATGGCAGTGTAGATATTTTCACGTTCATAGAGATGGCGGTGTAGATATTTCCATATTTATAGAGATAGCGGTGTAGATATTTCCATCTTTCTACAGATGGCAGTGTAGATATTTCCATGTTTATACAGATGGCCGTGTAGATATTTCCATATTTATACAGATGTCTGTGTAGATATTTCCATGTGTATACAGATGGTATTGTAGATATTTCCATGTTTATACAGGTGGTGGTGTAGATATTTCCATGTTTATTCAGATGAATGTGTAGATATTTCCATGTTTTTACAGATGGCAGTGTAGATATTTCAATGTTTATATAGATGGCGCTGTTGATATTTCCATGTTTATACAGATAACGGTGGAGATATTTCCATGTTTATACAGAGAGCATTGGAGATATTTCCATGTTTATGCACATAGCGGTGTACAAATTTCCATGTTTATAGAGACAGCGCTGTAGGTATTTCCATGTTTATACAGATATCGGTGCAGATATTTTCATGTTTACACAGATGCCAATGAAGATATTTCCATATTTATACAGAGGGCTGTGTAGATATTTCTATATTTATACAGATGGCAGTGTAGATATTTAAATGTTCCTACACATGACTGTGTAGGTATTTCCATGTTTATACAGATGTCTTTGTAGTTATTTCCATGTTTACAGAGATAGCGGTGCAGATATTTCCATGTTTATACAGATAGCAGTGTATATATTTCCATGTTTATACAGATCATGGTGTAGATATTTCCATGTTTATACAGTTACCGGTGTAGATATTTCCATGTTTATACAGACCACAGTGTAGATATTTCCATGTTTACAGAGATAGCAGTGTAGATATTTCCATCTATACACTGATTGCCGTGTAGGTATTTCCATGTGTATACAGATGGCATTGTAGATATTTCCATGTTTATACAGATGGTGGTGTAGATATTTCCATGTTTACACAGATGACTGTATAGATATTTCCATGTTTATACAGATGGCGGTGTAGATATTTCCAAGTTTATAGAGATAGCGGTGTAGATATTTCCATATTTATACAGATAACGGTGTAGAAGTTTCCATGTTTATACAGATAGCGGTGTAAATATTTCCATGTTTATACAGATCACGGTGTAGATATTTCCATGTTTATAGAGTTACCGGTGTAGATATTTCCATGTTTATACTGATAGCGGTGTTGATATTTCCATGTTTATACAGACCGCGGTGTAGATATTTCCATGTTTATACAGATAGCGGTGCAAATATTTCCATGTTTGTACAGATGGCGGTGTTGATATTTCCATCTATACACAGATGACCGTGTAGATATTTCCATGTTTATACAGATGGTGGTGCAGATATTTCCATGGATATGTAGATGGCGGTGTAGATATTTCCATGTTTATACAGATAGCGGTGTAGTTATTTCCATGTTTATATAGATAGCGGTGTAGATATTTCCATGTATGTACACATGGCTGTGTAGATATTTCCATGTTTATACAGATGGCGGTGTAGACATTTCCATGTTTATACAGATAACTTTGTAAGTATTTCCATGTTTATACAGATGGCGGTGTAGATATTTCGATGTTTATAGAGATAGCAGTGGAGATATCTCCATGTTTATGCAGATAGCGGTGTAGATATTTCCATGTTTATACTGATCGTGGTGAAGACGTTTCCATGTTTATAGAGATGGCGGTGTAAATATTTCCATGTTCATAGAGATAGCGGTGTTGATTTTTCCATGTTTATAGTGATAGCGGTGTGGATATTTCCATGTTTATACAGATAGGGGTGTAGATATTTCCCTGTTTATAGAGATGGCGGTGTAGATATTTCCATGTTTATACAGATCACGGTGTAGATATTTCCTTGTTTATACAAATAGCGGTGTAGTTATTTCCATGTTTATACAGATAGTGGTGTAGATATTTCCATGTATATACAGATGGCTGTGTAGATATTTCCATGTTTATACAGATGGCTGTGTAGATATTTCCATGTTTATACAGATGACTTTGTAGGTATTTCCATGTTTATACAGATGGCGGTGTAGATATTTCCATGTTTATAGAGATAACTGTGTAGATATTTCCATGTTTATACAGATCGCGGTGTAGATATTTCCATGTTTATACAGATCGCGGTGTAGATATTTCCATGTTTATACAGATCGCGGTGTAGATATTTCCATGTTTATACAGATAGCGGTGTAGATATTTCCATGTTTTTACAGATATCGGTGTAGATATTTCCATGTTTACACAGATTGCGGTGTAGATATTTCCATCTTTCTACAGATGGCATTGTAGATATTTCCATGTTCATACAGATGACTGTATAGGTATATCCATGTTTTTACAGATGGCGGTGCAGATATTTCCATGTCTATAGAGATAGCGGTGTAGATATTTCCATGTTTGTACAGATGGCGGTGTTGATATTTCCATCTATACACAGATGGCCGTGTAGATATTTCCATGTTTATTCAGATGGCGGCTTAGATATTTCCAAGGACATGCAGATGGCGATGTAGTTATTTCCATGTTTGTACTGATGGCGGTGTTGATATTTCCATCTATACACAGATGGCCGTGTAGATATTTCCATGTTTATTCAGATAACGGCTTACATATTTCCAAGGACATGCAGATGGCGGTGTAGTTATTTCCATGTTTATACAGATAGCGTTGTAGCTATTTCCATGTTTACACAGGTGGTGGTGTAGATATTTCCGTGTTTATACACATGGCGGAGTAGATACTTCCATCTTTATGGAGATGGCAGTATAGATATTTTCACGTTCATAGAGATGGCGGTGTAGATATTTCCATATTTATAGAGATAGCGGTGTAGATATTTCCATCTTTCTACAGATGGCAGTGTAGATATTTCCATGTTTATACAGATGGCCGTGTAGATATTTCCATATTTATACAGATGTCTGTGTAGGTATTTCCATGTGTATACAGATGGTATTGTAGCTATTTCCATGTTTATACAGATGGTGGTGTAGATATTTCCATGTTTATTCAGATGAATGTGTGGATATTTCCATGTTTTTACAGATGGCAGTGTAGATATTTCAATGTTTATATAGATGGCGCTGTTGATATTTCCATGTTTATACAGACAACGGTGGAGATATTTCCATGTTTATACAGAGAGCAGTGGAGATATTTCCATGTTTATACACATAGAGGTGTACATATTTCCATGTTTATAGAGACAGCGGTGTAGGTATTTCCATGTTTATACAGATAGCGGTGCAGATATTTCCATGTTTACACAGATGCCTATGCTGATATTTCCATATTTATACAGAGGGCTGTGTAGATATTTCTATATTAATACAGATGGCAGTGTAGATATTTAAATGTTCCTACACATGACTGTGTAGGTATTTCCATGTGTATACAGATGTCTTTGCAGATATTTCCATGTTTATAAAGATAGCAGTGCAGATATTTCCATGTTTATACAGATAGCGGTGTATATATTTCCATGTTTATACAGATCATGGTGTAGATATTTCCATGTTTATAGAGATAGCAGTGTAGATATTTCCAAGTTTGTACAGATGGCGGTGTTGATGTTTCCATCTATACACAGATTGCCGTGTAGGAATTTCCATGTGTATACAGATGGCATTGTAGATATATCCATGTTTATACAGATGGTGGTGTAGATATTTCCATGTTGACACAGATGACTGTATAGGTATTTCCATGTTTATACAGACCGCGGTGTAGGTATTTCCATGTTTATACAGATAGCGGTGCAGATATTTCCATGTTTGTACAGATGGCGGTGTTGATATTTCCATCTATACACAGATGACCGTGTAGATATTTCCATGTTTATACAGATGGCGGCACAGATATTTCCATGGATATGTAGATGGCGGTGTAGATATTTCCATGTTTATACAGAAAGCGGTGTAGTTATTTCCATGTTTATATAGATAGCGGTGTACATATTTCCATGTATGTACACATAGCTTTGTAGATATTTCCATGTTTATACAGATGGTGGTGTAGATATTTCCATGTTTATACAGATAACTTTGTAAGTATTTCCATGTTTATACAGATGGCGGTGTAGATATTTCGATGTTTATATAGATAGCAGTGGAGATATTTCCATGTTTATAGAGATAGCAGTGGAGTTATTTCCATGTTTATACAGATAGCGGTGTAGATATTCCCATGTTTATACTGATCGCGGTGTAGACATTTCCATGTTTATAGAGATGGCGGTGTAGATATTTCCATGTTCATAGAGATAGCGGTGTTGATTTTTCCATGTTTATAGAGATAGCGGTGTGGATATTTCCATGTTTATACAGATAGGGGTATAGATATTTCCCTGTTTATAGAGATGGCGGTGTAGATATTTCCATGTTTATACAGATCACGGTGTAGATATTTCCTTGTTCATACAAATAGCGGTTTAGTTATTTCCATGTTTACACAGATAGTGGTGTAGATATTTCCATGTATATACAGATGGCTGTGTAGATATTTCCATGTTTATACAGATGTCTGTGTAGATATTTCCATGTTTATACAGATGACTTTGTAGGTATTTCCATGTTTATACAGATGGCGGTGTAGATATTTCCATTTTTATAGAGATAACTGTGTAGATATTTCCATGTTTATACAGATAGCGGTGTAGATATTTCCATGTTTATACAGATCGCGGTGTAGATATTTCCATGTTTATACAGATCGTGGTGTAGATATTTCCATGTTTATACAGATAGCGGTGTAGATATTTCCATGTTTGCACAGATTGCGGTGTAGATATTTCCATCTTTCTACAGATGGCATTGTAGATATTTCCATGTTTATACAGATGACTGTATAGGTATTTCCATGTTTTTACAGATGGCGGTGCAGATATTTCCATGTCTATAGAGATAGCGGTGTAGATATTTCCATGTTTGTACAGATGGCGGTGTTGATATTTCCATCTATACACAGATGGCCGTGTAGATATTTCCATGTTTATTCAGATGGCGGCGTAGATATTTCCAAGGACATGCAGATGGCGGTGTAGTTATTTCCATGTTTATACAGATAGCGGTGTAGGCATTTCCATGTTTACACAGATGGTGGTGTAGATATTTCCGTGTTTATACACATGGCGGAGTTGATACTTCCATCTTTTTGGAGATGGCAGTGTAGATATTTTCATGTTCATAGAGATGGCGGTGTAGATATTTCCATATTTATAGAGATAGCGGTGTAGATATTTCCATCTTTCTACAGATGGCAGTGTAGATATTTCCATGTTTATACAGATGGCTGTGTAGATATTTCCACATTTATACAGATGTCTGTGTAGATATTTCCATGTTTATACAGATGGTATTGTAGCTATTTCCATGTTTATACAGATGGTGGTGTAGATATTTCCATGTTTATTCAGATGACTGTGTAGATATTTCCATGTTTTTACAGATGGCAGTGTAGATATTTCAATGTTTATATAGATGGCGCTGTTGATATTTCCATGTTTATACAGATAACGGTGGAGATATTTCCATGTTTATACAGAGAGCAGTGGAGATATTTCCATGTATATACACATAGCGGTGTACATATTTCCATGTTTATAGAGACAGCGGTGTAGGTATTTCCATGTTTATACAGATAGCGGTGCAGATATTTCCATGTTTACACAGATGCCTATGCAGATATTTCCATATTTATACAGAGGGCTGTGTAGATATTTCTATATTTATACAGATGGCAGTGTAGATATATAATGTTCCTACACATGACTGCGTAGGTATTTCCATGTTTATACAGATGTCTTTGTAGTTATTTCCATGTTAATAGAGATAGCGGTGCAGATATTTCCATGTTTATACAGATAGCGGTGTATATATTTCCATGTTTATACAGATCATGGTGTAGACATTTCCATGTTTATACAGATACTGGTGTAGATATTTCCATGTTTATACAGACCGCAGTGTAGATATTTCCATGTTTATAGAGATAGCAGTGTAGATATTTCCAAGTTTGTACAGATGGCGGTGTTGATGTTTCCATCTATACACTGATTGCCGTGTAGGTATTTCCATGTGTATACAGATGGCATTGTAGATATTTCCATGTTTATACAGGTGGTGGCGTAGATATTTCCATGTTTACACAGATGACTGTATAGGTATTTCCATGTTTATACAGATGGAGGTGTAGATATTTCCAAGTTTATAGAGATAGCGGTGTAGATATTTCCATATTTATACAGATAACGGTGTAGAAGTTTCCATGTTTATACAGATAGCGGTGTAAATATTTCCATGTTTACACAGACCGCGGTGTAGATATTTCCACGTTTATACAGATAGTGGTGCAGATATTTCCATGTTTGTACAGATGGCGGTGTTGATATTTCCATCTATACACAAATGACCGTGTAGATATTTCCATGTTTATACAGATGGCGGCGCAGATATTTCCATGGATATGTAGATGGCTGTGTAGATATTTCCATGTTTATACAGAAAGCGTTGTAGTTATTTCCATGTTTATATAGATAGCGGTTTACATATTTCCATGTATGTACACATAGCTTTGTAGATATTTCCATGTTTATACAGATGGTGGTGTAGATATTTCCATGTTTATACAGATAACTTTGTAAGTATTTCCATGTTTATACAGATGGCGGTGTAGATATTTCGATGTTTATAGAGATAGCAGTGCAGATATTTCCATGTTTATAGAGATAGCGGTGTAGATATTCCCATGTTTATACTGATTGCGGTGTAGACATTTCCATGTTTATAGAGATGGCGGTTTAGATATTTCCATGTTCATAGAGATAGCGGTGTTGATTTTTCCATGTTTATACAGATAGCGGTGTGGATATTTCCTTGTTCATACAAATAGCGGTGTAGTTATTTCCATGTTTACACAGATAGTGGTGTAGATATTTCCATGTATATACAGATGGCTGTGTAGATATTTCCATGTTTATACAGATGGCTGTGTAGATATTTCCACGTTTATACAGATGACTTTGTAGGTATTTCCATGTTTATACAGATGGCGGTGTAGATATTTCCATTTTTATAGAGATAACTGTGTAGATATTTCCATGTTTATACAGATAGCGGTGTAGATATTTCCATGTTTATACAGATCGCGGTGCAGATATTTCCATGTTTATACAGATAGCGGTGTAGATATTTCCATGTTTTTACAGATATCGGTGTAGATATTTCCATGTTTACACAGATTGCGGTGTAGATATTTCCATCTTTCTACAGATGGCATTGTAGATATTTCCATGTTTATACAGATGACTGTATAGGTATTTCCATGTTTTTACAGATGGCGGTGCAGATATTTCCATGTCTATAGAGATAGCGGTGTAGATATTTCCATGTTTGTACAGATGGCGGTGTTGATATTTCCAACTATACACAGATGGCCGTGTAGATATTTCCATGTTTATTCAGATGGCGGTGTAGATATTTCCAAGGACATGCAGATGGCGGTGTAGTTATTTCCATGTTTATACAGATAGCGGTGTAGGTATTTCCATGTTTACAGAGATGGTGGTGTAGATAATTCCGTGTTTATACACATGGCGGAGTAGATACTTCCATCTTTATGGAGATGGCAGTGTAGATATTTTCATGTTCATAGAGATGGCGGTGTAGATATTTCCATATTTATAGAGATAGCGGTGTAGATATTTCCATCTTTCTACAGATGGCAGTGTAGATATTTCCATGTTTATACAGATGGCCGTGTAGATATTTCCATATTTATACAGATGTCTGTGTAGATATTTCCATGTGTATACAGATGGTATTGTAGCTATTTCCGTGTTTATACAGATGGTGGTGTAGGTATTTCCATGTTTATTCAGATGAATGTGTAGATATTTCCATGTTTTTACAGATGGCAGTGTAGATATTTAAATGTTTATATAGATGGCTTTGTTGATATTTCCATGTTTATACAGATAACGGTGGAGATATTTCCATGTTTATACAGACAGCAGTGGAGATATTTCCATGTTTATACACATAGCGGTGTACATATTTCCATATTTATAGAGACAGCAGTGTAGGTATTTCCATGTTTATACAGATAGCGGTGCAGATATTTAAATGTTTACACAGATGCCTATGCAGATATTTCCATATTTACACAGAGGGCTGTGTAGATATTTCTATATTTATACAGATGGCAGTGTAGATATTTAAATGTTCCTACACATGACTGTGTAGGTATTTCCATGTTTATACAGATGTCTTTGTAGTTATTTCCATGTTTATAGAGATAGCGGTGCAGATATTTCCATGTTTATACAGATAGCGGTGTATATATTTCCATGTTTATACAGATCATGGTGTAGATATTTCCATGTTTATACAGATACCGGTGTAGATATTTCCATGTTTATACAGACTGCAGTGTAGATATTTCCATGTTTATAGAGATAGCAGTGTAGATATTTCCATGTTTGTACAGATGGCGGTGTTGATGTTTCCATCTATACACTGATTGCCTTGTAGGTATTTCCATGTGTATACAGATGGCATTGTAGATATTTCCATGTTTATACAGATGGTGGTGTAGATATTTCCATGTTTACACAGATGACTGTATAGGTATTTCCATGTTTATACAGATGGCGGTGTAGATATTTCCATGTTTATAGAGATAGCGGTGTAGATATTTCCATATTTATACAGATAACGGTGTAGATATTTCCATGTTTATTCAGATAGCAGTGTAAATATTTCCATGTTTATACAGATCACAGTGTAGATATTTCCAGGTTTATAGAGATAGCAGTGTAGATATTTCCATGTTTATACAGATAGCGGTTTAGCTATTTCAATGTTTATACAGACCGCGGTGTAGATATTTCCATGTTTATACAGATAGCGGTGCAGATATTTCCATGTTTGTACAGATGGCGGTGTTGATATTTCCATCTATACACAGATGACTGTGTAGATATTTGCATGTTTATACAGAAGGCGGCGCAGATATTTCCATGGATATGTAGAAGGCGGTGTAGATATTTCCATGTTTATACAGATAGCTGTGTAGATATTTCCATGTATATATAGATGGCTGTGTAGATATTTCCATGTTTATACAGATGGCCGTGTAGATATTTCCATGTTTATACAGATGACTTTGTAGGTATTTCCATGTTTATACAGATGGCAGTGTATGTATTTCCATGTTTATAGAGATAGCTGTGTAGGTATTTCCATGTTTATACAGATCACGTTGTAGATATTTCCATGTTTATACAGACAGCAGTGGAGATATTTCCATGTTTATACACATAGCGGTGTACATATTTCCATGTTTATAGAGACAGCGGTGTAGGTATTTCCATGTTTATACAGATAGCGGTGCAGATATTTCCATGTTAATACAGATGCCTATGCAGATATTTCCATATTTACACAGAGGGCTCTTTAGATGTTTCCATGTTTATACAGATGTCAGTGTAGATTTTCCCACATTCCTTCACATGACTGTGTAGGTATTTCCGTGTTTATACAGATGGCTTTGTAGATATTTCCATGTTTATAGAGATAGCGGTGTAGATATTTCCATGTTTATACAGATAGCGGTGTAAATATTTCCATGTTTATACGCATCGTGGTGTAGATATTTCCATGTTTATACAGATACCGTTGTAGAAATTTCCATGTTTATACAGACCGCAGTGTAGATATCTCCATGTTTATACAGATAGCGGTGTAGATATTTCCATGTTTGTACAGTTGGCGGTGTTGGTGTTTCCATCTATACACAGATTGCCGTGTAGTTATTTCCATGTGTATACAGATGGCATTGTAGAAATTTCCATGTTTATACAGATGGTGGTGTAGATATGTCCATGTTTATACAGATGTCCCTATTGGTATTTCCATGTTTTTACAGATGGCATTGTAGATATTCCCATGTTTATAGAGATAGCAGTGTAGATATTTCCATGTTTATACAGATGGCGGTGTAGATATTTCCATGTTTATAGAGATAGCGTTGTAGATATTTGCATATTTATACCGATAACGGTGTAGATATTTCCATGTTTATACAGATAGCAGTGTAAATATTTCTATTTTTATTCAGATCACGGTGTAGATATTTCCAGGTTTATAGAGATAGCAGTGTAGATATTTCCATGTTTATACAGATAGCGGTTTAGCTATTTCCATGTTTATACAGACCGCGGTGTAGATATTTCCATGTTTATACAGATAGTGGTGCAGATATTTCCATGTTTGTACAGTTGGCGGTGTTGATATTTCCATCTATACACAGATGATCGTGTAGATATTTCCATGTTTATACAGAAGGCGGCGCAGATATTTCCATGGATATGTAGAAGGCGGTGTAGATATTTCCATGTTTATACAGATAGCGGTGTAGATATTTCCATGTATATACAGATGGCTGTGTAGCTATTTCCATGTTTATACAGATGGCTGTGTAGATATTTCCATGTTTATATAGATGACTTTGTAGGTATTTCCATGTTTATACAGATGGCCGTGTAGGTATTTCCATGTTTATAGAGATAGCTGTTTAGATATTTCCATGTTTATACAGATAGCGGTGTAGATATTTCCATGTTTATACAGATAGCGGTGCAGATATTTCCATGTTTGTACAGATGGCGGTGTTGATATTTTCATCTATACACAGATGACCGTGTAGATATTTCCATGTTTATACAGACGGCGGTGCAGATATTCCATGGATATGTAGAAGGCGGTGTAGATATTTCCATGTTTATACAGATAGCTGTGTAGATATTTCCATGTATATACAGATGGCTGTGTAGATATTTCCATGTTTTTATAGATGACTTTGTAGGTATTTCCATGTTTATACAGATGGCCTTGTAGGTATTTCCATGTTTATAGAGATAGCTGTGTAGATATTTCCATGTTTATACAGATAGTGGTGTAGATATTTCCATGTTTATACAGACAGCAGTGGAGATATTTCCATGTGTATACACATAGCGGTGTACATATTTCCATGTTTATAGAGACAGCGGTGTAGGTATTTCCATGTTTATACAGATAGCGGTGCAGATATTTCCATGTTTATACAGATGCCTATGCAGATATTTCCATATTTATACAGAGGGCTCTGTAGATATTTCCATGTTTATACAGATGGCAGTGTAGATTTTTCCATGTTCCTACACATGACTGTGTAGGTATTTCCATGTTTATACAGATGGCTTTGTAGATATTTCCATGTTTATAGAGATAGCAGTGTAGATATTTCCATGGTTATAGAGATAGCGGTGTAAATATTTCCATGTTTATACAGATCGGGGTGTAGATATTTCCATGTTTATACAGATACCGGTGTAGAAATTTTCATGTTTATATAGACCGCAGTGTAGATATTTCCATGTTTATACAGACCGCAGTGTAGATAACTCCATGTTTATACAGATAGCGGTGTAGATATTTCCATGTTTGTACAGATGGCGGTGTTGATGTTTCCATCTATACACAGATTGCCGTGTAGGTATTTCCAGGTGTATACAGACGGTATTGTAGATATTTCCATGTTTATACAGATGCTGGTGTAGATATTTCCATGTTTATACAGATGACTCTATAGGTATTTCCATGTTTTTACAGATGGCATTGTAGATATTTCCATGTTTATAGAGAGAGCAGTGTAGATATTTCCATGTTTATAAAGATGGCGGTGTATATATTTCCATGTTTATACAGATAGCAGTGTAAATATTTCCATGTTTATACAGATCACGGTGTAGATATTTCCAGGCTTATAGAGATAGTAGTGTAGATATTTCCATGTTTATACAGATAGCGGTTTAGCTATTTCCATGTTTATACAGACCGCGGTGTAGATATTTCCATGTTTATACAGATAGCGGTGCAGATATTTCCATGTTTGTACAGATGGCGGTGTTGATATTTCCATCTATACACAGATGACCGTGTAGATATTTCCATGTTTATACAGAAGGCGGCGCAGATATTTCCATGGATATGTAGAAGGCGGTGTAGATATTTCCATGTTTATACAGATAGCTGTGTAGATATTTCCATGTATATACAGATGGCTGTGTAGATATTTTCATGTTTATAGAGAAAGCGGTGTAGGTATTTCCATGTATATAGAGATATCGGTGTAGATATTTCCATATTTATACAGATAGAGGTGTAGGTATTTCCAAGTTTATACAGATTGCGGTGTAGATATTTCCATGTTTCTACAGATGGCGGTGTAGATATTTCCTTGTTTATACAGACAGCGGTGTTGATATTTTCATGTTTATACAGGTAGCAGTGTAGTTATTTCCATGTTTGCAGAGTTAGCGGTGTAGATATTTCCACCTTTGCACAGATTGCCATGTAGATACTTCCATGTTTATGCCGATAGCTGTGTAGATATTTAAAAGTTCACACAGATAGCTGTGTAGATATTTCCATGTTTACACACATAGCGTGGTAGATATTTCCATGTTTATACAGATTGCGGTGTAGATATGTCCATGATTATACAGATAGCGGTGTAGATATTTTCATGTTTATACAGATAGCGGTGGAGATATTTCCATGTTTATAGAGACTGCGGTGTAAATATTTCCATGTTTATACAGATTGCGATGTAGATATTTACATGTTTACAGAGATAGCGGTGTAGATATTTCCATCTTTGCACAGATTGCTGTGTAGATATTTCCATTTTTACACAGATAGCTGGGTAGATATTTCCAAGTTTGCACAGATAGCTGTGTAGATATTTCCATGTTTACACAGATAGCATTGTATATATTTCCATGTTTATACAGATAGTGGTGTAGATATTTCCATGTTTATACAGATAGCGGTGTAGATATTTCCATGTTTACACAGATTGGGGTGGAGATATTTCCCTGTTTATACAGATAGCGATGTAGATATTTCCATGTTTATACACATAGCGGTGTAGATATTTCCATGTTTATAGAGATAGCGGTGTAGATATTTCCGTGTATATACAGATTGCATTGAAGATATTTCCATATTTATACAGATAGTGGTGTAGATATTTCCATGTTTATACAGATGGCGGTGTAGATACATCCATGTTTCTGAAGATGGCGGTGTAGATATTTTCATGTTTATGGAGATGGATGTGTAGATATTTCCATGTATATAGAGATAGAAGTGTAGATATTTTCATGTTTATAGAGAAAGCGGTGTAGGTATTTCCATGTTTATATAGATGGCAGTGTAGATATTTCCATGTTTATACAGACATCAGTGTAGATATTTCCATGTTTATAGAGATAGCGGTGTAGTTATTTCCATCTTTGCACAGATTGCGGTGTAGGTATTGCCAAACTTACACGGAGATCGGTGTAGATATTTCCAAGTCTACACAGACAGCTGTGTAGATATTTCCTTGTTTACAGAGATAGCACTGTAGATATTTCCATGTTTACACAGATTGCGGTGTAGTTATTTCCATGTTGATAGAGATAACAGTGTAGATATTTCCATGTTTATACAAGTAGCGGTGTAGAAATTCCCATGTTTATACAGATCGCTTTGTAGGCATATCCACCTTTCTACAGATGTCATTGTAGATATTTCCAAGTTTATACAGATGGCAGTGTAGATATTTCCATGTTTATACAGATGTCTGTGTAGATATTTCCATGTTTATGCAGATGGCGGTGTAGATATTTCCATGTTTATAGAGATGGCGGTGTAGTTATTTCTATGTTTATACAGATAGCGGTGTAAATATCTCCATGTTTATAGAGATGGTGGTGTAAGTATTTTCATGTTTATAGAGAGAGCGCTGTAGATATTTCCATGTTTATACAGATAACGGTGTTGGTATTTCCATGTTTATACAGATAGCGGTGCATATATTTCAATGTTTATACAGATCGCGGTTTAGATATTTCCATCTTTATACAGATGGCAGTGTACATATTTCCATGTTTATACAGATAGCGGTGTAGATATTTCCATGTCTATAGAGATAGCGGTGTAGGTATTTCCATATTTATACAGATGGCGGTGTAGATACATCCATGTATCTGAAGATGGCGGTGTAGATATTTTCATGTTTATAGAGATGGTGGTGTAGATATTTCCATGTTTATACAGATGTCTGTGTAGATAATTCCATGTTTATGCAGATATCGTTGTAGATATTTCCATGTTTATAGAGATGGCGGTCTAGTTATTTCTAAGTTTATAGAGATAGCGGTGTAAATATTTCCATGTTTATAGAGATGGTGGTGTAAGTATTTTCAAGTTTATAGAGATAGCGGTGTAGATATTTCCATGTTTATAAAGATAGCGGTGCAGACATTTCCATGTTTATACAGATAGCGGTGTGGCTATTTCCATGTTTATACAGATAGCAGTGTGGGTATTTCCATGTTTATACAGATAGCGGTATAGATATTTCCATGTTTATAGAGATGACTGTCTAAATATTTCCATGTTTATACAGGTTTCCGTGTAGATATTTCCATGTTTATACAGATGGTGGTGTAGATATTTCCATGTATATACAGATGACTGTGAAGTTATTTTCATGTTTATAGAGATGTCAGTGTAGATATTTTCATGTTTATAGAGATAACGATGTAGATATTTCCATGTTTATACAGATAGCGGTGTAGACATTTCCATGTTAAGAGAGACAGAGTTGCAGATATTTCCGTATTTATACAGATAGCTGTGTAGATCTTTCCAGGTTTATACAGATGGCGGTGCAGATATTTCCATGTTTATAGAGATAGCGTTGTAGATATTTCCATGTTTATAGAGATGGCGTTGTAGGTAATTCCATCTTTATAGAGATAGTGGTGTATATATTTCCATGATTATACTACTCGCAGTGCAGATATTTCTATCTTTATACAGACGGCAGTGAAGGTTTTTCCATGTTTATACAGATAGTGGTGTAGATATTTCCATGTATATACAGATGGCTGTGTAGATATTTCCATGTTTATACAGATGGATGTGTAGATATTTCCATGTTTATACAGATGACTTTGCAGGTATTTCCATGTTTATACAGATAGCGGTGTAAATCTTTCCATGTTTATACAGATCGTGGTGTAGATATTTCCATGTTTATAGAGATAGCAGTGTAGATATTTCCAACTTTATACAGATAGCGGTGTAGATATTTCCATGTTTATACAGATGGCGGTGTAGATATTTTCATGTTTATATAGATGGCGGTGTAGATATTTCCATGTTTGTTGAGATTGAGGTGTTGATATTTCCATGTTTATAGAGTTAGCGCTGTAGGTATTTCCTTGTTTATAGAGATAGTTGTGTAAATATATCCATGTTTATACAGATGGCTGTGTAGATATTTCCATGTGTATACCGATGACTCTGTAGATATTTGTATGTTTACACAAATGGCGGTGCAGATATTTCCATTTTTATACAGATAGTTGTGTAGATATTTCCATGTTTATACAGATAGCTGTGCAGATATATCCATGTTTATGTAGATAGCGATGTAGATATTTCCATGTTTATACAGATAGTGGCATAGATATTTCCATGTTTACAGAGATAGTGGTGTAGATATTTCCATCTTTCCACAGATGGCAGTTTAGATATTTCCATGTTTATACAGATGACAGTGTAGATATTTCCATATTTATACAGATAGCGGTGTAGATATTTCCATGTTTATAGAGATTGCTTTGTAGATATTTCCATGTTTATACAGATGACTGTATAAACGGTGTTGATATTTCCAACTGTACACAGATTGCCGTGGAGATATTTCCATCTTTATACAGATGGCGTTGTAGATATTTCCATGGATATGCAGATGGCGGTGTGGATATTTCCATGTTTATAGAGATAGCGGTGTAGGTATTTCCATGTTTATAGACATAGCGGTGTAGATATTTCCATGTTTATGTAGATGGCGTTGTAGATATTTCCATGTTTATACCGATAGCTGTGTTGGTATTTCCACGTTTATAGAGATAGCGATGTAGATATTTCCATGTTTATAAAGCTCGCGGTGCAGATATTTATATCTTTATACTGATGGCATTGTAGATATTTCCGTATTCACACTGATGGCGGTGTAGATGTTTCCATGTTTGTACAGATGCCGGAGTAGTTAGTTCCATGTTTATGGAGATGGCAGTGAAGATATTTTCATGTTTATAGAGATGGCGGTGTAGATATTTCCATGTTTATAGAGAAAGCAGTGTAGATATTTACATGTTTATTCAGATGGCTGTGTAGATATTACCATGTTTATACAGATGGCATTGTAGATAATTCCATGTTTATACAGATGACTGTATAGGTATTTCCATGTTTTTACACATGGCAGTGCAGATATTTCCATGTTTATAGAGATAGCGGTGTAGATATTTCCATATGTGTACAGATGTCTGTGTTGATATTTCCATCTATACACAGATGGCCGTGTAGATATTTCCATGTTTATACAGATGGCGGCGTAGATATTTCCATGGACATGCAGATGGCGGAGTAGTTATTTCCATGTTTATACAGATAGCGGAGTAGATATTTCCATGTTTACACAGATGGTGGTGTAGATATTTCCGTGTTTATACACATGGCGGAGAAGATACTTCCATCTTTATGGAGATGGCAGTGTAGATATTTTCATGTTTATAGAGATGTCGGTGTAGATATTTCCATATTTATAGAGATAGCGGTGTAGAAATTTCCATCTTTCTCCAGATGGCAGTGCAGATATTTCCATGTTTATACAGATGGCGGTGTAGATATTTCCATATTTTTACAGATGTCTGTGTAGATATTTCCATGTATATACAGATGGTATTGTAGCTATTTCCATGTTTATACAGATGGTGGTGTAGATATTTCCATGTTTATTCAGATGACTGTGTAGATATTTCCATGTTTTTACAGATGGCAGTGTAGATATTTCAATGTTTATAGAGATGACGCTGTAGATATTTCCATGTTTATACAGATAACGGTGGAGATATTTCCATGTTTATACAGACAGCAGTGGAGATATTTCCATGTTTATACACATAGCGGTGTACATATTTCCATGTTTATAGATACATCGGTGCAGGTATTTCCATGTTTATACAGATAACGGTGCAGATATTTCCATGTTTATACAGATCGCGGTGTAGATATTTCCATGTTTATACAGATCTCGGTGTAGATATTTCCATGTTTATACAGATAGCGGTGTAGATATTTCCATGTTTATACAGATAGCGGTGTAGATATTTCCATGTTTATAGAGATAGCGGTGTAGGTATTTCCATGTTTGTAGACATAGTGGTGTAGATATTTCCATGTTTACACAGATGGTGGTGTAGATATTTCCGTGTTTATACACATGGCGGTGTAGATACTTCCATCTTTACGGAGATGGGAGTGTAGATATTTTCATGTTTATAGAGATGGCGGTGTAGATATTTACATATTTATAGAGATAGTGGTGTACATATTTCCATCTTTCTACAGATGGCAGTGTAGATATCTCCATGTTTATACAGATGGCCGTGTATATATTTCCATATTTATACAGATGTCTGTGTAGATATTTCCATGTGTATACAGATGGTATTGTAGGTATTTCCATGTATATACAGATGGTGGTGTAGTTATTTCCAGGTTTATTCAGATGACTGTGTAGATATTTCCATGTTTTTACAGATGGCAGAGTAGATATTTCAATGTTTATAGAGATGGTGCTGTAGATATTTCCATGTTTAAACAGATAACAGTGGAGATATTTCCATGTTTATACAGACAGCAGTGGAGATATATCCATGTTTATACACATAGCGGTGTACATATTTCCATGTTTATAGAGACAGCGGTGTAGGTATTTCCATGTTTATACAGATAGCTGTGCAGATATTTCCATGTTTACACAGATGCCTATGCAGATATTTCCATATTTATACAGAGGGCTGTGTAGATATTTCTATGTTTATACAGATGGCAGTGTAGATATTTCCATGTTCCTACACATGACTGTGTTGGTATTTACATCTGTATACAGATTACTTTGTAGATATTTCCATGTTTATAGAGATAGCGGTGCAGATATTTCCATGTTTATACAGATAGCGCTGTATATATTTCCATTTTTATACAGATCGAAGTGAAGATATTTCCATGTTTATACAGATACCGGTGTAGATATTTCCATGTTCATACAGACCGCAGTGTAGATAATGCCATGTTTATAGAGATAGCAGTGTAGATATTTTCATGTTTGCACAGATAGCGCTGTTGATGTTTCCATCTATACACAGATTGCCGTGTAGGTATTTCCATGTGTATACAGATGGCATTGTAGATATTTCCATGTTTATACAGATGGTGGTGTAGATATTTCCATGTTTACACAGATGACTGTATAGGTATTTCCATGTTTATACAGATGGTGGTGTAGATATTTCCATGTTTATTCAGATGACTGTGTAGATATTTCCATGTTTTTACAGATGGCAGTGTAGATATTTCAATGTTTATAGAGATGACGCTGTAGATATTTCCATGTTTAGACAGATAACGGTGGATATATTTCCATGTTTATACAGACAGCAGTGGAGATATTTCCATGTTTATACACATAGCGGTGTACATATTTCCATGTTTATAGAGACATCGGTGCAGGTATTTCCATGTTTATACAGATAGCGGTGCAGATATTTCCATGTTTATACAGATCGCGGTGTAGATATTTCCATGGTTATAGAGATAGCGGTGTAGGTATTTCCATGTTTATAGACATAGTGGTGTAGATATTTCCATGTTTACACAGGTGGTGGTGTAGATATTTCCGTGTTTATACACATGGCGGTGTAGATACTTCCATCTTTATGGAGATGGCAGTGTAGATATTTTCATGTTTATAGAGATGTCGGTGTAGATATTTCCATATTTATAGAGATAGCGGTGTAGAAATTTCCATCTTTCTCCAGATGGCAGTGCAGATATTTCCATGTTTATACAGATGGCGGTGTAGATATTTCCATATTTTTACAGATGTCTGTGTAGATATTTCCATGTATATACAGATGGTATTGTAGCTATTTCCATGTTTATACAGATGGTGGTGTAGATATTTCCATGTTTATTCAGAAGACTGTGTAGATATTTCCATGTTTTTACAGATGGCAGTGTAGATATTTCAATGTTTATAGAGGTGACGCTGTAGATATTTCCATGTTTATACAGATAACGGTGGAGATATTTCCATGTTTATACAGACAGCAGTGGAGATATTTCCATGTTTATACACATAGCGGTGTACATATTTCCATGTTTATAGAGACATCGGTGCAGGTATTTCCATGTTTATACAGATAGCGGTGCAGATATTTCCATGTTTATACAGATCGCGGTGTAGATATTTCCATGTTTATACAGATCTCGGTGTAGATATTTCCATGTTTATACAGATAGCGGTGTAGATATTTCCATGTTTATACAGATAGCGGTGTAGATATTTCCATGGTTATAGAGATAGCGGTATAGGTATTTCCATGTTTATAGACATAGTGGTGTAGATATTTCCATGTTTACACAGATGGTGGTGTAGATATTTCCGTGTTTATACACATGGCGGAGTAGATACTTCCATCTTTATGGAGATGGCAGTGTAGATATTTTCATGTTTATAGAGATGGCGGTGTAGATATTTACATATTTATAGAGATAGTGGTGTACATATTTCCATCTTTCTACATATGGCAGTGTAGATATCTCTATGTTTATACAGATGGCCGTGTAGATATTTCCATATTTATTCAGATGTCTGTGTAGATATTTCCATGTGTATACAGATGGTATTGTAGGTATTTCCATGTATATACAGATGGTGGTGTATTAATTCCAGGTTTATTCAGATGACAGTGTAGATATTTCCATGTTTCTACAGATGGCAGAGTAGATATTTCAATGTTTGTAGAGATGGTGCTGTAGATATTTCCATGTTTAAACAGATAACAGTGGAGATATTTCCATGTTTATACAGACAGCAGTGGAGATATATCCATGTTTATACACATAGCGGTGTACATATTTCCATGTTTATAGAGACAGCGGTGTAGGTATTTCCATGTTTATACAGATAGCTGTGCATATATTTCCATGTTTACACAGATGCCTATGCAGATATTTCCATATTTATACAGAGGGCTGTGTAGATATTCCTATGTTTATACAGATGGCAGTGTAGATATTTCCATGTTCCTACACATGACTGTGTTGGTATTTACATCTGTATACAGATTACTTTGTAGATATTTCCATGTTTATAGAGATAGCGGTGCAGATATTTCCATGTTTATACAGATAGCGCTGTATATATTTCCATTTTTATACAGATCGTGGTGAAGATATTTCCATGTTTATACAGATACCGGTGTAGATATTTCCATGTTCATACAGACCGCAGTGTAGGTAATGCCATGTTTATAGAGATAGCAGTGTAGATATTTTCATGTTTGTACAGACGGCGGTGTTGATGTTTCCATGTATACACAGATTGCCATGTAGGTATTTCCATGTGTATAGAGATGGCATTGTAGATATTTCCATGTTTATACAGATGGTGGTGTAGATATTTCCATGTTTACACAGATGACCGTATAGGTATTTCCATGTCTATACAGATGGCGGTGTAGATATTTCCAAGTTTATAGAGATAGCGGTGTAGATATTTCCATATTTATACAGATAACGGTATAGAAGTTTCCATGTTTATATAGATAGCGGTGTAAATATTTCCATGTTTATACAGATCACGGTGTAGATGTTTCCATGTTTATAGAGATAGCGGTGTAGATATTTCCATGTTTATACAGATAGCAGTGTAGATGTTTCCATGTTTATACACACTGCGGTATAGATATTTTCATGTTTATACAGATAGCGGTGCAGATTTTTCCGTGTTTGTACAGATGGCGGTGTTGATATTTCCATCTATACAAAGATGACCGTGTAGATAGTTCCATGTTTATACAGATGGGAGCACAGTTATTTCCGTGGATATGTAGATGGCGGTGTAGATATTTCCATGTTTATACAGATAGCGGTGTAGTTATTTCCGTGTTTATATAGATAGCGGTGTACATATTTCCATGTATATACACATGGCTGTGTAGATATTTCCATGTTTATACAGATGGCGGTGGAGATATTTCCATGTTTATACAGATAACTTTGTAAGTATTTCCATGTTTATACAGATGGCGGTGTAGATATTTCGATGTTTATAGAGATAGCAGTGGAGATATTTCCATGTTTATACAGATAGCGGTGTAGTTATTTCCATGTTTATACTGATCGTGGTGTAGATAGTTCCATGTTACAGAGATGGCGGTGTAGATATTTCCATGTTCACAGAGAAAGCGGTGTTGATTTTTCCATGTTTATAGAGATAGCGGTGTGGATATTTCCATGTTTATACAGATAGGGGTGTAGATATTTCCATGTTTATAGAGATGGCAGTGTAGATATTTCCATGTTTATACAGATCACGGTGTAGATATTTCCTTGTTTATACAAATTGCGGTGTAGTTATTTCCATGTTTATACAGATAGCGGTGTAGATATTTCCATGTAAATGCAGATGGCTGTGTAGATATTTCCACGTTTATACAGATGACTTTGTAGGTATTTCCATGTTTATACAGATGGCGGTGTAGATGTTTCCATTGTTATAGAGATAGCTTTGTAGATATTTCCGTGTTTATACATATAACGGTGTAGATATTTCCATGTTTATACAGATAGCCGTGTAGATATTTCAATGTTTATACAGATCACGGTGTAGATATTAACATGTTTATAGGGATAGCGGTGCAAATATTTCCACATTTATACAGATAGCGGTGTAGTTATTTCCATGTTTATACAGATAGCGGTGTAGATATTTCCATGTATATACAGATGGCTTTGTAGATATTTCCATGTTTATACAGATGGCTGTGTAGATATTTCCATGTTTATACAGATGACTTTGTAGTTATTTCCATGTTTATACAGATGGCGGTGTAGATATTTCCATGTTTATAGAGATAGCTGTGTAGGTATTTCCATGTTTACACAGATAGCGGTCTAGATATTTCCATGTTTATACAGATCGCGGTGTAGATATTTCTATGTTTATACAGATCGCGGTGTAAATATTTCCATGTTTATACAGATAGTGGTGTAGATATTTCCATGTTTATACAGATGGCGGTGTAGATATTACCATGTTTATAGAGAAGGCGGTGTAGATATTTCCATGTTTATAGAGATAGCGGTGTAGATATATCCATGTTCATAGAGATAGCAGTGCGGATATTTCCATGTTTATACAGATAGCAGTGTAGATATTTCCATGTTTATACAGATTGCAGTGTAGATATTTCCATGTTTATACAGATAGCGGTGTAGATATTTCCACGTTTATACCGATGGCGGTGTAGATATTTCCATCTTTCTGCAAATGGCATTGTAGATATTTCTATGTTTATAGAGATGGCGGTGTAGATATTTCCATGTTTATATCTATGGCAGTTTAGATATTTTCTTGTTTATGTAGATGGCGTTGTATATACCTCCATGTGTAAAGAGATGGAGGTGTGTATATTTCCATGTTGATGGAGATAGCGGTGTAGATATTTCCATGTTTCTACAGATGACTGTGTAGATATTTCCATGTTTGTACAGATGGCAATGTAGATATTTCCATGTTTATAGAGATAGCCGTGTAGATATTTTCATGTTTATACAGATTGCGGTGGAGGTATGTCCATGTTTATACAGATAGAAATGGAGATATTTCCACGTTAATACACATAGCGGTGTATATATTTCCATGTTTACATAGATAGCGGTGTAGATATTTCCATGTTTATACAGATTGCTGTGCCGATATTTCCATGTTTATACAGAGTTCTTTCTTGGTATTTCCATGTTTATATAGATGACCGTGTAGATAATTCCACGTTTATACAGATGGCGGTGTAGATATTTCCATGTTTATAGAGAGAGCGGTGTAGATATTTCCATGTTTATAGAGATAGCGGTTTAAATCTTTCCATCTTTATACAGATAGTGGTGTAGATATTTCCATGTTTATACAGATGGCGGTGTAGATACAGCCATGTTTCTGAAGATGGCAGTGTAGACATTTTCATGTTTACATAGATGGTGGTGTTGATATTTCCATGTTTACAGAGGTTGCGGTGTAGATATTTCCATGTTTATAGTGAAAGTGGTGTAGTTATTTCCATGTTTATACAGATAGCGGTGTAGACATTTCCATATTTATACAGGTAGCGGTGTAGGTATTTCCATGTTTATACAGATGGCAGTGTAGATATTTCCATGTTTCTAAAGATGGCGGTGTAGATATTTCCTTGTTTATACAGATAGCGGTGTAGATATTTCCGTGTATATACAGATAGCGGTGTAGATATTTCCATGTTTACACAGATAGCGGTGGAGATATTTCCATGTTTATAGAGATAGCGGTTTAAATGTTTCCATCTTTATATAGATAGTGGTGTAGATATTTCCATGTTTGTACAGATGTCGGTGTAGATACAGCCATGTTTCTGAAGATGGCAGTGTAGACATTTTCATGTTTACATAGTTGGCGGTGTAGATATTTCCATGTTTACAGAGATTGCGTTGTAGATATTTCCATGTTTATAGTGCAAGTGGTGTAGGTATTTCCATGTTTATAGAGATAGCGGTTTAGACATTTCCATATTTATACAGGTAGCGGTGTAGGTATTTCCATGTTTATACAGATGGCGGTGTAGATATTTCCATGTTTACAGAGATAGTGGTGTAGATATTTCCATGTATATACAGATAGCGGTGTAGATATTTCCATGTTTACAAAGATAGCGGTGGAGATATTTCCCTGTTTATACAGATAGGGATGTAGATATTTCCATGTTTATACAGATAGCGGTGTAGATATTTCCATGTTTATAGAGATAGCGGTGTAGATATTTCCATGTTTATACAGATGGCTGTGTAGATATTTCCATGTGTATACAGATGGCGGTGTAGATATTTCCATGTTTATACGTATAGCAGTGTAGATATTTCCATGTTTACAGATATAGCGGTAAAGATATTTCCATCTTTGCACAGATTGCGTTGTAGACATTGTACACTTTACACAGATAGCGGTGTAGATATTTCCAAGTTTACACAGATACCTGTGTCGGTATATCCATGTTTACAGAGATATCATTGTAGATATTTCCATGTTTATACTGATAGCGGTGTAGTTATATACATGTTGATACAGATAGCGGGATAGATATTTTCAGGGTTATACAGATAGTGGTGTAGGTATTTCCACGTTTTACAGATAGCAATGTAGATATTTCCCTGTTTACACAGATAGCGTTGTAAATATTTCCATGTTTACACAGATAGCGTTGTAGATATTTCCATGCTTACACAGATTGCGGTGTAGATATTTCCAAGTTTACACAGATAGCTGTGTAGATATTTCCATGTTTACACAGATAGCGTTGTAGATATTTCATTGTTTATAGAGATAGCGGTGTGTGTATTTCCATGTTTTTAAAGATACCGGTGTAGTTATTTCCGTGTTTATAAAGATAGCGGAGGAGATATTTCCATGTTTATACAGATAGCAGTGTAAAAATTTCCATATTTATACAGATAGCGGTGTAGTTATTTCCATGTTTATACAGATAGCAGTGTAGATATTTCCATGTTTACAGAGATTTTATGAAAAGTTATTTTATGAAGACCAAACAAGTCATTGGGGTACCTACCTTATGTCATTTTTTACATTGAGAGTGTTAAAAATACCCCTACCCTAACCAAAACCCTGACAAATAGAGCCAGGAAAGGCCATGCAATAAAGGATTCTTGGGCTTGTATGCCTGATAACAATAACTTATCACAGAAGACTGCAAAAAACACAATCTTGCACAAAGCCCATTGCAACTTCGCACACAACAATGCTTTTGAAGGATATTTGCCCAACAACTGCCTGTCCAACCTGTGCCTGGCATCACCTTTGTTATTGATCTTTGTAGCCAAGGATAGTCATTTCCAAATGATCATATAATCTTCCTCATTTTTTCTTTTGTCTTCCTTTACCTCCGTGAATATGCGTATAGTTTACTCTGGCTTGCCTGTTTCTATTGCAAGGCTCTGTTTCCAAACGAATATCTTTTTCTTGTGGAGAGCCTCTCTCTGTTTGTTAGTTAGGTTGATAAGAGAAATGTGAACATTTGAGAGCTCAGGTAAAAGGCCTTAGTCTACAGTGAACCTTTTTTGCACCCGTAGATGCTTACTTCCACTACAACTTGCAGGTGGGCCTTGAAAATTTCTTGGAATAAGTTTGATCTTTGGTCTTCTCCGATTCATTTAGCATAGATTCTCAAAATGTGGTCCCTGGACCCACAGCATCAGCATCACCTGGAGATTGTTAGAAATGCAAATCATCGGGCCTCATTCCAGACCCTCAGCTGGAAACTCTAGGGGCATGGCCAGACCCTCTGTAGCTGAACAAGCCATCCAGGTGGTTTTGATGCAGCTAAAGTTTTGGAAAAACTAATGTAGCCCCATTTGGAAAACTTGGCTCTACAGGCCTCCCTAGCTGGTAAGCTGCAAGCATTTTTTGTTTGTTTGTTTCTTTGTTTTGATACAGGGTCTTGCTCTGTTGACCAGACCGTGACCTCCTGGGTTGAAGTGAGGACTCAGCCTCCTGAGTAGCCGGGACTACAGGTATGTGCCACCACCATGCCCAACTACTTTTTGTATTTTTTTTTTTTGTAGGGATGGGGTTTTAGCCCAGGCTAGTCTCAAACTCCTGGACTCAAGCCATCTGCCCACTTTGGCCTCACGAAGTGCTGGGATTATAGGCATGGGCCACCACTCCTGGCCCAAAGCTCATAATTTAACTACTAACCTAAATTATTTTAAAAACAAAATTCTCCTTGGACTCAAACCAGGTCAGAGTGACATGATCATGTGCCTGTTTTGTGCAGGGTGAAGTGAGATTATTATCTAGGAAATAGCTGAAATGTCCTGAGGGTGACAAAGAGGAGCTGTGTTTTCAGCCAAATATCAGAACCAGGGCCACTGCCTGCCGCTGAACCCCAGCGGGGACCCCTACTTTGTGTTTATCTGTGGTGGCTACGCTTGCCCACCTGGGTGGGAACCCCGAGAATGACTCCAGACTTTTCCAGGGACTGCATGCCAGGGTATTTTTACAATTTATGTGTAGACTTTGTTCGGGTGGAAAAGTTATTTTATGAAGACCAAACAAGTCATTGGGGTACCTACCTTATGGCATTTTTTACATTGAGAGTGTTAAAAATACCCCTCCCCTAACCAAAACCCTGACAAATAGAGCCAGGGAAGGCCATGCAATAAAGGATTCTTGGGCTTGTATGCCTGATAACAAAAACTTATCACAGAAGACTGCAAAAAACACAATCTTGCACAAAGCCCATTGCAACTTTGCACACAACAATGCTTCTGAAGGATATTTGCCCAACAACTGCCTGTCCAACCTGGGCCTGGCATCACCTTTGTTATTGATCTTTGTAGCCAAGGATAATCATTTCCAAATGATCATATAATCTTCCTCATTTTTTCTTTTGTCTTCCTTTACCTCCGTGAATATGCATATAGTTTACTCTGGCTTGCCTGTTTCTATTGCAAGGCTCTGTTTCCAAACGAATATCTTTTTCTTGTGGAGAGCCTCTCTCTGTTTGTTATTTAGGTTGATAAGAGAAATGTGAACATTTGAGAGCTCAGGTAAAAGGCCTTAGTCTACAGTGAACCTTTTTTGCACCCTTAGATGCTTACTTCCACTACAACTTGCAGGTGGGCCTTGAAAAGTTCTTGGAATAAGTTTGAGCTTTGGTCTTCTCCGATTCATTTAGCATAGATTCTCAAAATGTGGTCCCTGGACCCACAGCATCAGCATCACCTGGAGATTGTTAGAAATGCAAATCATCGGGCCTCATTCCAGACCCTCAGCTGGAAACTCTAGGGGCATGGCCAGACCCTCTGTAGCTGAACAAGCCATCCAGGTGGTTTTTTATGCAGCTAAAGTTCTGGAACAACTAATGTAGCCCCATTTGGAAAACTTGGCTCTACAGGCCTCCCTAGCTGGTAAGCTGCTAGCATTTTTTGTTTGCTTTTTTGTTTGTTTTGATACAGGGTCTTGCTCTGTTGACCAGACCGTGACCTCCTGGGTTGAAGTGAGGACTCAGCCTCCTGAGTAGCCGGGACTACAGGTATGTGCCACCACCATGCCCAACTACTTTTTGTATTTTTTTTTTTTGTAGGGATGGGGTTTTAGCCCAGGCTAATCTCAAACTCCTGGACTCAAGCAATCTGCCCACTTTGGCCTCACGAACTGCTGGGATTATAGGCATGAGACACTGTGCCCGGCCCTGCCAGCTTTGTATAAGCTGAGGAGTTTTTAAAAATACCTAGACTCAGGGCAAACCCCAGACACTTAAGTCAGATTCTCTGGGAGGTGAAGCCCAGGCACTGGTATTTTTAAAGTCTCTACAGATGGTTCTAATGTGCTGCTAAGTTAAAGAACCGCTGATCTATACCAGGCTTTTTCAAACTTAATGTGCACGTGAATTACCTGGACCTTGTTAAAATGCAGATTCAGTCTGCATAGGCCTGGGGTGGAGCCTGAGCTTCTGCATTTTTAACAAGTCTCTAGAGGATGCTGCTGCATCTGGGCTGCTAACTACACTTGGAGATAGGAGGTTCTGGAGAGCAGAGGAAAGAGCATGAACCATAACCTAGGGGCTGGTAGTCCTGACTTCCGAGCCAAGGTTTGCCTTTATGTGGCTGGCAACTTGCTTGGACTCCTACCTCAATTCTTTGGGCCCAAGGTTTGTCCTGCCTCAGAAGGATGTCAAGAAAGTTGAGTGAGTAATGCAGAATTGTTTCTTAAAGTGTGTGCAGATGCTCCATGAATTTAGAGAGTATGTGGATGCACATTAGTAAATTTTAATAGTTGTGACCATCTTGTTATGAGTACTTAGAACAAGTAATAATGGCTTTTGATGTATAGTAGTAAGAAAGCTTCCTTTTAAAAGGCGTGTATTTAAGTTTCAAAAGTGGGTCTATTTAAAAATATATGAAATAAATAATAGTAGAGGTAATTGACAGATCAAAATTAGGAAGGCAGGATGAGAATGACTCAAGTTTGGGAAATGCTGAGAAAGCAGATGCCCAAGGGCTATGAAAACTTAAAAAAATAGGTAGCACTTGATTTTGATTGGCTGAATGAGATGATGTGTTTGATTATTTATGGGGTTGGCATTTGGCAACATGCACTGGGTGGCTGGGATCACTGTTTATTAAAAAATATTTGAGTCTCCACTTTGCACTAGATACTCTTTTAGTCTCTTGGAAAAGGGATTGGGGGGCAGGCAGGATAAAAACAAATCATTTATGCCCACAAGAAAATTGCAGGAAGATAAAAGTCATGAAATAAACTCTATGCTTCTAATTTAATATTTTTTATAGATTATGAGAAAAAAGTTTTGCTCACTATCAGCTAGGAAAGCTGTCTTAGCACAACCATTCATTCTTGCACAAATCAAAATCAAGACGAGCCAGATTTAATTTAATATTTTTTCACAGATTATGAGAAAAAAGTTCTAATTTAATTTTTTTATAGATTATGAGAAAAAAGTTTCGCTCTCTATCAGCTAGGAAAGCTGTCTTAGCACAACCATTCATTCTTGCACAAATCAAAATCAAGATGAGCCAGAAGGCTCCATTCTGACAGCTTCTAATGGAGAAGCTACATTTACTGGACATGGGGAAAGTTGCTGGGCTCTAAGGACTGTGCATTTCTTGAACTAGATAAATGGTCTTGGTGTAGCATAATACCAAAACTTCTTGTCGCAGCCTGTAAGGACAGAACTCAATCAGCCTGAAAACGAAGTCAGTGACTCCGACTCAACACAGGAATGTTCTGTGATTCCTAAAGAAGGATGTAGGAGTGTGGCACAATTCAACCACAGTCTGTGGCCCTGTGCCTCTGCCTTGACATGAGTGGGATTTCCCAGCTGGTCATTTTCTTCTTATCTAAGACATTGGGAACAAATTACTTGACCTCCTCTGGGCTTCAGTACTCCCACTCATCAAATTAGAGGACTGGGCAGTCGCTAGGCTCTCTTTAGGCATCATATTTTAGTTTCTGTGATTTTAAATTTGAGAAGGGGTGTCTAAGGGAGAATACATAGGGGAGGGGGAAAGGCTTATTAAAAGTGTAGTTAGACACTGAATTTTTAAGAATTGCATTTTGTAATAATACCTTTACCTAATCAGGACTGACAATCTTACCTGATGACAGCACATGGAGGAATGGCTGCATTCAAAAATAAAAATGAAATAAAACAAGACCTTATTTGAACTTAGCAATAATGCTGATTCCTCTTTTTGATTTGAGGAGGTTATAGCTGTTGTAAATGCTTGAATTGGGTCTGCCCAGGCAAAACGGAGTCAAGAGTCCATGTCGGATGAATTTTAACAATGTAGACAATAGAAAGGGTTGCTTAAACTGCCCCTCTTTTACCAAAACACATTTACAAATGAAAGAACAACACTTCCATTTTTTAAAAACATTTTTTGAGATGAAGTCTTCCTTTGTCACCCAGAGTGGAGTGCAGTGGTGCGATCTTGGCTCACTGCAAAGTTTGCCTCCCGGGTTCAAGTGATTCTCCTGCCTCATCCTCCCGAGTAGCTGGGACTACAGGCGCCCACCACCATTCCTAGCTAATTTTTGTATTTTTAGTAGAGACAGGGTTTCACCATGTTGGCCAGGCTGGTCTCGAACTCCTGACCCCAGGTGATCCGCCGACCTCGGCCTCTGAAAGTGCTGGGATTACAGGCGTGAGCCAACAGGCGTGAGCCAACAGGCGTGGCCAAAACATTTCCATTTTTAATTGCAGGGTCTGGGGAATTAAAATGCATCCGTAATTTCTTGCATCTCTCCGCTCGGGCTTGCATGAATGCAGAGGGATGGGGAGGACTTCTTGAGGCAAGCATCCCCCTCTTGTCGCCTGCCATCTAGAGAGAGAGGGCTGTGATTTATCTCACTTTAATCAGGAAGGACCCGATGTGTGGATGGAGAGGTCTGACGGCTTTGTTGCTCCATGTGGGAAAGAAACGGACAGAGTGAATTTGTGTATGATCCCTAAGGAGAAAGCGTCTTTGTGCTCTATTTCTTTTTGACCTGGAGCCCCTGAAAGCAAGCTAGTTACAAGTTGAAATAGGCCGTTTCTAAAGTGTGATTTTGTTTGTGTATGAGCCTTGATTACAAAGGGGAAAAAAACCCGCTTAATTTACATACACCACATGTAGTGCAGGATCCCCTGGGCTGTCTTTTCAAGTATCAGGGAACTTTGATGAAAGTCGCTTGTCTCATCTAGGAGTCATTTCATATTGTTTAGCAGAGCCTGGTATTAACATTTCCTTCCAACTGTTTACTGGAATCTGTGTGTTCCCTTCAAGTGATGCATACTAGGTGCACAGGCTTCCTGCCACTGTCATCCTAATCTTTCCGTGCAGACAGGAGCAGAGGGGAGAGCGCTGAGCCAGGCCCCAGCTTGCTTTTCTTTCCTGACACAGCCTGGCTCCACTGCACTTCTCAGCTCTTGCTCTAGGTGGTGCTCTTTGACCATTTTCTTCATGTGACCCTCCACTCGGTAATATAAATTCATTCGGAGGATGACCTGATATCAAAAAAAATTCCTTTTGATTAGTAGAATCAACTTGTTTCTTCACACGATACTCTTCCCACTGAGACACATGGAGACAATTCTGACTCCAGGATTGCAACCTTGAGATTTCTCTCAGATGCAATAAAAAAAACAAAAAAGCATTTTGAGTGGCACAGTGATGCCTAGTGCATGATCATGTTTGTCTGCTCAAACATTAAAGGGAAACTTGTGGGTTTGAGGATGCCCAGCAGCACGACAGCTGCCAATGTAAATGAGCCGTATATAGAGAGAGGGGGCGTGAGGGGACTACAAACTTCAGAATATGAGCTGATCGTTTATAAGTTAAAAAAAAAAAAAAAAAAAAAAACAAATCAAAAGGGAGCCCAGGATGGTGCAAGAAAGAGGAGAAAGGAAGATTTTCCTTGCAGCTAATCAGGAGAGTTCATAAGGGCTGATTACATGAGTGGAAGCCTTAAGTTCTTTTTTTAAAAAAATGTGAAAATTTGCATGTATGTATGTATGTATGTATGTATAGCTTCGTGTATTACCATTATTATTGCAATCAGCAAATGGATTTACTTCCTTTATCTCATGGGCTCCTTCCCACTCACTTCTGGCAGCACATTTTCCTTTCTCCTTCATCCCAGAACACCAAAGAATAGATGCGCTTCCTAACCCTAGCTCCAGGGGACTTTATACAATGTAAACAGTGCACCACTAACATGGTTCACTGCTTAGAGAACGTGTGTCCCATTTTAAAATTGTGACTCCTTTATATTTTGCAGTGCTTATTTTAATAAGAGACATTGGACTTGTGACTTATTTTTCATGGAGGAGTGAGCTTAATGGTTGAAAGTAATCGATAAACTTGTTTTTCCTCTGATGCCATCAGCCAAGATCCTATGGCAATAGTAAGAGGATGACACTGGGCTGGCACCCCCTCCATAACATATTTGGACCATGTTTTCCCCCCAGAATGCACATGCAATAGCTTTGGTTTGGTAAGAGAGAGATGGTGTACTTGGTTTCCTTCTGTCACACTTTTGGTGAAATGAATTAGACTTTTAAATCAGGAAATTCAGCGAGATGAGTTAGATTTTTACACAAGAGCAGTGGAGGACTTCCAGCTGGTTGGGGGAATGATATGGAAATATCTTGCTAAATCAGGGTCTGGTGGAATGCTGCTCCCCTGGCAGGCTTCTCTTCACAGGGAGCAATCTGTGGGTTGCTTATAGAACAGAGCGAGCAGGAGGCATAGCATGGTCTTGCTCAGGGGAAGACCCGGTGTTCAGATGTTTGTCATTAGGAACTGGGTGTGGGCTTTTTCAAGTTAAACTGAAGCAGCAGTTCTATTAGGAAGAGCCTCCCAGATCAGCATCTTCTGTTTCTGGATACTCTCCCTTTGAAAAGCCAGATTTCAGCAAAAAGCTTTGCTAATGGTGAAATTGCACAACTGAAACCCTATGGGAGCAATGGGAAAGATGGAGAAAGAGGTGGTTATATCATGTACTTCAACAGTTTATTTAGAGGCTGTTGACGTTAGAATAACAAGCCAAGACAAACAAAAATACTCATTTTGGATGAAAATATTGTCTTTTCATGTTATTATAGATAGCTGAGTCCTAAGACTTCTACAGAAACACATTTTCCTAATGAGTGGCTGATTTTTCTGGTTGTGCAAGTAATATCCAAATTATTGTACAAATTTTTGGCTCAGGAGCAAACATTGTATTGTATATTGAGCTAATCACTTGCCCTTTCTAAGGTAAGCCCTTACCTCTGCTTTCCCTTCATCTTGTCATTTCTGTTTGTTGGGTACAGGTTTCCTGTTGGTTCTTTCTGTTGGCTCTGATGTAACATGAATGAAGTTCTTAACATCCTTTCAGACATAAACACAACTTAGCTCATTGTTTCTGAGTTCATATAGAGGTTTTATTGCCCCTGAGACTTTCGTGTCAGACAGCTGGATGTTGCTGTGTTCAAGGCTCTATATGTTGATTTTGTATCCTACAACTTTACTGATATCACCTATCAGTTCAGTTCTAACAGTTTTCAAATTGTATTTATTTGTTTT
Source organism: Pan troglodytes (assembly GCF_028858775.2). Lineage (NCBI taxonomy): Eukaryota > Metazoa > Chordata > Mammalia > Primates > Hominidae > Pan > Pan troglodytes. The sequence goes on along the minus strand of NC_072410.2, from coordinate 2,234,166 downwards.
TGTTTTTTAAATATTGCATGTTTCATTTTAGAGTCAGGAGGGTAGATGTACAGGTTTCTTAAACAGGTATATTGCATGGTGCTGAGGTTTGGGCTTCTAATGATCCCACCACCCAAGCAGTGAGCATAGTAATCGATAGGTAGTTTTTCAACCCTTGCTCCCACCATCCTTCCCTCCCACCTTTGGAGTCCCCCAGTGTCTATTGTTCCCTTCTTTGTGTTGAGTTCTAACCTTTTTTTAGTGAAGTTTGTAGGGTTTTCTATATATAACAAGATCATGCCGTCAGTAGAGACAGTTTCACTTCTTCCTTTCCTATTAAGATGCCTTTTATTTCTTTATTTTGCCTAATTACCCTGAGAAGTGGTGTCTGTGGGCATCCTTGTCTTGTTCCTGATGGTAGAGGAAAAGTTTCAACTTTTCACCATTGATCATGGTGTTAGCTATGGGTTTGTCATATATGACCTTTATTTTGTTGGGATACAGTCCCTCAATACGTGATCTGTTGGGTGTTTTTTTTTTTCACCATGAAAGGGTTTCGAATTTTGTCAAAAGCTTTTTCTATATCTATTGTGATGGCCATATAGTTTCTATCCTTTATTTTTCTAATATGGTATATTATATGTATTGATTTGCTTATGTTGAACCATGACATGATCATGGTGAATGATTCTTTCAATGTGCTATTGAATTTGGTTTGCTAGGATTTTGTTGAGGATTTTTGCATCTATGTAGATCAAGGATATTGGCCTGTCATTTTCCTTTCTTGTAGTGTTCTTGTCTGGCTTTGGAATCAGGGTAATGCTGGCCCTGTAAGATGAGTTTGGAAGTATTCCCTCCACTTCAGCTTTTTGGAAGAGTTTGAGAAGGACTGGTATTAGTTCTTCTTAAAATATTTGGTAGAATTAATCTGGGAAGCCCTCTGGTTTTGGGTTTTTCATTGATAGGAGACATTTTCTTACGGATTCAACCTCCTTGCTTGCTATTAGTCTGTTCAGATTTTTAAATTTCTTCATGAGTCAATCTTGGTAGGTTTTATGTGTCTGGGAATTTATCCATTTCTTCTAGATGATCCAATTAGTTAGTGTGTAATTATACCTAGCAGTTTCTTAGGATCCTTTGTATTTCTGTGATATTGGCTATGATGTTTCATCTTTCATTTCTGATTTTATGCTCGATTGAAAACATGAGGCATAGCAGGTAGGGGGCACTGGTCAGGACTTGGGGTATAAACTGGCAGATGTTAAGGTGGGTGATTCTGGTTAACTCAGAAACTCCGAAGTCCCGTGTGGAAGAATTAACTGCCTGTACTCACCTAGTAATGTATATCCTTGGTCAAAAAAGATCCAGCTGAGAATGTTGGATGAAGGGACCAAATCAATCTTCATCATTATATTGAAAACAAGTCAGATTGGCTGTGGTCTTTTGACAGCAGGTCAGTGGCTAAGTCTATTTGAACAAAGTTAGGGCAGGTTCAAGGGAGAATCCTGAGATCGGTATTCTTTGTTCCATACAAACTTGCCTTTCAGTTTCTTCTCCCCATGCCTCCAGGATGTCCCTGCACAGCCCGTAGGGCCCCCTCCTTCAGTACCTTGCCTTACGAAGGGGAGAAAATGAGTTTTCCAATGTTAGCATATATTTAGCCTTCCAAAATTTTCTATTTCTATTTTAGGGGAGCTCTAGGAAAACAGCAGATTACTCTAAATCCCCAGGTAAAAATCTGAAATGGTGGAATTTCATATGACCAGGAGACATATTTTGGGGCAAGTGGGCTTTTCACAATCACTTGGACATGAAGGCATCTGCTTCTTCTATGCCTAAAATAGTCCTTCAATTTAGTAGTTTAATTCCTCTTCCACTTTTTCAAATTTCAAGACAATACATGTAGTGACTGAACAATTTGGATCCAAGTTTCACTATTTAACTGCCAGTGTGACCTTGGGCGAGTCACTTAATCTTTTCAAGGCTCAATTTCATCATGCAAAGTAGAAGTACAAACAATCCCTGACTTAGAATATTTTGACTTATGATTTTTCAACTTTAAGATAGTTTGAAAGCAATACACATTCAGCAGAAGCTGTACTTTGAGTACTCATACAACCATTCTGTTTTCCACTTTCAGTACAGTATTCATTATATTCCATGAGATATTCAAAGCCCACTTTATTATAAAATGGGCTTTCTGTTAGATGATTTTGCCTAACTGTAGGTTAATGTGAGTGTTTAAGGAAGGCCGAGCTAAGCTATGATGTTTAGTAGGTTAAGTGTATTAAATGCATTTTCAGCTTACAATATTTTCATAAGTTTATTGGAATATAACCCTATTGTAAATTGAGGGGTATTTGTAATAATGATATCTCTTCAAGGAGACTTTGTGAGCCTCTCATAGGAAAATGCATACACAGATGCATATAAATATATAATCTTTCTTTTCCATACATATGATATTCTTTAAGGATATTCAAAAATCTGGAAACAGTTGCCTCCAGGGAGATAAATGGTAGTGGGTTGGGAAACTTTTAACTGTATACGCTTTTGTACCTTTTGCATTTTGAATCAGATGAATGTATAATCTACATAAAATATTAAGATTAAAACATCACCGAATAACTTATCAGGAGTTTGGTGAACATAAGGGAAGGCCACCTATGGTGGCTGTATTTTATTCAGTGTTGGTCACTGTTGGGCACTTCATAGAGCTTATTTCATTTCATCCTCACAAGCGCCGTAGGAGGAAGGGGCCCCAGAGGGATTCATGGTTAGAATAGCAGAGTAGGAGCATTTGGCAGCTATATTCTGTGTAGGTGATAACTTTAAAGATTTTTTGTTATAAAATGTTTCAAACATACAAAAAATATAGAGAAGCAGTTTTCTATAGTTATTAAATATTGTTAATGGATAGTCACAGAAATTATCATCCAAAGTGGGATATTCTTGAGAGAAAAAGGAGGTTCTATTTATAATTATGGTGGGATAACAAACTTAAGATGAACAGCTCTGGACAAACTGGGTTGTATGGTCCCTGGAAAACAAGGATTACTGTAAATGTGAGTCCCGCCTTGTGCTTCTCTCTGTCCCACCAAGAAAATATGATCTTGATACAGATGTTCATTGTGTCAAGGCAACCATGGCAACCATGATCTAGATACACTGTTCAAGTTTTATGCTGATCCTACCTAGGTATGTCTCAGGAACTTTCCAGAGTTTCCTTTGAGTGCTTCTAAATTTTGCATAAATGGTATGTTGTCCCTTGTCTCTTTTTAAAACCAATAAGCCATTTTCCCTTCTTTTCCTGGAAAATTAAAGGAACAAAGACCAGGAAATAACAACGTATTAGCTAAGGTTCTGTTGATTGAAAGCAACAGAACCTAATTCTGGCTAGCATAAACCATGCTAGGATTTAATGAAGAATACTGCAGAATCTTAGATATCTTATGACTGGGAAAGAGGAGGTTCAGGCAGTTCCTGGGATGTCAGCAACAGGTAGCTGTCAATTAACTGCCCCCACACCACCCACTGCTGCCGTCATCAATATAGCACACCACGATGGCTCCCAGCCTCTGTACGTCTGGGTTCCAGTGTTCAAATTCTAGAGACAGCAAGAGAAATCCCATTGAGTCAGGGATCCTTCCCTGGGTCACACTCCCTGCATATGGTCAGAAATGCAGGATTATGTACTAAAGACACAGCTAAAGAGGACCCACTTCACTGTTTTGGGACCATTTGCAGGGGAGGCAAAATTATGAGCTACTCACTTAAAGAGGTGATAACCATAAGTTTGCAGGAAAAAAAAAATTGGAGAAGAGAAGGATAACACTATCCTACGGTTTCTTCTGAAAATGGACTAAGGGAACAGCATTTCCATTTGGAAATTTTCTCCTGGCATTTCAATATTTATGGATTCTGAATTCTGAGAAAAATCAGTTGAGAAATTAGGAAAATGGGAAGCAACATTCTAATTTTCCTGTGAAAATTACAGCTTAATAGTCAGTATAGAGAAGTTACTGGCTTGAAGAAATGCACTGACTTCAAGTCAAGCAAGATGAGGAAGCACTGACATGTGGAGATGAAAGTTAAGGTGAACAGGACAGGAGCAGTAAAGGAGCCTCAGTCAGACTTTCTTGTATCTGTTGCTGTGTTACAAGTGTGTGTTCATGGCCTTGTCCACTGCTAACAGTGAACCATTTCTGCAAATAAATATTAATGTGTTCGTAGGCATAGTATATGTTTTACAAATCCTATGAGAGGTTTTCTAAGAAATGCCAAGTTTTAGAAACAAAATATACCCTTAAATCGGCAATTTTGACAGTTGCTTCTTTCTAGTGCTATTCATCTTGCCAGGAGATCAGAATGTTATGTTATTTAAATGGTATTGGAGGGGATGATTGATGCCTTGTTTAACAATGTCATGTAAACAACGATTAAAGCATTAAGTATTTGTGGTGTTACCTTTCAATCTTTAAAGGACTTTTCTTTAGCATTTATTTTGTGATAATATTCATTTCTTTTTAATGTTTTCTCTATTAATGCTATTGGATTTTATAATCTTGTTACAATATGTTGGCTCCTAATAATAAGAAATCATCATTTGTTATCTTTTAAAAACAGAAGACTACTAAAACTTTTCATATAATCCTGTTACAGAAAAAAACGACTATTTGCTTGTTATTATAGTCACTTATTATTTTTCAAAAACTTGTAAGTGAAGTGTTATGAAAATCATATGAATTTGGGAATTCCCAAGCATTCTCAGAAATTCTATTTCCTTGTTCCCAAATCCCAATGATTAATATCTGCCAGGAGTCGGAAAACAGTGAAAGGAAGTAACATCCTATGTTGGATACCTGGTAGGGTTAGTGAAGAAACGTTATTGCTGAGCTCTGTGTTACGCTCACGAATGATGCCATTGAGGAAGTCACGCTTGTTGAAAGGAACGCAGATACACAAAGAGTTTTGCTGCTGTCTGTTGGATAAGAACCCCCTGGTCGATTTCAGCTCCTACTGCAAGTTACAAAAATCAATCCAATGATAAATGAAAAGTGCCCAGTGTGCTGGGAAATAACTTATTTTTTGGCTTCAGAGGAAATTTTAGAAACAGTGCCAAGTGAAACGTAAAAACAAACTATGAAGACGTTCATGAATTTCCCTCTGAAGCTGACAGCCGTATTTTAGCAGATGGAACTCCTACTATTAGCCCAACTCTTGGGTTGAAACAGTGTGTCCAGGAAACCCTATGTTAAAATGCAATGTGTTGGGGATATTGTTCCTCTATTTGCTTGAGTTAATTTTCAAATTAGTGTACTCTTGCTTAGCTGTGCTCTGAGGGAATGAACAAAAGATTGGTAAACTCTGATGGAGAACACTGGTCAGGCAGGGCACATAGAATCCCTGGGGATGGTGGTTCCTGGCAAATGGGGGAGGAGGCCCTGAGCCAGGCTTGGGCTGGGCTGGAGGAACATGAAGATGGGATCTACTCACAACCCCCAAAACTGAGGGGTCCTGGTAACACATTATTTCACCCTCAGCCATGCAAATTTATTATTTTTATGGATAAAATAGCTTTAAAAAACTAATTTACATTGAAATGTTAAAATATTTATATAGAGATTAGAAATATTTATATAGAGATTATTGGGAATCCCCTCCTAAATCCCAAACATAAAAACTACCAAAAAAAGAAATTCCGTGTAGGCTAAGATTGCAAATGACTGATGGAATGTCATTTAAATTAAACATGGAAAATATATTTCCTCTTTAATAAAGATCTAAATTCTATTCTTTTTAGGAGCCTTCAGAAATGAAATTCAACTATTAAAAAAAGTATAGAGAAGCCTTTAGAAAAGAAACTTTTCTTTTGCTGTATTATATATTAAAGAACTTTGATGAGAATAGTTCTAAAGTGTTTAATACTCGATTCCACTGATGTTTCTAGGTACTGTGGGGAACACCTAGAAATTAAATCTTCATCTTTGGCAGATCAGAGGCCTATTATTTTTAGGTAAAACAATTAAAATCTGCTTTTAATAAATCACAAATTTTGCAAGTTAGCCATTAATAGTAAGTGCTTTTCAAAGTTTGGCCCAATACATGAAAAAGCCAGAAAAACATACCTGCATTAGTTTTGCCCATCACCTTCTTATGCTGGCCTCAGGAGATTTATTAACAGCATTCAATATTTTAGGTAGGCTGGATGTGGTGGCTCATGCATGTAATCCCAGCACTTTGGGAGGCTGAGGTGGGAGGATGGCTTGAGACCAGGAGTTCAAGACCAGCCTGGTCAACCTAGTGAGCCCCTCGGTCTCTCTGAAAAGAAAAAAAAATTAGGTATCCTGTGGCTACCTCCAAAAACAAACTCCAGAGGAACTGAATTTTTTTTTTTTTATTTCATGTGTTGGGATAATGGCTTCTTTTGCAGTTACTTACGAAGAATTGAAGGGTCAGTAAAAATATTTTTTCATCCTTAATAACATGAATTCTCTAATTTGTGTGTGATATAATGCTAGATATTGTGCCAAAAGTGTTACATAGACATAATCCATGCCCATTTTCAAAGATAATACTAATATAGAGAATAAGAATCATTATTATTGTAGTAATTCTTATTTTAGTAATAGTAGTAATAATCAAAATAATTACATCAAACACTTATTAAACCCTTATTATGTGATAGGTACTGTGTAAGCAATTTCCACATATTAGCTCCTTAAATGTGATCACTAACCCCATGAGGTAGGTAGCATTATGTCCATTTAATAGATGCAGAAACTGAGCTTTGAAGAGGGAAAGCAACTTGCCCAAGGCCATGCAGGCAGTCATTGATAAGGGTGGGGAGCGAGAAGTTGAAGTCTGAGATGTAAGTTCACAGACACGAGTACACAAACACGTACAAGATACTCGTATGACATGTGGGGTTGCTTGAAATATGTAATTGACTTTCCCCAGCACAAGAAAGTGTTTGGACAGATTTCAAAGGGATCTAACACTTCCTCAGAGGACTGCCCTACGACATTTTTCCGTGTGCTTTTCTGCCTCTTGTCCTATACTTTTGGCATTTCTTCTGCTCTTAGAGGCAATGAGTCAACAGCATATTTTTAGCACCTCCTGTGTGCATAGAAGTGGCCCCTGACTCAATGGGAGTGTATAACTACCATGGGCCAAATCAGTGTGCTTTCCTGTTAGCCAGGGGATTATAGAAGAACACGCTCCCCTGATTCCAACAGAACTTGCTGCCACTCTGATGTCTTCATTGTAAGGCCTCTAAATGAATGTTCAAGAAATTCATGTTAAAGGCACGTGTCATATGTGTAACTTGTAAACATTTGTGTACTTGTCTCTGTGTCCTTACACCTCAGGCTTCAACTCTTGTTTTTACCTTTATCAATGACTACCTGTGTGCTGTGTGGCTTTGGACCAATTGCTCACCCCCTCTAAAGCTCAGTTTCTGCATCTGTAAAATGGATATAATGCCATATATACATAGATATAGATATACATACACCAATATATATACACACATATATATGTGTGTATATACATATATATATAATATACAAACTGAAATATATAGTTATATAAATATTTCAGTTTAAGTTTCAAAAATCACTGGAGGGTATTTTTATAATACCCTTCAGCAATTTTACCTGCTGCCTTTGCACATTCTGGTGAATTTCTAAATGGAAGTCTGATAGAGATTAATCTTTTAATGCATCATAAATAAAAAAGAAAATCACAGAATGATGTAGCTGGAGAGGACCTTGGGGATCTAGTGTTTCATGAAAGATTAATGTCCTTGATCTGTTTGTAAGTGTTTTGGAAAAATCTTCCATGGTCAAATAAAACTTGGCAATGTTGGATTAAAGTTAAATAGGTTTTTTTTTTCCTGCAGAACTTCATAGTCTTTAATATGCTAATATGTTTTGTGAATCTACAAGGAATGACGTGTTTCAATGCTTATTTTACCCAGATTCTCATTTTGGTACAGGCTGGTCAAGCTGAGTCAGCTAGTATATTCTCTAGATGGAGATGATGGCTGATGCCTTTTTGAGAGCAAGAGAGTCCCCAGGGGAAGCAAGGGTATATCAGTTGCTCCATTTCATGCCAAGGATCCTCAGTCTTTAGAGGCTCAGAGAAGGCTGAAAGGCTACTCTAGGCTATCAGGGCTACCATTCATTGTGACCCATGCTACAGAGAAGCTTTGAGCTCAGTGCAAAGGAGTGACCAGCCCTTGAGAATCAGGAAAATTTATTTATTCCTGACCTAGTCCACTGAGGACATACAAGGAATGGGGCAGGGGAGTGTCACCAGCTATGGTTACTAGCTAGTCTGATTCTCTTTCATTAAGAAAACTGGTCCCTGTGAGTTTAGATTGGGAAGCACCAGGTTAAAAAATTTTTAGGCCAGGAGTGGTGGCCACTGTACTCCAGCCTGGGTGACAGAGTGAGAATCTGTCTTAAAAAAAAAAAAAGTTAAGTGATGTCTTCTGTTGAGGACCTCTCAGAACTTTTAATATGAAAGTGTGCATTGTGAAGAATGGAAGTAGAGTGTACAGGAGTTTTAAAAGCTACTTGGTCATGAAACTCTTGCTTTGTGCAGGATTCGAGGGGCACTAACATTCTGAGGAAAATATTTTGGGAAACATTGATCTAATCCAAACTTCTCATTTTACCAGCAAACCACTGTGGGGCCCTCTAAGTTTCCTTTCTCCATCATTGTGACAAATTCATTGGAATTAATTCAATCAAACCTGGGGTCAGCTTTGAAGAGATTTATTTAGCAGGTAAATCTGTTTTGTACATTTTGAGGGAGTTCTGAGTTTCCATAGTCAAAAACCACAGATCAATTTAACCAACCTTTATGGAATATCACCTATGGCCCAAAGACCCTTTAGCTACAGTGATGGTCTACAAAAATATAAACTGTAATTCTTGCAATACAGGAGATTAGTAATAATGGTAAATATAATGATGATGACACCATGAATAGCTAACATTTATTGAATGCCTTTCTATTAGTCAGGCACTTTACTAAGTATTTTAATCCTCCCAACAATTTATGAGGTAGGGATTATAATAATTCCCATCTTATAGTGAGGACACTGAGGTTAGGAAATTATCCTAGCCTAAACGTTAAGTGTAAGCATGAATAGAAAGGAGTTATCAGCCTATAAGACATTCCTTTATGAGTGATACAAAATCCTATATAAATTCAGAGAAAAGAAAAGTGGTTTTAGAAGTCCTTGATCAGTGAGTGTGAAGCATGTGGTGGCCCGGTTACTGTTTGTTTGGCCATCTGTCCTCCCTCTGGGGATCAGCACCCCCTTACTTTGGAAGAATTGTTTTCCTTTTCACTGTAAGGTTCTTTCTGGCTATGCAATGGGGCACATTGCCTCAAACTAGCCCTGTTCCAGTCTTTGAGAACCTTGAAATTGGAACCAAGGGAAGAGGATTGCCTCTTGAATGGTAATTCTCTAAAATCTAGTCTGAGGTGCTGGTGCCTAATCCCTGGGTCTGTGGAAGGAGCTGGGCTGTGAGAGGGGAGAATGATGTTGATGTCAAGAGAGAGGCAGGTGTTAGGAGCAGAGAGATGGAGGCCTGGAGGGTTTCTGGGCTTCTCTGAGGCTTAGGGTTTGGATCATTGTCTTCATTACTGGAACAAAGGATTTACCATACCTGCTCTTCTGGGAATGAAACTGTCCTGCTTTGCAAAATAAAGTGTCATTAGAAAGAGATCTTAAAAACCCCACACCATAGACAGGTGCACAGATCCGTAGAAGTGTTAAAGTTCTGTCTGTTGGATGCTAAGCCAAGACTCTTAAGTATGTTCTAAAGAGAAACTGGTGTGTGTAGGCTGTGCACTCCCAGGGAGATAAAAAGTTAGGAACTTTATGGGTTGGGCTTGGTGGCTCCCACCTGTAATCCCAGCACTGTGGGAGGCTAAAGTGGGCAGATTGATTGAGCTGAGGAGTTCGAGACCAGCCTAGGCAACATGGTGAAACCCCATGTCTACAAAAGCTACAAAAATTAGCTGGGCGTGGTGGCATGTACCTGTAGGCGGGAGGATCGCTTGAGCCCAAGAGGGAGAGGGTGCAGTGAGCCATGATTGTGCCACTGCACTCCACATGGGTGACAGGAATTTTATGGGGAATGGGATCTTGGAGACTGAGTAGAGACTAGAGGAAAAAAAAAACTACCTCCCCAACTGGCCACACTATTCTTTTAAAAAAATGTTAATTGACAAATTAAAATTGTATGTATTTACGGAGGTATAATGTAATGTTATGATATATGTATACATTGTGGAATAATTAAATCCAGAGAATTAATAGATTCATCACCTCAAAACCTATCTTTTTTGTGGTGAGAACATTTGAAATTTATTGTCTTAGCAATTTGGAAATACACAATACTTCATTGTAAACTACAGTCACCATGCTGTGCTGTAGATCTCAACAAAATGTATTCTTCCTGTCTCAACTAAAACATTGTACTCTTTGACAACATTTCCCCATTCCTCTCACCCCCTCCAAAAACACCCATTCTTTATGTTGAAGAGAATGGCTAAAAAGTCCCAGCAGGTTTCAACTGACAGCTTCAGTGGTTGTCCCATCACACTTCAATGTTATTAATAGAAAGGGGAGGGGCAATACATAATTCGGACAGGCAGAAAGTACCATTGTAACCACTTTCCTGACTTCACAGAAAAAGTCCTCTTGTTTTCATCTGTAAAATGGGAACTGCGTGAATACCATTATTCTTTTCTTCAGCCTCCAAAGAAAAAACAGATGCAAAGCCTTTTATCAATTGCAAAACAGTATACAATGTGTGTTATTACTCACAGTTGTCTTACTGTGACCAAACACTTTATAAGCCTGCGGCAAGTCAGCCTTACTCTCAGGAAGTGGACAATATTTGGGGAAGGAGAAGCAGCAGGATCTTTCAGGACAGTAGCCTTGGTGGGTCCAAAAATTCCTTGAGCGAAATGGGAGACAAAACTTTCTTCCTGCTTTGCGGTTTATCCTGTTAGTCTTGTCTCTCTTCACTCCTATTTTCTATGGAGAATTTCCTGGTTTTGGAGTTTGGGTGCGTTTTATGGAGAGGAGGCAGAACATCTTTAGCTCCAGCAGAATGAAAGGATACATGCAAAGGAACCTAGCACAGTATGTGGTACCCAGTTCCCCTTTAACTTGGCTTTATTCATTCACTCCTGGTAGGGCATTAATAAGGGATTTAGCCCCCTCCTATTGAAAACGATTAATTCAGGGAAGAGTTCAGGCAGTGTGGACAGATACAGTGTAGGCCAAGCCTGTTTCTAAGGCAGGAGCTGGGTAGGGAGGGTGAGAAGGGCGAGAAGAATAGGGAAATATGTGTCGTCTGTGTTGCTGCTGTTGCAACCACCACAACAAACAAACAAGTGAAAAAAAAAAAAAAAGAATTGTCCATACCGGAAAGTGTGCTGTTTTGGAGGAGGCTGGGGAAAGTGTGGATGGCTCGAGTGGGTCCTGTTGGATTGAAGTCTGACAGTGGTGATTCCCTTCAACAAATGGTCGGGGTGGGAGTGTACACACACACACACACACACACACACACACACACCCCACATGCAGCGCCCAGCCTCCGATTTCAGCGCTGGCAGGAGATAACCATTCTTAGCTTGCCTTTCCAGGGTTATTTTTGGCTGAGGCTGTTCGCTGATGGCAAAAGGTTTCAGCCCCCTCCCAAATCCCTCCCCGTGCTTGTTCTAAAGAGAAACTGGTGCGTGTAGGCTGCGCACTCCCAGGGAGACGGGGACGGGCCTGGCGCCGGAGAGGAACCCGGACTCTGCCCAAAGTCTCGCCGCCCGCCGGCTGTTTTCTGGCGGAGGGTGTGCCCCGGAGGGCAGCGATCGCGCGTGAAGGCTGGGGCCAGGCGCGGGTGCAGGCGTCACCGGGGTCGGGCTAGCAGGCCCTGGAATCAGGCTTTTGGGACACCCCGAAAGTGAGTCCAACTTGGGGAGAAACTGAGGGCACTTCGGGCGGTCTGGCAGCGGAGAACGTGGGCGGGAGAAAACTTTACAGGAAGGCAGAAGCAATCTCCGCCGAGGGAGTCAGCGAGCGGCCGCGCGGAGAGGAGGGGCGGGCAGTCCCCAGGCGGGCGGGTGCAGGGCGCAGGGCGCCGACCTGCCGGAGAGGGGGCCCGGGCCCGAGGCGGAGTCCCGGCGCGCGGCCAGGCTGGCGGAGGCCCCCGGCAGGCTGCAGATTCCCTCCGGCCCCGGGAGTCGCAGCAGGACCGGCCAGGAGGCACCACGGAGGGGAGCCCCATCCCGGTGCTGACAGTGCCCACCGCGCCCTACGAGGACCGGCGGCCGGCCGGCGGCGGGGGTCTGCGGCGACCTACCGGCCTCTTCGAGGGCCAGCGCAACTACCTGCCCAAATTCATCCAGAGCGTGCTATCGTCCATCGACCTGCGCGACCGCCGGGGCTGCACCACGGTGGTGGGCAGCGACGGCAGGTACTTTAGCAGGACGGCCATCGAGATCGTGGGGCAGATGGCTGCGGCCAACGGGGTGAGTGTCCGGATGCCCCTCGCTTCCCGCCGCGCTGCCGCCATGCCCTCTCCTAGCCCTTGTCCCCCTGCTGCCTCCGGGCCCAGCTGGGAGGCCCCTTCCCGGCCCAGGCTTTGCTTCCTCACTCCCGCGTCCTCACCCTCCAGCGCCCCACTCCCGCCGCGCTCGCAGCCTCCCCGGCGCACCCCGGACACTGGGTTCTATTAGTACCCACTGCCCCCAAAAGCCTTGAGGGGTGTCCGTCGTTCCTGGAGCCACTCCGGGTGCCCTGGACTCTTCTCCGACTCTGCACACATCCCGCACCTGCTCATTTTTCTTTCGGACATTCTCTTACCCGGCCCTGTAGATTCCAAGGCAGCTCCCAGTTTTCCATATTGTTCCCAACGCGTTCACTGCCCACAGTCCCCACACAAACTTCTTTCCCAGGCTCACAACATAGTCCCTCTGCCCCGTGCCCTTTTTGCAATAATCTGCCAGTCCCCTAAGTCTTAGCTCTGCCTATTTAACAGTAGTGGTGTCTCAGAACACACACACACACACACACACACACACACACACGATCCCTGACATATTTGGCAAGAGTAGGTCCTGAAGGTTTTTAATATTTTGGTTCTTTAACCCAGTGGAATTACTGAATGATTTATTTAATTAGGGTAGGGATGGAGTGGATCCATTTGTTTGATGCTAAACAGCCTGAGCTCGCAGTTCCCAGGGGGCATATCTCTAAATGGTCTGAAATGAGATTTGCAGTGGTTTTCTTAATGCAATTCCCAACTTCTCTCCAAATGCCTTTTGACATTTGACAACATTTCATGCCTCTTCCCCTTTCGCTTTTCATCCTTGTTTTCTCTCCCTTCTCCCACGACCTCGGTAGTCTTCTGCAATCCAGATTCTCAGACTTCGGGTTTTTCTCCCTCTGCCCCTTTCCTCTGTGTCCTATAACTAGAAGCACCTTTTGGCATAGACCCGTATCCCAGTTTCCTCTTTCCCAGGTCCAGCAGCATCTCAAGGACATCTACAAGAGGGATACCTAACTTCAGGGGTCTCTGAATGATATGTGGGAAACATCGTCTAAAAAGTTAATTTTATCCTTATTCATGCAACCAGACCCACACTCATAGAACTTGTCTTTAAGGGGAGTGTCTTGCAGATGTATAAATGAGTGTTAACATCTTTAAAAGCAAAACTGAACATTTCCCTGGCATTTGTATTCCCTCCTTCCTTCCCAACCCTTTCCTTTTCATTTTCTCATTTATTATTAAAAACATTTTTAAAGGATCTCCATGCTTCATATTTATCTACTATAATTTCTCCTTCTCGGTGTTGCAGGGATAGGGAAAGAGGATTTTTTAAAAAACACAATAAAAAGCAATTGGGAGAAACAGGGCCAGTGGTGTTGGGGTGGGTAGTGGAATTGTGATTTTTGACTCCAGTAGACAATGATGCTGGATATATGGGGTTTGATTTCTCTCTGGCTCCTCACTTGAGATTGATGAAGTTTGGCTAGAATCAGGGAGTTGAAGAGAGGTTGACAAATGGTCTTTCACTCTTCTCTGACAGGCTGTTCCTGTGGAGTGATGGAAAATAATGAGCCTTGGGAGAGCTATGGGAGCTCTCATACTCCTTCCTGAGCCAATTTTTTAGGGAGTGAGAGAAACATGGCCTGTCCAATACTTGTTGTGGGTCAGGATATTTTTGAAGCTACGGTTGTTGATTTGCATGGGAAAATTATTATGTCTTATTATTTCTTGTCCCACTTTACCATAAGGGCTCCTCAGCTTCTTACTTCAATGGGTCTTCCATGACACACACACTTTATTAACTCTAAGAGTGGAATTTATTTTAACAGATAATTAGCATAGGTCAATATATGCTTAAAATAGAGTCAAATTAAACGCACTAGCTGTTATGAAGGACAGCTGACAAAATCCACATAGAAGCATCGACTCAAATAATCTGAAAGTACTACTTCTAAGAGGGGCGGGCATGGGTGAAGGGAATGGTGGACATGTTTCAGAATTTCAAACGCCAACTTTAACCAATCATTTCCTCATTTTGTTCACCTTCTTGGGGGCTTATGCTAAAGTGAAGTGAATAGCCATAAGGCTGGCTTCAGGAGAAAGGTGGTCTAAAAGAACTGGATAATTATAAGCAAAATTGGTCTCGAATGATTGAAAATTGATGAGAATGTGCTTGTCTCCTGATTTGGCATCCTGAGTTAGACTCAGGAATACTGAACATGGATCCCAAAGGCTTTGGTCTTTTTTGATATCTTATTGGATAATCATAAGCAGGCTAGAAAAATAGGAAACTAGAATTTTTTCTCTTTGAACTGACAAATCTGACCAGTGGGCTGCATTCTCTATATCTGAAAAATCTTGGTTTTGATTGAAAAAGTTAATTTTACAAAGCAATTTTCTTTTTTTAAATTAAATTTCATTTTTTTTGACACAGGGTCTCACTTTGTTGCCCAGGCTGGAGTGCAATGGTACAGTCTTGGCTCACTGTAGCCTTGACCTCCCCAGATTCAGGTGATCTTCCCACCTCAGCCTCCTGAGTAGCTGGGGCTATAGGTGCACGCCACTACGCACAGCTGATTTTTGTGTTTTTACTACTCATAGGGTTTCTCTGTGTTGCCCAGTCTAGTCTCAAACTCCTGATCTCAAGAGATCTGCCTGCCTTGGCCTCCTAAAGTGTCATGAACCACCTTGCCCAGCCTACAAAGCAATGTTCTAGGAAAAACTACAGTTACTCTTTGATTATGTAATTGCTGGAGAAGAAAAGCATGGCATTTCTAAAATGATGAACTATATTACTTATATTTTAATATCTCATAAAGTTTGAAATAGACATTTCAAACATAAACATGTGTAAAAATTTTTATAAATTATAAAATCAAAAACATTTTACAATTATTTTATTATAAAATTATTATAGAATCAAAAACATTATAAATTTAAACAACTTTTTAAAAAATTTATTTTGGGATTTCCCATGGAGTGATGGAGAATAATGAGCCTTGGGAGAGCTATGGCAGCTCTCATACTCCTTCCTGGGCCAACTTTTTTAGGAAATGGGAGAAATATACACTGTTCAATGTTTATTGTGGGTCAGGATATTTTTGAAGCTATAGTTGTTGATTTGCTTCAAACTTTAAAAAAATTATTATAAAATTATGGGATGTAAAAAAATTTATTATAAAACTTTGAAATTTTCAAACTTTCAGAAAAGCAGAGAGATGAGATTAATGGCACTCACAGGCAAGCATAGAACATAGATTGTAAACATTTTGCTATATTTGTGTCATGACTATTTTTTGCTTGTGTTTGAAAGTATATTAAAGAAAATGATATTTTACCCCTAAATTCTTTAGTACAGATTTCTAAAAAAATAAGAACATTTTCCTGTATAGTTACAAAATCATCTTTTCAAACAAAATAAAAAATGGCTTTTTTATATCATTTATTACCCAGTCCACATTCAGATTTCCTCAATTATTATGAAATGTCCTTTTATTTTTTGAGACAAAGTCTTGCTCTTTCACACAGCCTGAAGTACAGTGAAACAATCATAGCTCATTGCAGCCTCAAACTCCTGGGCTCAAGTGATCTTCCTGCCTCAGCTTCCTGAGTAGCTAGGACTATAGGTGCACACCACCATGCCCAGCTAATTTATTGTTTTTGTAGAGATGGAGGTCTTACTACGTTGCCCAGGCTGGTCTCAAACTCCTGGCCTCAAGTGATCCTTCCAGCTTCGTCTCCCCGAAATATCTTTTGTGGCTGGTTTGTTCAAATTAGTTTCTTCTAATCAAGGGACACACATTGCATTTGATTATTTAGCTCAAGACTGTTTTAACCTGGAAAATACACATACTCTTTGTTTATGTATTTATTTAGTGAAATTGACTTGTTGAAAAACTAGTCAGTTGTGCTGTAGAATATTTCCCCTTCTGGAATTTTCTGGTTGCTTTTTATGGTGTCATTTAACTTTTCACTCTGTTTTTTCCTGGTTAACTGGAAGTTAGTTCTAAAGGCTTTTAGGCCTGCTATAACAAAATACCAAAAACTGGATGACTTATAAAGAACAGAAATTTATTTCTCACAGTCCTAGAGGCTAGCAAGTTTAAAATCAAGGAGCATGTGGTTTTGATATCTGGTTAGGACCAACTTTCTGGTTCATAGATTGGCTTTCTTGCTGGGCCCTCACATAGTGGGAGAGACTAGCTAGCTCTCTGGGGCCTCTTTTATAAGGGCACTAATTCCAATCATGAAGCCTCTGTCCTTATGATCTAATGACCCCCTAAAGGCCCCACCTTTTAATACCAGCACCTTTGGGGTTAGGATGTCAACATATTAATTTGGGGAAGACCTACACGTTCAGCCCATTGCAAGGTTTAGTTAGATTCAGGTTCAACTTCTTTTTTTAAAGACTATTTCATAGGCAATAATGTGTATTCACATCCCATCATTAGTGATGGTGAGATGATCGCAAGGTTAGGGTGATCACTGCCTATCTCCTCTGCTATATTCCCCCTTGGGTCAAGCCAGTAGTCTGTGACGTGAACTTTGTACCATGTGTATATTCAGTTATATTCTGTATCAATAGTTACTTGATTGTTTTAGCATTTATTAATGATCCTTGCTTGAGTTGATTATTTCATTAGGGGTTTCAAAATGGTGAATTTCTAATTCTCTAATTCTATCTACATGTTTTAGCTGACATTTTTCTATAAGCAGACCATTTTCTTCACAACTGGGTTATTTGGCTACCCTGAAACATAGTTCCTTCCGGGAAGGCAGAACATATGTTTATTTCTGTCTTTTAAAAATTACTGGTGTTTGGAGTGAAGATTAGGTGAGCTAACTACCTCCACAGGTGACAAATGAATTTTGTTTTGTCTCACTTTTGCTTTTTTGAATATCACTGTGGCTGCTTGGATTTTTATATTTAATTTGAATGGATTAGGGAATAAATGAGAAGATAGGTTTTATCTGTTTCTGTAGTTTTTATGTGGCTGTGTGAACTTACTTTTAAAAATTCCCAGAAATATTTTAATTCCCCTTTAAAGATATAAACTATGTCATACTATAAAGCAAAAGAAAAACCAATCATGTGAAGAGTAAATAGTACCGTTTAAACGAATTGTGGTTAAGCTTAGTTTGTACCTAATTAGTTTTTTATTTTCTTTCTACTTTTATCTGCTTCAGAGCCTCTTCAGTGGTTTAGATCTTCTATGTGTCAAATTATTCTAATCTCTTAAAAAGTTTAAGAGCTAAAATACAACACAATGACTACAAGAATGCCTTTGTCCTTTTCTGGGTAGGTACACCTAAGGCAACTTCTTTTTCTCTTCTTTGTTCTCTTCTTCTTTCTTATTCTTAAATCATCTTCAATATTGGACAGATGACAGCACTATGCCTGCCTCAAGATGTTTCTGACTTTTTCTTTTTCTTTTTCTTTTTTTTTTTTTGAGATGGAGTCTTGCTCTGTCACCCAGGCTAGAGTGCAGTGGCACAATCTTGGCTCACTACAACTTCTGCCTCCTGGGTTCCAGTGATTCTCCGAACTCAGCCTCCTGAGTAGCTGGGGTTACAGGCATGCACCACCACGCCTAGCTAATTTTTTGTATTTTTACTAGAGACGGGGTTTCACCATGTCGGCCAGGCTGGTCTTGAACTCCTGACCTCAAGGGATCTGCCTGCCTTGGCCTCCCAAAGTGCTGGGATTACACGTGTGAGCCACTGCACCCGGCCGTTTCTGACTTTTTCTAAAGTTTTCTTTCTCTGGAGATGACATTATATAATAGCACTGTTCAATAGAAGTTTCTTTGATGATGGAACTGTTCTATAATCTGCATTGTCCCAGCCACTAGCCATATGTGACTACTGTAACACTTGAAATGTGGCTAGAGCAACTGAAGAACTGAATTTTGCATTTTACTGAATTTTAATTAATTAAAATAGAAATGCAAATAACCATAAGTGGTTAGTAGCTACCATACTGGACAGCAAAGATCTATAATTCAGCATTTAAAATCGATTTTGTTTTGTTTTCAAAAATGGAGTCAGACTGTTACAACCCAAAAGAACTGTAGGTTAAATTAAGGTAAATCCCCAAATACTACATACACATTTGGGAAATCCAAAACAGATTTTTTCATGTGATAACCACACCCTCTTTTGACTTTAGCCTTGGAGGTAATGGAGTATGGCAGAAAAAACTCTGTATCAGCAGCTGGAAGACTCACCTTCTTTTCCTAGCTCTGCCATATATTGACCAAAAGAGTCAAAGTCCATTCAGATGGTTGAAGGGCCTTGGAATTTTGTTTTTGGTTTTCACATACAAGTTGGAGGGCAGATGCGTTAGCCTCTTGAAATACCCAGAAACCACTTGTTTCCTCATCTAAAAATCAGGTATGACAGGATCATTTAATTATCCTGGAAATCAGATGAAGCACTGCATATGAAAGCACTTTGTAACATCGATAGCACTGGGAAATGTAAAGACCTTTTACTGAAATATAAAGGTGTATGGTCAACTGAATATATCTCAGATAGTTAGGATTTGACTGTATATATTGAATATAACCTGTAGTGGGCCCCTTGGTAAACAGCTTACAGTTTTGTTGCAAGTTTTAGCCAAGAGAAAATTTATTTGTTGACTAGTCATGCCCTTTATTGGCCACATGATGAGCAGCCAAGATATTAAGACACAGTGCACCTTGCAGAATTCAAGAATGTCTCAGTGTCTTGTGAACTAGGAAGCTGAAATGCAGTGGTATGCAGAAGGCTGGCTCAGTAGGAGCCTTGGGAGTGTCCTCCAGATAGATGTTTGTGCAGGTTGTGTTTGATTCCAGTTGGCCATGAAAAGCTGGTTGCTCTAAAGAATGAGAATATACTTGGTTTTGCATTTACTAGAACTATCTGGGGAACAAATCTTGGGGTGGAAGAAAGAAGGGAGGGAGGGAAAGCTGTGCTTCAATACCTAGGGCTTCTTTCCTGGAATGGATCTGAGAATCTGGGATTGGGTGGCTAATATCTCATCTCTAGAAGGGAGAAAGAACTGGGTGGTGATGGCTTTGTATTTTCTATTGGAGTTCACTACAGAATAGGTGAATGGAATGGGCTGCTATGATCCAGACATTAGGGAGGACAGGTTTGTGATACATTAGAAAACTTGAATGAGCCCTTCTATGATTCTCTCTTCCCTCTTTCTGCTTCCCGTTCTTAATCACCATCCGCAGGTTGTGGAATTAGCAAATCTATTATGTGAGCAATAGCAAACTTACAGGAGCCCTTGGCTCCATCTATCTCCCTGTTTGTGTCAGTTCCTTCTGGATGCTTTTAGTCTGTGGTCTTCATTCACTCTTTTTCTGGGGAAGTAAAAGGAGTGGGACAGATTATGAGAACAGCTGGGTCCTCCCAGTTGCTGGGGTGGTTATTTTAAGCTTTGTTTAATGTGTCCAGAGACCCAGATGGCATTTTTAACTAAGCTGCTTTATTAAATCTTGTGATAAAGCATAGTGATGTTTATTGAAAAGGCAGACACGCATCAGCAACATTATGCGTGAAACTTGCTCTAAGAATTTTCTATAAAACATCTGTTCTCTTTGAGCCTTTTGTGAACTCTGGAAGTTTGCTAGTTTCTATACAGACTTGAGGACAAGAAGTTGGAACCCACTTTTGGAGATGTCCAAGCATAGGTATTGGAATCATTAATCCTAACCCTCTCAGTTTTAAGGCCCCGGATACCCTTCTGTTAGACAACAGTAACATGAGCAAGCACTGTAATAACCTTTAAACAAGATTATTTGGAAATAATGGACAAGAAAAATTAGTATAAATTGTTTGGGGATTTTAAAATTAAAGATAAAAAGCTAGGGCTTCAATGACCTGTGCCAGCCTATAGCCTTAAGAGTCAATTTGCAAACACTCAAGATTTGGCCAATATGCCTCTACTACTTCTACTTAACACAGTCAAAGGGAAATTTTTGGATTCTTTCATCTGATTTGACTCTCTTAGTTACGAATAAGAGGATATCTAGAATATATATGTGACTTGTTAAAATGAAAATCCACCTTCTCTGAGTCTTCAAATATCTTTCATATCTTACATTTTTAGTCACATCAACTTTTGAAGTCATGTCCGTAGTTGTATGAAAAGAAAAATTTCAGGAACATTCAACCTCAAAAGTTATTTTTCTTAGTCTGAAATCGTAGAAGCATTTGACTTTTACTTTCTCTTTTTAAGTTTGTACTAGTAGGTATTTTGTATAAATATAATATTTAATTATTGCCTTTGTATTCTTTTTCTCTAGTAAACATCCTGGTTTTTAGCTATCAATATGTAGGTTTACATTTAGGGATTTCTAATGGAAAGAGAAAGGAATCTGAAATCAGAGGACGAGAGTTTATTCTACTTGACCAAACACATACACAATACTGGAAGGAGAGTTTTACAACAAATATTTAATATCTATGACATGTAAAACGTTTTTTGAAATCAAGAAAATTCAAACAATTCAATACAAATATCATCAATAATAACACATGAACAGGTGGCCAACCTTATTAATAACCAGAGAAATATAAATTAAAACAATCCATCAACTTGTAAAGAAGATGAAATTACCCAGAGTTGGTGTAGGTGATGGAAAATTGTCATGTTTGTATACTGTTCATAGAAGTTAAATTGACATAACTTTTTGGTCAGGCAATTTGGAAGTATATATCTAAATTAATAGAGTAGTTTTCTAATAACCTGGGAATCTCTTAATCTAAGAATCTTCACTGTAGATTTTTCTAGAACAAATGTACAAACATCTGTGTACAAGGGTACTCACTGCAGCATTTTGCTAAGGAAAAACTCAGAAAAAATCTATATGTTCAACAGAGAACAGGTACATAATTTATGACACAACTGCACAATATACACCACTAAAATAAAGGATATAAATTTATATGTAGTATGAAAAAGATGTGAATGATAGCTTGTTGGTGAAAAACAGCAATGACTGGAATATTGTGTGTAACGTAATCCTGCTTTTCTGTATATAATGTAGGCATAGAAAGTAGGATTGAAGGGACATACTCTAGTCAACAGTGTATATAGCTTGGGTGGAGGGGGTGTATAATGGGGAAGGAGAGTCCCTTTTCCTATCTATTCCATATACATCTCTGGATTTAAAAGATCATACATGCATATGCATTACCTTCAAAATTAAAATGATAAAGACAAAAGGAGAAGCTTTGGATTTGAATCATGATACTACTGTTTGCAACTTCTATGACCGTGGGGAAGTCGCCTAGCCTCCTGGGGTTTATTTCCTCATTTATAAAAATAGGGAAAGTAATAATACTTGTCTACATATCTTCTAGGGTTGTTGGGAGGATTGAATGTGATAATGGGTTACAGCATTATGAATTATTTATTCATATAACACAATTATTATAAAAATATTTTGCTCTGATTAAAATAAAAGAAGGACGAGATCGTGTGTGTTTTTCAGTCCCAGTAGCTTTACTAACCAGAAAGCGCCTGCTGATGTGGTGATCACAGTTGCTTTGGTGCAGCTTCCTGTTGACTTTTGGCAATTCTCCACGCTGCTAGCTAAGGCTGAGGTGGCGACTGTGGAAGGTGTGATCTCCTCCCCCTCCCAGCACACATTTGTGTGCATACTCACACTCACGCACACACAAACACACACATGCACACTCTATCACAGTACATGAGGTGGCAGCAGCTGCTCCGGCATAGACTTTCACACAACATAAAGGGCTTTTTTGGTGTGGTCTGTGCATTATTTCCTGTTAAGCATGAGCTGAGTCAGTGCCATGCTTTTCCATCTGAAACCTTTCTGAGGCTCAGGCTGTGTTAAGAGCAAACCCTCTCCCCTCCATGCCCACCCCATGGCCCTCTACTGAAGCCAGATCATAATCTGCTCATTTCATGAGGATTTTCAAACCGAATGGACTGGGCCATGTGAGAGATCACTGAAAGGAACAGACCAAGCAGAGGCTAAGAGACTCCACGCTAATCTGCTGAGTCATCTGAAAATGCACAGCTGTGGCAGCTCACGGTGCTTTAAAGTACTTTGGCAGGATGTTTGTTCAGGGGGCCTGTTCCTGCAGCCCTGCTGAATGTTTGGTTAGGAGGCATAATCATTTTTTGGACAGGATCTCCCAAATGTAAGGTGATAGATGCTAATGTGGAATATAATACAGAAGATACAGCTTGGATGTCATAAATAACAATAAATTGTTTAATCTTGCTGAGTTGTAAATCTATGATTGCCAGAGGTCTTTAGTTCACTGGAACATAGTATGGGGGCAGGGGCACTTAGCAAATAGGCAGTTATTATTTTCCAACCAGACAGAAACTGGTCTGATGAAATTTATCTAAAAAGGCATACACATGTATTTTAATTAATTGTGACAATTACTCAGAGAAAACACATGGCCCTAAAGAGGCTGAGGGGTTTTTTTGTTCTACCTATAAATGTATATGTATATTCACCTATATTCTACCTATGTATAAGTAAGAGAATGAGTTTTTGTTTTGGGGATATATATTTATACGTATCTATACAGACAGATATACACATACTTAATTTCTGTGTACCTATTAAGGTGCGGTGACAGATGGAAAGTATTTTTAAGCATTTAGATAGCTTATTCTATAGCATATGTGTGCATATAGCCCCCCCATAAAGCTTTGTCTCTTTTCTGGATATATTTAACAAGAGGCTAGAACAGAGTCCAAAATGTCAGAAATGTTTGAACATTCCATAGAAATGAAGGAGGTGTTTCCAAATGACCTATGTTTCTATGGCAATAAATAGAACTTGTGCTGCGTTGGATGGGTCAGGAGTAAGGAATATAAACAGTGTAAGTATGGCTATTCCAGGAAGAAATCTACCTTGTAAGAACAGCTTTGTGCAGTGAGCTCGACAACATTGATCAGTTAGCAGTCCGGTTCGGTACAACATTGATCAGGTAGCAAGACGGTTCGGCAGTGCCAGTCGGAGACACAGATGGGGACAATCAAAGAAGATGCAGGTCAGGACAAGGATGCAGACATGTACCTGTCACTACCATGGATTTCAGCAGCTTCTTAGTGAGCAGGTTTATGATCAAAGAAGAAAGACATCGTTGATATGTAAGCATGTTACAATTAATTTGCTGTTTAGTTACTAGCAAACTACATCCAGTTTTTAGTTTTTAGGTTTTTTGTTCTTTTTTCTTTTTTGAAACAGGTTCTTGTTCTGTCATCCAGGCTGGAGTGCAGTCGTTATCCAAGCTCACTGCAGCCTTAAACTCCTGGGCTCCGTGGATCCTCCCACCTCAGCCTCCCAAGAAGCTGGGACTACAGGTGCACACCACCAAGGCCAGCTAATATTTCTAATTTTTTTGTAGAGATGAGGCCTTGCTGTATTGCCCAGGCTACTCTTGAGCTCCTGGCAGTGTAGATATTTCCATGTTTATACAGATGATGGTGTAGATATTTCCATGTTTATACAGATGAGTGTGTAGATATTTCCATGTTTTTAAAGATGGCGGTGTAGATAGTTCCATGTTTATAGAGATAGCGGTGTAGATATTTCCATGTTTATAGAGACAGAGGTGTAGATATTTCCACGATTACACAGATAGCGGTGTAGGTATTTCCATGTTTCTACAGATCGCAGTGTAGATATTTCCATGTTTTTAAAGATAGCGGTGAAGATGTTTCCATTTTTATACAGGTAGCGGTGTAGATATTTCCATGTTTATACAGATGGCGGTGTAGATATTTCCATGTTTATTGAGATAGCGGTGTAGACATTTCCATGTTTATACAGATAGTGGTGAAGATATTTCCATGTTTATAGAGATAGCGGTGCAGATATTTCCATATTTATACATATAGCAGTGTAGATATTTCCATGTTTATAGTGATAACGGTGTAGGTATTTCCATGTTTATAGTGATAGCGGTGTAGATATTTCCATGTTTATACGGATAGCGGTGTAGATATTTCCATGTTTATACAGATAGCGCTGTTGATATTTTCATGTTTATACAGATAGCGGTGTAGGTATTTCCATGTTTATACAGATACCGGTGTAGATATTTCCATGTTAATACAGATGGCTGTGTAGATATTTCCATGTTTATAGAGATGGCTGTGTAGATATTTCCATGTTTATACAGATGGCAGTGTAGATATTTCCATGTTTATGCAGATGGTGGTGCTGATATTTCCGTGTTTACAGAGATAGCGGTGTAGATATTTCCATCTTTTCACAGATTGCGGTGTAGGTATTTCCATCTTTACACAGATAGTGGTGTAGATATTTCCCAGTTTACACAGATAGCTGTGTAGATATTTCCATGTTTACACAGATAGCATTGTAGATATTTCCATGTTTACACAGATAGCATTGTAGATATATCCATGTTTATACAGATAGCGGTGTAGGTATTTCCATGATTATACAGATAGCGGTGTAGATATTTCCATGTTTATACAGATAGCGGTGTAGATATTTCCATGTCTATAGAGATAGCGGTTTAGGTATTTCCGTGGTTATAGAGATAGCTTTGTAGACATTTCCATGTTTATACAGATAGTGGTGTAGATATTTCCAAGTATATACAGATAGCGGTGTTGGTATTTCCATGTTTATACTGATAGCGGTATAAATCTTTCCATGTTTATACAGCTCGCGTTGTAGATATTTACAACTTTATACATATGGCAGTGTAGATATTTCCATATTTATACAGATGGCTTTGTAGATAGTCCCATGTTTATGGAGATGGCAGTGTAGGTATTTTCAAGTTAATAGTGATGGAGGTGCAGCTATTTCCATTTTCATACAGATCGCGGTGTAGATGTTTCCATGTTTATACAGATAGCGGTGTAGATATTTCCACGTTTATATAGATAGCGGTGTTGGTATTTCCATGTTTATACAGATAGCGGTGTAAATATTTCCATGTTCATAGAGCTCGCCATGTAGATATTTCCAATTTTATACAGATGGTGGTGTGGATATTTCCATGTTAATACTGATGGCAGTGTAGGTATTTCCATGTTTATACAGATAGCGGTATAGTTATTTCTCTGTTGATAGAGATAGCAGTGGAAATATTTTCATGTTTATACACATAGCGGTGTAGATATTTCCATGTTTATAGTGATAGCGGTGTAGATATTTCCCTGTTTATACAGATAGCGGTGTAGATATTTACATGTTTATACAGATTGCTGTGCAGATGTTTCCATGTTTATAAAGAGGGCTGAGTAGGTATTTCCATGTTTATACAGATGGCAGTGTAGATATTTCCATGTTTATGAAGATGACTGTGTAGATATTTCCATGTTTATACAGATGTTGGTGTAGATATTTCCCTGTTTATAGAAATAGCGGTGTAGATATTTGCATATTTATAGATATAGCAGTGTAAATATTTCCTTATTTATACAGATAGCGATGTAGATATTTCCATGTTTATACAGATAGCGGTGTCAATATTTGCATGATTATACAGACAGCGGTGGAGATATTTCCATCTTTATGCAGATAGCGATGTAGACATTTCCATGTTTATACAGATAGCGGTGTAGATATTTCCATGTTTACACAGATAGCGGTGTAGATATTTCCAAGTTTACACAAATGGTGGTTTAGGTATTTGCATGTTTATACCGATGGCGGTGTTGATAATTCCATATTTATGCAAATGGCGGTTCAGATATTTCCATGTTTATACAGATAGTGGTGTGGCTATTTCCATGTTTATACATATAACGGTGTAGCTATTTCCATACTTATACAGATGGCGGTGTAGATATTTTCATGTTTATACAGATGGTGGGGTAGATATTTCCAAGTTTATAAAGATGACTGTGTAGGTATTTCCATGTTTATACAGATTACTTTGTAGGTATTTCCATGTTTATACAGATGGCGGTGTAGATATTTCCATGTTTATACAGACGACGGTGTAGATATTTCCACGTTTATACAGATAGCGCTATAGATAATTCCAAGTTTATACAGATGGTGGTGTAGATATTTCCAAGTTTGCATAGATACTGGTGTAGATATTTCCATGTTTATACAGATAGCAGTGCAGATATTTCCATCTTTATACAGATGACCATGTAGATATTTCCATGTTTATACAAATGACTGTGAAGTTATTTCCACTTTTATACAGATGGCGGTGTAGATATTTCCATGTTCATACAGATGCTGGTGTAGATATTTCCATGTTTATATAGATGACTGTGTAGGTATTTACAGGCTTATACAGATGGCGGGGTAGATATTTCCATCTTTATAGAGATAGCCATGTAGATATTTCCATGTTTATACAGATAGCGGTGTAGAAATTTCCATGTTTATAGAGATAGCAGTGTAGATATTTCCATATTTATACAGATAGCTTGGTAGATATTTCCATGTATATACAGATAGCTGTGTAGATATTTCCATGTTTATACAGATAGCAGGGCAGTTATTTCCAAGTTTATACAGATCGCGGTGTAGATATTTCCATGTTTATTCAGATAGCGGTGTAGATATTTCCATGTTTATACTGGTAGCGGTGTAGCTATTTCCATGTTTATACAGATAGCGGTGTTGGTATTTCCATGTTTATTCAGATAGCGGTGTAGATATTTCCATGTTTATCCAGGTCGCGGTGCAGATGTTTACGTTTTTATACAGATGGCAGTGTAGATATTTCCATGTTTATACTGATGGTGCTGTAGATACTTCAATGTTTATGGAGATGGCAGTGTAGATATTTACATGTTTATAGAGATGGCGGTGTAGATGTTTCCATGTTTATAGAGATAGTGGTGTAGATAATTCCATGTTTATAGAGATAGTGGTGTAGGTAATTCCATGTTTATAAAGATAGCGGTGTAGTTATTTCCATGTTGGTACAGATGGCTGTGTAGATATTTCCATGTGTATACAGATGGCAGTGTAGGTATTTCCATGTGTATACAGATGGCAGTGTAGATATTTCCAAGTCTATACAGATGTTGGTGTAGATATTTCCATGTTTACAGACGACTGTGTAGATATTTCCATGTTTATACAGATCACTGTGTAGATATTTCCATGTTTTTACAGATGGTGGTGTAGATATTTCCATGTTTATATAGACAACGGTGTAGATATTTCCATATTTATACTGATGGCGGTGTATATATTTCTGACTTTATACAGATACCGGTGTGGGTATTTCCATATTTATACAGATGGCAGTGTAGAGATTTCCATGTTTACACAGACAGCTTTGTAGATTTTTCCATGTTTATACTGATGGAGTTGTAGATATTTCCATGTTTATGAAGATGACTTTGTACATATTTCCATGTTTTTGCGAATGGTGGTGTAGATATCTCCATGTTTATAGAGATGGCAGTGTGGATATTTCCAAGATTATACAAATGCCGGTGTTGATATTTCCATTTTTATAGAGATGGCAGTGTAGATATTTCCATCTTTATACAGATGGTGTAGATATTTAGATGTTTATGCAGATGGCGGTGTAGATATTTTGAAATTTAGAGAGATAGCAGTGTAGATATTTCCATATTTATACAGAAAGCGGTGTAGATATTTCCATGTTTATACAGATGACGGTGTAGATATTTCCATGTTTATGGAGATAACGGTGTAGATATTTCCATGTTTATACAGATAGTGGTGTAGATATTTCCATGTTTATAGATATAGCGGTGTAGGTAATTCCATGTTTATAGAGATAGCGGTGTAGTTATTTTCATGTTGATACAGATGGCTGTGTAGATATTTCCATGTGTATACAGATTGCAGTGTAGTTATTTCCATGTGTACACAGATGTCAGTGTAGTTATTTCCAAGTTTATACAGATGGGGTTGTAGATATTTCCATGTTTATACAGATGACTCTGAAGATATTTCCATGTTCTTACAGATGGCGGTGCGTTATTTCGATGTTTATAGAGACAGCGGTGTAGATATTTCCATATTTATACAGAAAGCGGTGTAGATATTTCCAAGTTTATACAGATGACGATGTAGATTTTTCCACGTTTTTCAGATGCTGGTGCAGATATTTTCATGTTTGAAGAGATAGCAGTGCAGTTATTTCTATGTTTATGCAGATAGCGATGTAGATATTTCCATGTTTATAGAGATAGCGGTGTAGTTATTTCCATATTTATACATATAGCGGTGTAGATATTTCCACGTTTATACAGATAGCGGTGTTGATATTTCCATGTTTATACAGATAGCGGTATAGATATTTCCATGTTTATAAATACAGGAGGGGAGATATTTCCATGTTTATACAGATAGCGGTGTAGATATTTCCAGGTTTATAGAGATAGCGGTGTAGATATTTCCATGTTTATAGAGATAGCGGGGTAGATATTTCCATGTTAATACAGATGGCAGTGTAGATGTTAACATGTGTATACACATGGCAGTGTAGATATTTCCATGTTTATACAGATGGAGGTGTAGATATTTCCATGTTTATACAGATGACTGTGTAAATATTTCCAGGTTTTTACAGATGGCAGTGTAGATATTTCCATGTTTATACAGATGGCGGTTTGGCTATTTCCATGTTTATACAGATAACGGTGTAGCTATTTCCATATTTATAGAGATGGCTGTGTAGATATTTCCATGTTTATACAGATGGCGGTGTAGATATTTCCATGTTTGTATAGATGACGGTGTAGATATTTCCATGTTTATACACATGGCGGTGTAGATATTTCCATGTTTTTACAGAAAGCTGTTTAAATATTTCCATGTTTATACAGATGGTGGTGTAGATATTTCCATGTTTGCACAGACAGCGGTGTAGATATTTCCATCTTTTTCACAGATTGTGGTGTAGAAATTTTCATCTTTACACAGGTAGTGGTGTAGTTATTTCCAAGTTTATAGAGATTGCGGTGCAGATATTTCCACATTTACACAGATAACGGTTTAGCTATTTCCATATTTATAGAGATGGCTGAGTAGATAATTCCATGTTTATATAGATGGCGGTGTAGACAATTCCATGTTTATACAGATAGCGGTGTAGATATTTCCATGTGTATACAGATGGAAGTGTAGATATTTCCATGTTTATACAGATGAAAGTGCGAATGTTTCCATGTTTACAAACATGACTGTGTAGATATTTCCATGTTTATACAGATGGCAGTGTAAATATTTCCATGTTTATACAGATTGTGGTGTGGCTATTTCCATGATTATACAGATAGCGGTGTAGCTATTTCCATGTTTATAAAGATAGCGGTGTAGATATTTCCATGTTCATACTGATGGATGTGTAGTTATTTCCATGTTTATACGGATGACTGCGTACATATTTCCATGTTTTTACAGATGGCGGTGTAGATATTTCCATGTTTATACAGACAGCAGAGTGAATATTTCCATGATTATACAGGTGGCGATATTGATATAAACATGTATATAAAGATGGCGGTATACATATTTCCATGTTTATAGAGATGGCGGTGTAGATATTTAGGTGTTTATGCGGATGGCGGTGTAGATATTTCAAAGTTTATAGAGATAGCGGTGTAGATATTTCCATGTTTATACAGAAAGCTGTGTAAATATTTCCATGTTTATACAGATGACTGTGTAGATATTTCCACGTTTATACAGATGGCGGTGTAGATATTTCCATGTTTATAGAGATAGCGGTGTAGTTATTTCTATGTTTATACAGATAGCGATGTAGATAATTCCATGCTTATAGAGATAGCGGTGTAGTTATTTCCACATTTATACATATAGCGGTGTAGTTATTTCCATATTTATACATATAGAGGTGTAGATATTTCCATGATCATACAGACAGCGGTGTAGATATTTCCATGTTTATACAGATAGCGGTGTGGCTATTTCCATTTTTATGCAGATAGCGGTGTAGCTATTTCCATGTTTAAAGAGATTGCTGCGTAGATTTTTCCATGTTTATACCTATGGCAGTGTAGATATTTCCATTATTATACAGATGCTGGTGTAGGTATTTCCATGTTTATAGAGATGACTGCGTCGGTATTTCCAGGTTTATACAGATGGCGGTGTAGATATTTCCATGTTTACATAGATGGCGATGTAGATATTTCCTTGTTTATAGAGATAGCGTGTTAGGTATTTCCATGTTTATACAGATAGCTGTTTACGTATTTCCATGTTTATACAGATAGCGGTGTTGTTATTTCCATGTTTATACAGATAGCTGTGTAGATATTTCCCTGTTTATACAGCTCACGGTGTATATATTTACATCTTTATACAGATGGCAGTGTAGATAGTTCCATGTTTATGGAGATGGCAGTGTAGATATTTTCATGTTTATGGAGGTGGCGGTGTAGTTATTTCCATGTTTGTAGAGATAGTGGTGTAGATATTTCCATGTTTATAGAGATAGCGGTGTTGGTATTTCCATGTTTATAGAGATACCAGTGTAGATATTACCATGTTTATTGAGATAGCGGTGCAGGTATTTCCATGTTTATAGAGATAGTGGTGTAGATATGTCCATGTTTATACAGATGGCTATGTAGATATTTCCATGTGTATACAGATGGCAGTGTAGGTATTTCCAAGTTTATACAGATGGTATTGCAGATTCTTGATGTTTATACAGATGACTTTGTAGATATTTCCATGCTTTTATAGATGGCGGTGTAAATATTTCCATGTTTACAGAGATAGCGTTGTAGATATTTCCATGTTTATATAGATGGCGATATATATATTTTCTTGTTTATGTAGATGGTGTTGTAGATATTTCCATGTTAACAGGGATGGCGGTGTGTATATTTCCATGTTTATAGTGCAAGCAGTGTAGATATTTCCATGTTTATAGAGATAGCGGTGTAGATATTTCCATGTTTATACAGCTCGCAGTGTAGATATTTACATCTTTATAGAGATAGCGGTGTAATTATTTCTATGTTTACACAAATAGCGTTGTAGATATTTCCATGTTTAGAGAGATTGCGGTGTAGTTATTTCCACATTTTTACATATAGCGCTGTAGAAATTTCCATGTTTATACAAATAGCGGTGTAGATATTTCCATCTTTGCTCAGATTGCGGTGTAGATATTTCCATGTTTATAGAGATAGCGGTGTACATATTTCCATGTTTACACAGATAGTGGTGTAGATAGTTCCAAGTTTATTCAGATAGCGGTGTAGATATTTCCATGTGTATACAGATAGCGGTGAAGATATTTCCATGTTTCTACAGATAGCATTGTAGATATTTCCATGTTTACAGATGGCGGTGTACATATTTCCATGTTTACACAGATTGCGGTGTACATATTTCCTAGTTTATGCAGATAGCGGTGTAGATATTTAAATGTTTTTACAGATAGCGGTGTAGATATTTCCATGTTTATACAGATAGCGGTGTAGGTTTTTCCATGTTTATAGAGATAGCGGTATAGACATTTCCATGTTTATAGAGGCAGTGGTGTAGATATTTCCAAATTTATAAAGATAGCGGTGTAGATATTTCCATGTTTATACAGATAGCGGTGGAGATATATCCATATTTATACAGATAGCGATGTAGATATTTCCATGTTTATAGGGATAGCTGTGTAGATATTTCCATGTGTATACAGATGGCAGTGTAGATATTTCCTTGTTTATAAAGATGTTGGTGTAGAAATTTCCATGCTTATACAGATGAGTGTGTAGATATTTCCATGATTATACAGATGGCGGTGTAGCTATTTCCATGTTTATAGAGATAGCGGTGTAGATATTTCCATGTTTATACAGATAGCGGTGTAGATATTTCCATGTTTATAGCGATAGCGGTGTAGATATTTCCATATTCTTACAATTATCGGTGAAGATATTTCCATTTTTATACATATGGCGGTGTAGATATTTCCATGTACATAGAGATAGCGGTTTAGATATCTCCATGTTTATACAGATAGTGGTGTAGATATTTCCACGTGTATAAAGATGGCGGTGTAGATATTTCCCTATTTATACACATGGCGGTGTAAATATTTGCATGTTTACACAGATCGCGGTGTAGATATTTCCATGTTGAAGCAGATGGCGGTGTAGATATTTCCATGTTAATAGAGATGGCGGTGACGATATTTCCATGTTTATAGAGAGAGCGGTGTATTTCCATGTTTGTAGAGATAGCGGTGTGGATATTTCCATGTTTATACACATAGCGGTGTAGGTATTTCCATGTTTACAGATAGCGGTGTTGGTATTTCCATGTTTATACAGATAGCGGTGTAGATATTTCCATGCTTATACAGCTCGCGGTGTAGATATTTCCATCTTTATACAGATGACATTGTAATTATTTCCATGTTTATTCAGATAGCGGTGTAGATATTTCCATGTTTACACAGATGGCGATGTAGATAGTTCCATGTTTATGGAAATGACGGTGTAGATATTTTCATTTTTACAGAGATGGCGGTGTTGATATTTCCATGTTTATAGAGATAGCGCTGTAGGTATTTCCATGTTTATTCACATGGCGGTGTAGATATTTCCATGTTTATACAGGCAGCGGTGTGGCTACTTCCATGTTTATACAGAATGCGGTGTAAATATTTCCAGGTTTATGGAGATGGCTCTGTAGGTATTTCCATGCTTATGCAGAGGCAGTGTAGATATTTCCATGTTTATACAGATAGTGGTGTATATATTTCCATATTTATACAGATGACTGTGTAGGTATTTCCATGTTTATACAGATGACGGTACAGATATTTCCATGTATATAGAGATAGCCATATAGATATTTCCCTGTTTAAATGGATAGCGGTGTAAACATTTCCATGTTTATAGAGATAGCGGTGTAGATATTTCCATGTTTATACAGATAGCAGTGAATATATTTCCATGTTTATACAGATAGTGGTGTGGCTATTTCCATGTTTTTACGGATAGCGGTGTAGATATTTCCATGTTTATAGAGATGGCTGTGTAGATGTTCCCCCGTTTATACAGATGGCAGTATAGATATTTCCATGTTTATACAGATGGTGGTGTAGATATGTCCATGTTTATACAGATGACTGTGAAGATATTTCCATGTTTTTACAGATGGCGGTGTAGATATTTCCATGTTTATAGAGATAGCGGTGTAGGTATTTCCATGTGTATTCAGATGGCGGTGTAGATATTTCCATGTTTATACAGGTAGCGGTGTAGATATTTCCATGTTTATACAGATAGCTGTGTACATATTTCCATGTGTGTACAGAAGGCAGTGTAGAAATTTCCATGTTTCTAGAGATGGTGGTGTAGATGTTTCTACGTTTATTCAGATGACTGTGTAAAAATTTCCATGTTTATACAGATTGCGGTGTAGTTATTTCCATGTTTATGCAGAAAACGGTGTAGATATTTCCAGGTTTGCAGAGATAGCAGTGTTGATATTTCCATCTTTGCACAAAATGCATTGTAGATATTTCCATCTTTACACAGATAGCGGTGTAGATATTTCCAAGTTTACACAGAGAGCTGTGTAGATATTTCCATTTTTCCATAGATAGCATTTTAGATATTTCCATGTTTACACAGATAGCGGTGGAGATATTTCCATGTTTAAACAGATAGCGATGTAGATATTTCCATGTTTATACAGATAGCGGTGTAGATATTTCCATGTTTATGGAGATAGCGGTGTAGATATGTCCATGTTTATACAGATGGCTGTGTAGATATTTCCACGTTTATACTGATCGCGATGTAGTTATTTCAATGTTTATAGAGATAGCGGTGTGGATATTTCCATGTTTATACAGATAGGGGTGTAGATATTTCCATATTTATAGAGATGGCGTTGTAGATATTTCCATGTTTATACAGATCACGGTGTAGATATTTCCTTGTTTATGCAAATAGCAGTGTAGGTATTTCCATGTTTATACAGATGGCGGTGTAGATATTTCCATGTTTATATAGATGGTGGTGTAGATATTACCATGTTTATACAGATAGTGGTGTAGATATTTCCAGGTTTATACAGATAGCGGTGTAGATATTTCCATGTTTATACAGATGGTGGTGTAGATATTTCCATGTTTATAGAGATGGCGGTGTAGATATTTCCATGTTCATACAGATATCGTTGTAAATATTTCCATGTTTATACAGATCACGGTGTAGATATTTCCATGTTTATAGAGATAGCGGTGTATATATTTCCATGTTTATACAGACAGCGGTGTAGATATTTCCATGTTTATAGAGACCACGGTGTAGATATTTCCATGTTTATAAAGATAGCGGTGCAGATATTTCCATGTTTGTACAGATGGTGGTGTTGATATTTCTATATATACAGAGATTACCATGTAGATATTTCCATGTTTATACAGATGGCGGCGCAGATATTTCTATGGATATGTAGATGGCGGTGTAGATATTTCCATGTATATACAGATAGCGGTGTAGTTATTTCCATGTTTATATAGACAGCGGTGTAGATATTTCCACATATGTACACATGGCTGTGTAGATATTTCCATGTTTATACAGATGGCGGTGTAGATATTTCCATGTTTATACAGATAACTTTGTCAGTGTTTCCATGTTTATACAGATGGCGGTGTAGATATTTCGATGTTTATAGAGATAGTAGTGGAGATAATTCCATGTTTATAGAGATAGCAGTGTAGATAATTCCACGTTTCTACTGATCGCGGTGTAGTTATTTCCAGGTTTATAGAGATAGCGGTGTGGATATTTCCATGTTTATACAGATAGGGGTGTAGATATTTCCATGTTTGTAGAGATGGCGTTGTAGATATTTCCATGTTTATACAGATCACGGTGTAGATATTTCCTAGTTTATGCAAATAGCGGTGTAGTTATTTCCATGTTTATACAGATAGCGGTGTAGATATTTCCTTGTTTATACAAATAGCAGTGTAGATATTTCCATGTTTATACAAATCACGGTGTAGATATTTCCTTGTGTATGCAAATTGCAGTGTAGTTATTTCCATGTTTATACAGATAGCGGTGTAGATATTTCCTTGTTTATACAAATAGAAGTGTAGATATTTCCATGTTTATACAGATCATGGTGTAGATACTTCCTTGTTTCTACAAATAGCGGTCTATTTATTTCCATGTTTATACAGATAGCGGCGTAGATATTTCCATGTATATACAGATGGCTGTGTAGATATTTCCATGTTTGCACAGATGGCTGTGTAGATATTTCCATGTTTATACAGATGACTTGTAGGTATTTCCATGTTAATACAGATGGCGGTGTAGATATGTCCATGTTTATAGACATAGCTGTGTAGATATTTCCATGTTTCTACAGATAGCGGTGTATATATTTCCATGTTTATACAAATCGCGGTGTAGATATTTCCATGTTTATGCAGATCGCGGTGTAGATATTTCCATGTTTCTACAGATAGCGGTGAAGATATTTCCATGTTTATACAGATCGCGGTGTAGATATTTCCATGTTTATGCAGATCGCGGTGTAGATATTTCCATGTTTATAGAGATAGCGGTGTAGATATTTCCACGTTTATACTGATCGCGATGTAGTTATTTCCATGTTTATAGAGATAGCGGTGTGGATGTTTCCATGTTTATACAGATAGGGGTGTAGATATTTCCATGTTTATAGAGATGGCGTTGTAGATATTTCCATGTTTATACAGATCACGGTGTAGATATTTCCTTGTTTATGCAAATAGCGGTGTAGGTATTTCCATGTTAATACAGATGGCGGTGTAGATATTTCTATGTTTATACAGATGGCGGTGTAGATATTTCCATGTTTATATAGATGGTGGTGTAGATATTACCATGTTTATACAGATAGTGGTGTAGATATTTCCATGTTTATACAGATAGAGATGTATATATTTCCATGTTTATACAGATAGCGGAGTAGATATTTCCATGTATATATAGATGGCTGTGTAGATATTTCCATGTTTATACAGATGGCTGTGTAGATATTTCCATGTTTATACAGATGTCTTGTAGGTATTTCCATGTTTATACAGATGGCGGTGTAGATATTTCCATGTTTATAGAGATAGCTGTGTAGATATTTCCATGTTTCTACAGATAGCGGTGTAGATATTTCCATGTTTATACAGATCACGGTGTAGATATTTCCATGTTTATGCAGATCGCGTTGCAGATATTTCCATGTTTCTACAGATAGCGGTGTAGATATTTCCATGTTTACACAGATCGCGGTGTAGATATTTCCATGTTTATGCAGATCGCGGTGTAGGTATTTCCATGTTTTTACAGATATTGGTGTAGATATTTCCATGTTTACACAGATTGCGGTGTAGATATTTCCATCTTTCTACAGATGGCATTGTAGATATTTCCATGTTTATACAGATGGCTGTGTAGATATTTCCATGTTTATATAGATGGTGGTGCAGATATTACCATGTTTATACAGATAGCGGTGTAGATATTTCCAGGTGTATACAGATAGAGGTGTAGATATTTCCATGTTTATACAGATGGTGGTGTAGATATTTCCATGTTTATAGATATGGCGGTGTAGATATTTCCATGTTCATACAGATATCGTTGTAAATATTTCCATGTTTATACAGATCACGGTGTAGATATTTCTATGTTTATAGAGATAACGGTGTAGTTATTTCCATGTTTATATAGAGATCTCTGTAGATATTTCCATATATGTACACATGGCTGTGTAGATATTTCCATGTTTATACAGATGGCGGTGTAGATATTTCGATGTTTATAGAGATAGCAATGGAGATATATCCATGTTTATAGAGATAGCGGTGTAGATACTTCCACGTTTATGCTGATCGCGGTGTAGTTATTTCCATGTTTATAGAGAGCGGTGTGGATATTTCCATGTTTATACAGATAGGGGTTTAGATATTTCCATGTTTATAGAGATGGCATTGTAGATATTTCCATGTTTATAAAGATCATGGTGTAGATATTTCCTTGTTTATGCAAATAGCGGTGTAGTTATTTCCATGTTTATACATATAGCGGTGTAGATATTGCCATCTTTCTACAGATAGCATTGTAGATATTTCCATGTTTATACAGATGGCGGTGTAAATATTTCCATGTTTATATAGATGGTGGTGTAGATATTACCATGTTTATACAGATAGCTCTGAAGATATTTCCATGTTTATACAGATAGCGGTGTAGATATTTCCATGTTTATACAGATGGCGGTGTAGATATTTCCATGTTTATAGAGATGGCGGTGTAGATATTTCCATGTTTATACAGATAGCGGTGTAGATATTTCCATGTTTTTACAGACCACGGTGTAGGTATTTCCATGTTTATACAGATAGCGCTGCAGATATTTCAATGTTTGTACAGATGGCGGTGTTGACATTTCCATCTATACACAGATGACCGTGTAGATATTTCCATGTTTATACAGGTGGCGGGGCAGATATTTCCATGGATATGTAGATGGCGGTGTAGATATTTCCATGTGTATACAGATAGCGGTGTAGTTATTTCCATGTTTATATAGAGAGCGGTGTAGATATTTCCATATATGTACACATGGCTGTGAAGAGATTTCCATGTTTATACAAATGGCTGTGTAGATATTTCCATGTTTATACAGATGACTTGTAGGTATTTTCATGTTTATAGAGATGGCGGTGTAGATATTTCCATGTTTATAGAGATAGCTGTGTAGATATTTCCATGTTTCTACAGATAGCGGTGTAGATATTTACATGTTTATACAGATCGCGGTGTAGATATTTCCATGTTTATGCAGATCGCGGTGCAGATATTTCCATGTTTCTACAGATAGCGGTTTAGATATTTCCATGTTTATACAGATCGCGGAGTAGATATTTCTATGTTTATGCAGATTGCGGTGTAGATATTTCCATGTTTATACAGATAGCGGTGTAGATATTTCCATGTTTTTACAGACATTGGTGTAGATATTTCCATGTTTACACTGATTGCGGTGTCGATATTTCCATCTTTCTACAGATGGCATTGTAGATATTTCCATGTTTATACAGATGGCGGTGTAGATATTTCCATGTTTATTTAGATGGTGGTGTAGATATTACCATGTTTATACAGATAGCGGTGTAGATATTTCCAGGTTTATACAGATAGCGGTGTAGATATTTCCATGTTAATACAGATGGCGGTGTAGATATTTCCATGTTTATAGAGATGGCGGTGTAGATATTTCCATGTTTGTACAGATATCGGTGTAGATATTTCCATGTTTATACAGATCACGGTGTAGATATTTCCATGTTTATAGAGATAGCGGTGTAGATATTTCCATGTTTATACAGACCACGGTGTAGATATTTCCATGTTTATACAGATACCGGTGCAGATATTTCCATGTTTGTACAGATGGCGGTGTTGATATTTCCATCTATACACAGATGACCGTGTAGATATTTCCATGTTTATACAGATGGCGGTGCAGATATTTCTATGGATATGTAGATGGCGGTGTAGATATTTCCATGTATATACAGATAGCGGTGTAGTTATATCCATGTTTATATAGAGAGCGGTGTAGATATTTCCATGTATGTACACATGGCTGTCTAGATATTTCCATGTTTATACAGATGGCGGTGTAGATATTTCCATGTTTATACTGATAACTTTGTAAGTATTTCCATGTTTATGCAGATAGCGGTGTAGATATTTCCATGTTTGTACAGATGGCAGTGTTGATATTTAAATCTATACACAGATGACCGTGTAGATATTTCCATGTTTATACAGAAGGCGGTGCAGATATTTCCATGGATATGTAGAAGGCGGTGTAGATATTTCCATGTTTATACAGATAGCGGTGTAGATATTTCCATGTATATACAGATGGCTGTGTAGATATTTCCATGTTTATACAGATGAGTTTGTAGGTATTTCCATGTTTATACAGATGGCGGTGTAGGTATTTCCATGTTTATAGAGATAGCTGTGTAGATATTTCCATGTTTATCCAGATAGCGGTGCAGATATTTCCATGTTTATACAGATCGCTGTGTAGATATTTCCATGTTTATACAGACAGCAGTGGAGTTATTTCCATGTTTATACACATAGCGGTGTACATATTTCCATGTTTATAGAGACTGCGGTGTCGGTATTTCCATGTTTATACAGATAGGGGTGCAGATATTTCCATGTTTATACAGATGCCTATGGAGATATTTCCATATTTATACAGAGGGCTCTGTAGATATTTCCATGTTTATACAGATGGCAGTGTAGATTTTTCCATGTTCCTACACATGACTGTGTAGGTATTTCCATGTTTATACAGATGGCTTTGTAGATATTTCCATGTTTATAGAGGTAGCGGTGTGGATATTTCCATGTTTATACTGATAGCGGTGTAAATATTTCCATGTTTATACAGATCGTGGTGTAGATATTTCCATGTTTATACAGATACCTGTGTAGAAATTTCCATGTTTATACAGACCGCAGTGTAGATATTTCCATGTTTATACAGATAGCGGTGTAGATATTTCCATGTTTGTACAGATGGCGGTGTTGATGTTTCCATCTATACACAGATTGCCGTGTAGGTATTTCCATGTTTATACAGATGGCATTGTAGATATTTCCGTGTTTATACAGATGGTGGTGTAGATATTTCCATATTTATACAGATGACTGTATAGGTATTTCCATGTTTTTACAGATGGCATTGTAGATATATCCACGTTTATAGAGATAGCAGTGTAGATATTTCCACGTTTATACAGATGGCGGTGAAGATATTTCCATGTTTATAGAGATAGCGGTGTAGATATTTCCATATTTATACACATAACGGTGTAGATATTTCCATGTTTATACAGATAGCAGTGTAAATATTTCCATGTTTATACAGATCACGGTGTAGATATTTCCAGGTTTATAGAGATAGCAGTGTAGATATTTCCATGTTTATACAGATAGCGGTTTAGCTATTTCCATGTTTATACAGACCGCGGTGTAGATATTTCCATGTCTATACAGATAGCGGTGCAGATATTTCCATGTTTGTACAGATGGCGGTGTTGATATTTCCATCTATACACAGATGACCGAGTAGATATTTCCATGTTTATACAGAAGGCGGCGCAGATATTTCCATGGATATGTAGAAGGCGGTGTAGATATTTCCATGTTTATACAGATAGCGGTGTAGATATTTCCATGTATATACAGATGGCTGTGTAGACATTTCTATGTTTATACAGATGGCTGTGTAGATATTTCCATGTTTATACAGATGACTTTGTAGGTATTTCCATGTTTATACAGATGGCGGTGTAGGTATTTCCATGTTTATAGAGATAGCTGTGTAGATATTTCCATGTTTATACAGATAGCGGTGTAGATATTTCCATATTTGTACAGAT
The DNA here is from genome assembly GCF_028858775.2 of Pan troglodytes. NCBI lineage: Eukaryota > Metazoa > Chordata > Mammalia > Primates > Hominidae > Pan > Pan troglodytes. The sequence continues at coordinate 2,193,169 of NC_072410.2, read as the reverse complement.
CACGGTGTAGATATTTCCATGTTTATACAGATAGCAGTGTAAATATTTCCATGTTTATACAGATCACGGTGTAGATATTTCCAGGTTTATAGAGATAGCAGTGTAGATATTTCCATGTTTATACAGATAGCGGTTTAGCTATTTCCGTGTTTATACAGACCGCGGTGTAGATAATTCCATGTATACACAGATGACCGTGTAGATATTTCCACGTTTATACAGATGGCAGGGCAGATATTTCTATGGATATGTAGATGGCGGTGTAGATATTTCCATGAATATACAGATAGCGGTGTAGTTATTTCCATGTATATAGAGAGCGGTTTAGATATTTCCAGGTATGTACACATGGCTGTGCAGATGTTTCCATGTTTATACAGATGGCGGTGTAGATATTTCCATGTTTATACAGATAACTTTGTAAGTTTTTCCATGTTTAAACAGATGGCGGTGTAGATATTTTGATGTTTATAGAGATAGCAGTGGGGATATTTCCATGTTTATACAGATAGCGGTGTAGATGTTTCCATGTTTATACTGATCGCGGTGTAGATATTTCCATGTTTATAGAGATGGCGGTGTAGATATTTCCATGTTCATTGAGATAGCGGTGTTGATTTTTCCATGTTTATAGAGGTAGCTTTGTGGATATTTCCATGTTTATACAGATAGGGGTGTAGATATTTCCATGTTTATAGAGATGGCGGTGTATATATTTCCATGTTTATACAGATCACGGTGTAGATATTTCCATGTTTATACAGATCGCGGTGTAGATATTTCCATGTTTATACAGATAATTGTGTAGATATTTCCATGTTTATACAGATCGCGTTGTTGATATTACCATGTTTATAGGGATTGCGGTGCAAATATTTCCACATTTATACAGATAGCGGTGTACTTATTAGCATGTCTATACAGATAGCGATGTAGATATTTCCATGTATAAACAGATGTCTGTGTAGATATTTCCATGTTTAAACAGATGGTGGTGTAGATATTTCCATATTTATACAGATGTCTGTGTAGATATTTCCATATTTATACAAATGTCTGTGTAGATATTTCCATGTGTATACAGATGGTATTGTAGCTATTTCCATGTTTATACAGATGGTGGTGTAGATATTTCCATGTTTATTCAGATGACTGTGTAGATATTTCCATGTTTTTACAGATGGCAGTGTAGACATTTCAATGTTTATAGAGATGGCGCTGTAGATATTTCCATGTTTATACAGATAACGGTGGAGATATTTCCATGTTTATACAGACAGAAGTGGAGATATTTCCATGTTTATACACATAGCGGTGTACATATTTCCATGTTTATAGAGACAGCGGTGTAGGCATATCCATGTTCATACAGATGGCTTTGTAGATATTTCCATGTTTATAGAGACAGTGGTGCAGATATTTCCATGTATATACAGATAGCGGTGTAGATATTTCCATGTTTATACCGATCGTGGTGTAGATATTTCCATGTTTATACAGATACCGGTGTAGAAATTTCCATGTTTATACAGATGCCTATGCAGTTATTTCCATATTTATACAGAGTGCTCTGTAGATATTTCCATGTTTATACAGATGGCAGTGCAGATTTTTCCATGTTCCTACACATGACTGTGTAGGTATTTCCATGTTTATACAGATGGCTTTGTAGATATTTCCATGTATATTGAGATAGCGGTGTAGATATTTCCATGTTTATACAGATAGCGGTGTAGATATTTCCATATTTGTACAGATGGCGGTGTTGATGTTTCCATCTACACGCAGATTGCCGTGTAGGTATTTCCATGTGTATACAGATGGCATTGTAGATATTTCCATGTTTATACCGATGGTGGTGTAGATATTCCCATGTTTATACAGATGACTGTATAGGTATTTCCATGTTTTTACAGATGGCATTGTAGATATTTCCATGTTTATAGAGATAGCGGTGTGGATATTTCCATGTTTGTACAGATAGGGGTGTAGATATTTCCATGTTTATAGAGATGGCGGTGTAGATATTTCCATGTTTATACAGATCACGGTGTAGATATTTCCTGGTTTATACAAATAGCAGTGTAGTTATTTCCATGTTTATACAGATAGCGGTGTAGATATTTCCATGTATATACAGATGGCTGTGTAGATATTTCCATGTTTATACAGATGGCTGTGTAGGTATTTCCATGTTTATACAGATGACTTGTAGGTATTTCCATGTTTATACAGATGGCGGTGTAGATATTTCCATGTTTATAGAGATAGATGTGTAGATATTTCCATGTTTATACAGATAGCGGTGTAGATATTTCCATGTTTATACAGATCGCGGTGTAGATATTTCCATGTTTATGCAGATCGCGGTGTAGATATTTCCATGTTCATACAGATAGCGGTGCAGATATTTCCATGTTTTTACAGATATTGGTGAAGATATTTCCATGTTTACACTGATTGCGGTGTAGATATTTCCATCTTTCTACAAATGGCATTGTAGATGTTTCCATATTTATACAGATGGCGGTGTAGATGTTTCCATGTTTATATAGATGGTGGTGTAGATATTACCATGTTTATACAGATAGCGGTGTAGATATTTCCATGTTTATACAGATCACGGTGTAGATATTTCCATATTTATGCAGATCACGGTGTAGATATTTCCATGTTTATCCTGATAGCGGTGTAGACATTTCCATGTTTTTACAGATATTGGTGAAGATATTTCCATTTTTACACAGATTGCGGTGTAGATATTTCCATCATTCTACAGATGGCATTGTAGATATTTCCATGTTTATACAGATGGCGGTGTAGATATTTCCATGTTTATATAGATGGTGGTGTAGATATTACCATGTTTATACAGATAGCGGTGTAGATATTTCCATGTTTATACAGATCATGGTGTAGATATTTCCATGTTTATACAGATCGCGGTGTAGGTATTTCCATGTCTATAGAGATAGCAGTGTATATATTTCCATGTTTATACACATAGCGGTGTAGATATTTCCATGTTTATACAGACCGCGGTGTAGATATTTCCATGTTTCTACAGATAGCGCTGCAGAAATTTCCATGTTTGTACAGATGGCGGTGTTGATATTTCCATCTATACACAGATGACCGTGTAGATATTTCCATGTTTATACAGACGGCGGTGTAGATATTTCCATGTTTATACAGATAGCGGTGTAGATATTTCCATGTTTATACAGATGGCGGTGTAGATATTTCCATGTTTATAGAGATGGCGGTGTAGATATTTCCATGTTCATTGAGATAGCGGTGTATATATGTCCATGTTAATAGAGATAGCAGTGAGGATATTTCCATGTTTATACAGATTGCAGTGTAGATATGTACATTTTTATAGAGATAGGGATTTTGATATTTCATATTTATACAGACAGTGGTGTAGATATTTTCATGTTTATACAGATTGCGGTGTAGATATTTCCATGTTTATACAGATAGCGGTGTAGATATTTCCACGTTTATACAGATGGCTGTGTATATATTTCCATCTTTCTACAAATGGCAGTGTAGATATTTCCATGTTTATAGAGATGGCGGTGTAGATATTTCCATGTTTATATAGATAGCAATATACATTTTTTCTTTCTTATGTAGATGGCGTTGTAGATATCTCCATGTTTAAAGAGATTGCGGTGTATATATTTCCATGTTGATGGAGATAGCGATGTAGATATTTCCATGTTTATAGAGATAGCGGTGTAGTTATTTCCATGTTTATAGAAATAGCGGTGTAGATATTTCCATGTTTTTAGAGATTGCGATGTAGATATTTCCATGTTTATAGAGAAAGCGGTGTTGGTATTTCCATGTTTATAGAGATAGCGGTGTAGATATTTCCATATTTCTGCAGATAGCGGAGTAGGTATTTCCATGTTTATACAGATGGCGGTGTAGATATTTCCATGTTTCTACAGATGGAGGTGTAGATATTTCCTTGTTTATACAGATAGCGGTGTAGATATTTCCATGTTTATACAGATAGCGGTGTAGATATTTCCATGTTTTCAGAGAAAGCGGTGTAGATATTTCCTTCTTTGCACAGATTGCCTTGTAGATATTTCCATTTTTACACAAATACCTGTGTAGATATTTCCAAGTTTACACAGATAGCTGTGTAGGTATTTCCATGTTTACACAGATAGCGTTGTAGATATTTCCATGTTTATACAGATAGCGGTGGAGATATTTCCATGTTTATACAGATAGCGGTGTAGATATTTCCATGTTAATACAGATAGCGGTGGAGATATTTCCCTGTACATACAGATAGCGATGTAGATATTTCCATGTTCATACAGATGGCGGTGTAGATAGTTCCATGTTTATGGAGATGGCGGTTTAGATATTTTCATGTTTATATAGATGGCGGTGTAGATATTTCCATGTTTGTAGAGATTGTGGTGTTGATGTTTCCATGTTTATAGAGATATCGCTGTAGGTGTTTCCTTGTTTATACAGATAGTTGTGTAGATACATCCATGTTTATACAGATGGCTGTGTAGATATTTGCATGTGTATATAGATGACTCTGTAGATAATTGTATGTTTACACAAATGGTGGTGTAGATATTTGCATGTTTATACAGATAACGGTGTAGATATATCCATGTTTATACTGATAGCAATGTAGATATTTCCATGTTTATACAGATAGTGGTGTAGATATTTCCATGTTTACAGAGATAGCGGTGTAGATATTTCCAAGTTTATACCGATAACTTTGTAAGTATTTCCATGTTTATACAGATGGCGGTGTAGATATTTCGATGTTTATAGAGATAGCAGTGGAGATATTTCCATGTTTATACAGATAGCGGTGTACATATTTCCACGTTTATACTGATCACAGTATAGAGATTTCCATGTTTATAGAGATGGCGGTGTAGATATTTCCATGTTCATAGAGATAGCGATGTTGATTTTTCCATGTTTATAGAGATAGCAGTGTAGATATTTCCATATTTATACATATGTCTGTGTAGATATTTTGATGTGTATACTGATGGTATTGTAGGTATTTCCATGTTTATACAGATGGTGGTGTAGATATTTCCATGTTTATTCAGATGACTGTGTAGATATTTCCATGTTTTTACAGATGGCCGTGTAGATATTTCAATGTTTATGGAGATGGCGCTGTAGATATTTCCAAGTTTATACAGATAGCGGTGTAGATATTTCCATGTTTATACAGATAGCGGTGTAGATGTTTCCATGTTTTTACAGATATCGGTGTATATATTTCCATGTTTACACAGATTGCGGTGTAGATATTTCCATTTTTCTACAGATGGCATTGAAGATATTTCTATGTTTATACAGATGGTGGTGTAGATATTTCCATGTTTATATAGATGGTGGTGTAGATATTCCCGTGTTTATACAGATAGCGGTGTAGATATTTCCATGTTTAGACTGATCACGGTGTAGATATTTCCATGTTTACAGTGATGGCGGTGAAGGTATTTCCTTGTTCATAGAGATAGCGGTGTTGATTTTTCCATCTTTATAGAGAGAGCTGTGTGGATATTTCCATGTTTATACTGATAGGGGTGTAGATGTTTCCATGTTTATAGAGATGGCGGTGTAGATACTTCCATGTTTATACAGATCACGTTGTAGATATTTCCATGTTTATACAGATCGCAGTGTAGATATTTCCATGTTTATACAGATCATGGTGTACATATTTCCATGTTTATACAGATCGCGGTGTTGATATTACCATGTTTATAGGGATAGCGGTGCAAATATTTCCACATTTATACAGATAGCGGTGTATTTATTAGCATGTTTATACAGATAGCGGTGTAGATATTTCCATGTATAAACAGATGTCTGTGTATATAATTCCATGTTTAAACAGATGGCGGTGTAGGTATTTCCTTGTTTATACAAATAGCGGTGTAATTATTTCCATTTTTATACTGATCACGATGTAGATATTTCCTTGTTTATACAAATAGCGGTGTAGTTATTTCCATTCTTATATAGACAGCGGTGTAGATATTTCCTTGTTTATACAAATAGCGGTGTAGATATTTCCATGTTTATACAGATCACGCTGTAGATATTTCCATGTTTATACAAATAGTGGTGTAGTTATTTCCATGTTTATACAGATAGTGGTGTAGATATTTCCATGTATATACAGACGGCTGTGTAGATATTTCCATGTTTATACAGATGGCTGTGTAGATGTTTCCATGTTTATACAGATGACTTTGTAGGTATTTCCATGCTTATACAGATGGCGGTGTAGATATTTCCATATTTATAGAGATAGCTCTGTAGATATTTCCATGTTTACACAGATTGCGGTGTAGGTATTTCCATCTTTCTACAGATGGCATTGTAGATATTTCCATGTTTATACAGATGGTTGTGTAGATATTTCCATGTTTATATAGATGGCGGTGTAGATATTACCATCTTTATACAGATAGCGGTGTAGATATTTCCATGTTTATAAAGATCGTGGTGAAGATATTTCCATGTTTATACAGATCGCGGTGTAGATATTTCCATGTTTATACAGATCGCGGTGTAGGTATTTCCATGTTTATACAGATAGCGGTGTAGATATTTCCATGTTTATATAGATAGCGGTGTAGATATTTCCATGTTTATAGAGTTAACGGTGTAGGTATTTCCATGTTTATAGACATAGTGGTTTAAATATTTCCATGTTTATATAGATGGCGTTGTAGATATTTCCATGTTTATACCGATAGCGGTGTTGGTATTTCCACGTTTATACAGATAGCGATGTAGATATTTCCATGTTTATACCACTCGAAGTGCAGATATTTATATCTTTCTACAGATGGCATTGTAGATACTTCGTTATTCACACTGATGGCGGTGTAGATGTTTCCATGTTTATACAGATGGCGGAGTAGTTAGTTCCATGTTTATGGAGATGGCAGTGTAGATATTTTCATGTTTATAGAGATGGCGGTGTAGATATTTCCATGTTTATAGAGATAGCAGAGTAGATATTTACATGTTTATACAGATGGCTGTGTAGATATTTCCATGTGTATACAGATGGCATTGTAGATATTTCCATGTTTATACAGATGACTGTATAGGTATTTCCATGTTTTTACAGATGGCAGAGCAGATATTTCCATGTTTATAGACATAGCGGTGTAGATATTTCCATGTTTGGACAGATGGCGGTGTTGATATTTCCATCTATACACAGACGGCCGTGTAGATATTTCCATGTTTATACAGATGGCGGCATAGATATTTCCATGGACATGCAGATGGCGGTGTAGATATTTTCATGTTTATACAGATAGCGGTGTAGATATTTCCATGTTTACACTGATGGTGGTGTAGATATTTCCGTGTTTACACATATGGCGGAGTAGATACTTCCATCTTTAAGGAGATGGCAGTGTAGATATTCTCATGTTTATAGAGATGGCGGTGTAGATATTTCCATATTTATAGAGATAGCGGTGTAGATATTTCCATCTTTCTACAGATGGCAGTGAAGATATTTCGATCTTTATACAGCTGGCGGTGTAGTTATTTCCATATTTATACAGATGTCTGTGTAGATATTTCCATGTGTATACAGGTGCTATTGTAGGTATTTCCATGTTTATACAGATGGTGGTATAGATATTTCCATGTTTATTCAGATGACTGTGTAGATATTTCCATGTTTTTACAGATGGCAGTGTAGATATTTCAATGTTTATAGAGATGGCGCTGTACATATTTCCATGTTTATACAGATAACGGTGGAGATATTTCCATGTTTATATAGAGAGCAGTGGAGATATTTCCATGTTTATACACATAGCGGTGTACATATTTCCATGTTTATAGAGACAGCAGTGTAGGTATTTCCATGTTTATACAGATAGCGGTGCAGATATTTCCATGTTTATACAGATGCCTTTGCAGATATTTCCATATTTATACAGAGGGCTGTGTAGATATTTCTATGTTTATACAGATGGCAGTGTAGGTATTTCCATGTTCCTACACATGACTGTGTAGGTATTTCCATGTTTATACTTATGGCTTTATAGATATTTCCATGTTTATAGAGATAGCGGTGCAGATATTTCCATGTTTATACCGATAGCGGTGTATACATTTCCATGTTTATACAGATCGTGGTGTAGATATTTCCATGTTTATACAGATAGCGGTGTAGATATTTCCAGGTTTCTACAGATGGCGGTTTTGATGTTTCCAACTATACACAGATTGCCGTGTAGGTATTTCCATGTGTATACAGATGGCATTGTAGATATTTCCATGTTTATACAGATGGTGGTGTAGATATTTCCATGTTTACACAGATGACTGTATAGGTATTTCCATGTTTACACAGATGGCGGTGTAGATATTTCCAAGTTTATAGAGATAGCGGTGTAGATATTTCCATATTTACAGATAACGGTGTAGATGTTTCCATGTTTATACAGATAGCGGTGTAAATATTTCCATGTTTATACAGATAGTGGTGCAGATATTTCCATGTTTGTACAGATGGCGGTGTTGATATTTCCATCGATACACAGATGACCGTGTAGATATTTCCATGTTTATACAGATGGTGGCGCAGATATTTCCATGGATATGTAGATGGCGGTGTAGATATTTCCATGTTTATACAGATAGCGGTGTAGTTATTTCCATGTTTATATAGATAGCAGTGTAGATATTTCCATGTATGTACACATGGCTGTGTAGATATTTCCATGTTTATACAGATGGCGGTGTAGATATTTCCATGTTTATAAAGATAACGTTGTAAGTATTTCCATGTTTATACAGATGGCGGTGTAGATATTTCGATGTTTACAGAGATAGCAGTGGAGATATTTCCATGTTTATACAGATAGCGGTGTAGGTATTTCCATGTATATACAGATGGCTGTGTAGATATTTCCATGTTTATACAGATGGCTGTGTAGATATTTCCATGTTTATACAGATGACTTTGTAGGTATTTCCATGTTTATACAGATGGCGGTGTAGGTACTTCCATGTTTATAGAGATAGCTGTGTAGATATTTCCATGTTTATACAGATCGCGGTGTAGATATTTCCATGTTTATACAGATGGCTGTGTAGATATTTCCATGTTTATACAGATGACTTTGTAGGTATTTCCATGTTTATACAGATGGCGGTGTAGATATTTCCATGTTTATAGAGATAGCTGTGTAGATATTTCCATGTTTATACAGATCGCGGTGTAGATATTTCCATGTTTATACAGATAGCGGTGTAGATATTTCCATGTTTATACAGATCGTGGTGTAGATATTTCCATGTTTATACAGATACAGGTGTAGATATGTCCATGTTTATACAGACCGCAGTGTATATATTTCCGTGTTTATAGAGATAGCAGTGTAGATATTTCCAAGTTTGTGCAGATGGCGGTGTTGATGTTTCCATCTATACACAGATTGCCGTGTAGGTATTTCCATGTGTATACAGATGGCATTGTAGATATTTCCATGTTTATACAGATGGTGGTGTAGATAGTTCCATGTTTACACAGATGAGTGTATAGGTATTTCCATGTTTATTCAGATGGCGGTGTAGATATTTCCATGTTTATAGAGATAGCGGTGTAGATATTTCCATATTTCTACAGATAACGGTGTAGAAATTTCCATGTTTATACAGATATCGGTGTAAATATTTCCATGTTTATACAGATCACGGTGTAGATATTTCCATGTTTATAGAGATAGCGGTGTAGATATTTCCATGTTTATACAGATAGCGGTTTAGATATTTCCATGTTTATACAGAACGTGGTGTAGATATTTCCATGTTTATACAAATAGCGGTGCAGATATTTCCATGTTTGTACAGATGGCGGTGTTAATATTTCCATCTATACACAGATGACCGTGTGGATATCTCCATGTTTATACAGATGGCGGCCCAGATATTTCCATGGATATGTAGATGGCGGTGTAGATATTTCCATTTTTACAGAGATAGCGGTGTAGTTATTTCCATGTTTATATAGATAGCGGTGTAGATATTTCCATGTATATACACATGGCTGTGTAGATATTTCCATGTTTATACAGATGGCGGTGTAGATATTTCCAAGTTTATACCGATAACTTTGTAAGTATTTCCATGTTTATACAGATGGCGGTGTAGATATTTCGATGTTTATAGAGATAGCAGTGGAGATATTTCCATGTTTATACAGATAGCGGTGTACATATTTCCACGTTTATACTGATCGCAGTATAGAGATTTCCATGTTTATAGAGATGGCGGTGTAGATATTTCCATGATCATAGAGATAGCGGTGTTGATTTTTCCATGTTTATAGAGATAGCGGTGTGGATATTTCCATGTTTATACAGATATCGGTGTAAATATTTCCATGTTTATACAGATCACGGTGTAGATATTTCCATGTTTATAGTGATGGCGGTGTAGATATCTCCATGTTAATACAGATCACGGTGTAGATATTTCCATGTTTATACAGATCGCGGTGTAGATATTTCCATGTTTATACTGATCGCGGTGTTGTTATTACCATGTTTATAGGGATAGCAGTGCAAATATTTCCATATTTATACAGATAGCGGTGTGGTTATTAGCATGTTTATACAGATAGCGGTGTAGATATTTCCATGTATAAACAGATGTCTGTGTATATAATTCCATGTTTAAACAGATGGCGGTGTAGATATTTCCTTGTTTATACAAATAGTGGTGTAATTATTTCCATTTTTATACTGATCACGGTGTAGATATTTCCTTGTTTATACAGATAGCGGTGTAGATATATCCATGTTTATGCAGAGAGCGGTGAAGATATTTCCATGTTTATAGAGATAGCGGTGTAGTTATTTCCATGTTTATAGACATAGCAGTGTAGATACTTCCATGTTTATATAGATGGCGTTGTAGATATTTCCATGTTTATACCGATAGCGGTGTTGGTATTTCCACGTTTATACAGATAGCGATGTAGGTATTTCCATGTTTATACAGCTCACGGTGCAGATATTTATATCTTTATACAGATGGCATTGTAGATATTTCCTTATTCACACAGATGGCGGTGTAGATGTTTCCATGTTTATACAGATGGCGGAGTAGTTAGTTCCATGTTTATGGAGATGGCAGTGTAGATATTTTCATGTTTATACAGATGTCTGTGTAGATATTTCCATGTGTATACAGATGGCATTGTAGATATTTCCATGTTCATACAGATGACTCTATAGGTATTTCCATGTTTTTACAGATGGCAGAGCAGATATTTCCATGTTTATAGAGATAGCGGTGCAGATATTTCCATGTTTGTAGAGATGGCGGTGTTGATATTTCCATCTATACACAGATCCCGTGTAGATATTTCCATGTTTATACAGATGGCGGCGTAGATATTTCCATGGACATGCAGATGGCGGTGTAGATATTTCCATGTTTATACTGACAGCGGTGTAGATATTTCCATGTTTATACAGATGGCAGTGTAGATATTTCCATATTTATACAGATGTCTGTGTAGATATTTCGATGTGTATACTGATGGTATTGTAGGTATTTCCATGTTTATACAGATGGTGGTGTAGATATTTCCATGTTTATTCAGATGACTGTGTAGATATTTCCATGTTTTTACAGATGGCAGTGTAGGTATTTCAATGTTTATGGAGATGGCGCTGTAGATATTTCCATGTTTATACAGATAGCGGTGTAGATATTTCCATGTTTATACAGATGGCGGTGTAGATGTTTCCATGTTTTTACAGATATCGGTGTATATATTTCCATGTTTACACAGATTGCGGTGTAGATATTTCCATTTTTCAACAGATGGCATTGAAGATATTTCTATGTTTATACAGAAGGCGGTGTACATATTTCTATATTTATATAGATGGCGGTGTAGGTATTACCGTGTTTATGCAGATAGCGGTGTAGATATTTCCATGTTTATACTGATCGCGGTGTAGATATTTCCATGTTTACAGAGATGGCAGTGAAGATATTTCCATGTTCATAGAGATAGCGGTGTTGATTTTTCCATGTTTATAGAGAGAGCTGTGTGGATATTTCCATGTTTATACAGATAGGGGTGTAGATATTTCCATGTTTATAGAGATGGCGGTGTAGAGATTTCCATGTTTATACAGATCACGTTGTAGATGTTTCCATGTTGATACAGATCGCGGTGTAGATATTTCCATGTTTATACACATCATGGTGTACATATTTCCATGTTTATACAGATCGTGGTGTTGATATTACCATGTTTATAGGGATAGCGGTGCAAATATTTCCACATTTATACAGATAGCGTTGTATTTATTAGCATGTTTATACAGATAGCGGTGTAGATATTTCCATGTATAAACAGATGTCTGTGTATATAATTCCATGTTTAAACAGATGGCGGTGTAGGTATTTCCTTGTTTATACAAATAGCGGTGTAATTATTTCCATTTTTATACTGATCACGATGTAGATATTTCCTTGTTTATACAAATAGCGGTGTAGTTATTTCCATTCTTATATAGACAGCGGTGTAGATATTTCCTTGTTTATACAAATAGCGGTGTAGATATTTCCATGTTTATACAGATCACGCTGTAGATATTTCCATGTTTATACAAATAGTGGTGTAGTTATTTCCATGTTTATACAGATAGTGGTGTAGATATTTCCATGTATATACAGACGGCTGTGTAGATATTTCCATGTTTATACAGATATCTGTGTAGATGTTTCCATGTTTATACAGATGACTTTGTAGGTATTTCCGTGCTTATACAGATGGCGGTGTAGATATTTCCATATTTATAGAGATAGCTCTGTAGATATTTCCATGTTTACACAGATTGCGGTGTAGGTATTTCCATCTTTCTACAGATGGCATTGTAGATATTTCCATGTTTATACAGATGGTTGTGTAGATATTTCCATGTTTATATAGATGGCGGTGTAGATATTACCATCTTTATACAGATAGCGGTGTAGATATTTCCATGTTTATACAGATCGTTGTGAAGATATTTCCATGTTTATACAGATCGCGGTGTAGATATTTCCATGTTTATACAGATCGCGGTGTAGGTATTTCCATGTTTATACAGATAGCGGTGTAGATATTTCCATGTTTATATAGATAGCGGTGTAGATATTTCCATGTTTATAGAGATAACGGTGTAGGTATTTCCATGTTTATAGACATAGTGGTTTAAATATTTCCATGTTTATATAGATGGCGTTGTAGATATTTCCATGTTTATAGCGATAGCGGTGTTGGTATTTCCACGTTTATACAGATAGCGATGTAGATATTTCCATGTTTATACCACTCGAAGTGCAGATATTTATATCTTTCTACAGATGGCATTGTAGATACTTCGTTATTCACACTGATGGCGGTGTAGATGTTTCCATGTTTATACAGATGGCGGAGTAGTTAGTTCCATGTTTATGGAGATGGCAGTGTAGATATTTTCATGTTTATAGAGATGGCGGTGTAGATATTTCCATGTTTATAGAGATAGCAGAGTAGATATTTACATGTTTATACAGATGGCTGTGTAGATATTTCCATGTGTATACAGATGGCATTGTAGATATTTCCATGTTTATACAGATGACTGTATAGGTATTTCCATGTTTTTACAGATGGCAGAGCAGATATTTCCATGTTTATAGACATAGCGGTGTAGATATTTCCATGTTTGGACAGATGGCGGTGTTGATAATTCCATCTATACACAGACGGCCGTGTAGATATTTCCATGTTTATACAGATGGCGGCGTAGATATTTCCATGGACATGCAGATGGCGGTGTAGATATTTTCATGTTTATACAGATAGCGGTGTAGATATTTCCATGTTTACACTGATGGTGGTGTAGATATTTCCGTGTTTACACATATGGCGGAGTAGATACTTCCATCTTTAAGGAGATGGCAGTGTAGATATTCTCATGTTTATAGAGATGGCGGTGTAGATATTTCCATATTTATAGAGATAGCGGTGTAGATATTTCCATCTTTCTACAGATGGCAGTGAAGATATTTCGATCTTTATACAGCTGGCGGTGTAGTTATTTCCATATTTATACAGATGTCTGGGTAGATATTTCCATGTGTATACAGGTGCTATTGTAGGTATTTCCATGTTTATACAGATGGTGGTATAGATATTTCCATGTTTATTCAGATGACTGTGTAGATATTTCCATGTTTTTACAGATGGCAGTGTAGATATTTCAATGTTTATAGAGATGGCGCTGTACATATTTCCATGTTTATACAGATAACGGTGGAGATATTTCCATGTTTATATAGAGAGCAGTGGAGATATTTCCATGTTTATACACATAGCGGTGTACATATTTCCATGTTTATAGAGACAGCAGTGTAGGTATTTCCATGTTTATACAGATAGCGGTGCAGATATTTCCATGTTTATACAGATGCCTTTGCAGATATTTCCATATTTATACAGAGGGCTGTGTAGATATTTCTATGTTTATACAGATGGCAGTGTAGGTATTTCCATGTTCCTACACATGACTGTGTAGGTATTTCCATGTTTATACTTATGGCTTTATAGATATTTCCATGTTTATAGAGATAGCGGTGCAGATATTTCCATGTATATACCGATAGCGGTGTATACATTTCCATGTTTATACAGATCGTGGTGTAGATATTTCCATGTTTATACAGATAGCGGTGTAGATATTTCCATGTTTCTACAGATGGCGGTTTTGATGTTTCCAACTATACACAGATTGCCGTGTAGGTATTTCCATGTGTATACAGATGGCATTGTAGATATTTCCATGTTTATACAGATGGTGGTGTAGATATTTCCATGTTTACACAGATGACTGTATAGGTATTTCCATGTTTACACAGATGGCGGTGTAGATATTTCCAAGTTTATAGAGATAGCGGTGTAGATATTTCCATATTTACAGATAACGGTGTAGAAGTTTCCATGTTTATACAGATAGCGGTGTAAATATTTCCATGTTTATACAGATAGTGGTGCAGATATTTCCATGTTTGTACAGATGGCGGTGTTGATATTTCCATCGATACACAGATGACCGTGTAGATATTTCCATGTTTATACAGATGGTAGCGCAGATATTTCCATGGATATGTAGATGGCGGTGTAGATATTTCCATGTTTATACAGATAGCGGTGTAGTTATTTCCATGTTTATATAGATAGCAGTGTAGATATTTCCATGTATGTACACATGGCTGTGTAGATATTTCCATGTTTATACAGATGGCGGTGTAGATATTTCCATGTTTATAAAGATAACGTTGTAAGTATTTCCATGTTTATACAGATGGCGGTGTAGATATTTCGATGTTTACAGAGATAGCAGTGGAGATATTTCCATGTTTATACAGATAGCGGTGTAGGTATTTCCATGTATATACAGATGGCTGTGTAGATATTTCCATGTTTATACAGATGGCTGTGTAGATATTTCCATGTTTATACAGATGACTTTGTAGGTATTTCCATGTTTATACAGATGGCGGTGTAGGTACTTCCATGTTTATAGAGATAGCTGTGTAGATATTTCCATGTTTATACAGATCGCGGTGTAGATATTTCCATGTTTATACAGATGGCTGTGTAGATATTTCCATGTGTATACAGATGACTTTGTAGGTATTTCCATGTTTATACAGATGGCGGTGTAGATATTTCCATGTTTATAGAGATAGCTGTGTAGATATTTCCATGTTTATACAAATCGCGGTGTAGATATTTCCATGTTTATACAGATAGCGGTGTAGATATTTCCATGTTTATACAGATCGTGGTGTAGATATTTCCATGTTTATACAGATACAGGTGTAGATATGTCCATGTTTATACAGACCGCAGTGTATATATTTCCGTGTTTATAGAGATAGCAGTGTAGATATTTCCAAGTTTGTGCAGATGGCGGTGTTGATGTTTCCATCTATACACAGATTGCCGTGTAGGTATTTCCATGTGTATACAGATGGCATTGTAGATATTTCCATGTTTATACAGATGGTGGTGTAGATAGTTCCATGTTTACACAGATGAGTGTATAGGTATTTCCATGTTTATTCAGATGGCGGTGTAGATATTTCCATGTTTATAGAGATAGCGGTGTAGATATTTCCATATTTCTACAGATAACGGTGTAGAAATTTCCATGTTTATACAGATATCGGTGTAAATATTTCCATGTTTATACAGATCACGGTGTAGATATTTCCATGTTTATAGAGATAGCGGTGTAGATATTTCCATGTTTATACAGATAGCGGTTTAGATATTTCCATGTTTATACAGAACGTGGTGTAGATATTTCCATGTTTATACAAATAGCGGTGCAGATATTTCCATGTTTGTACAGATGGCGGTGTTAATATTTCCATCTATACACAGATGACCGTGTGGATATCTCCATGTTTATACAGATGGCGGCCCAGATATTTCCATGGATATGTAGATGGCGGTGTAGATATTTCCATTTTTACAGAGATAGCGGTGTAGTTATTTCCATGTTTATATAGATAGCGGTGTAGATATTTCCATGTATATACACATGGCTGTGTAGATATTTCCATGTTTATACAGATGGCGGTGTAGATATTTCCAAGTTTATACCGATAACTTTGTAAGTATTTCCATGTTTATACAGATGGCGGTGTAGATATTTCGATGTTTATAGAGATAGCAGTGGAGATATTTCCATGTTTATACAGATAGCGGTGTACATATTTCCACGTTTATACTGATCGCAGTATAGAGATTTCCATGTTTATAGAGATGGCGGTGTAGATATTTCCATGATCATAGAGATAGCGGTGTTGATTTTTCCATGTTTATAGAGATAGCGGTGTGGATATTTCCATGTTTATACAGATATCGGTGTAAATATTTCCATGTTTATACAGATCACGGTGTAGATATTTCCATGTTTATAGTGATGGCGGTGTAGATAGCTCCATGTTAATACAGATCACGGTGTAGATATTTCCATGTTTATACAGATCGCGGTGTAGATATTTCCATGTTTATACTGATCGCGGTGTTGTTATTACCATGTTTATAGGGATAGCAGTGCAAATATTTCCATATTTATACAGATAGCGGTGTGGTTATTAGCATGTTTATACAGATAGCGGTGTAGATATTTCCATGTATAAACAGATGTCTGTGTATATAATTCCATGTTTAAACAGATGGCGGTGTAGATATTTCCTTGTTTATACAAATAGTGGTGTAATTATTTCCATTTTTATACTGATCACGGTGTAGATATTTCCTTGTTTATACAGATAGCGGTGTAGATATATCCATGTTTATGCAGAGAGCGGTGAAGATATTTCCATGTTTATAGAGATAGCGGTGTAGTTATTTCCATGTTTATAGACATAGCAGTGTAGATACTTCCATGTTTATATAGATGGCGTTGTAGATATTTCCATGTTTATACCGATAGCGGTGTTGGTATTTCCACGTTTATACAGATAGCGATGTAGGTATTTCCATGTTTATACAGCTCACGGTGCAGATATTTATATCTTTATACAGATGGCATTGTAGATATTTCCTTATTCACACAGATGGCGGTGTAGATGTTTCCATGTTTATACAGATGGCGGAGTAGTTAGTTCCATGTTTATGGAGATGGCAGTGTAGATATTTTCATGTTTATACAGATGTCTGTGTAGATATTTCCATGTGTATACAGATGGCATTGTAGATATTTCCATGTTCATACAGATGACTCTATAGGTATTTCCATGTTTTTACAGATGGCAGAGCAGATATTTCCATGTTTATAGAGATAGCGGTGCAGATATTTCCATGTTTGTAGAGATGGCGGTGTTGATATTTCCATCTATACACAGATCCCGTGTAGATATTTCCATGTTTATACAGATGGCGGCGTAGATATTTCCATGGACATGCAGATGGCGGTGTAGATATTTCCATGTTTATACTGACAGCGGTGTAGATATTTCCATGTTTATACAGATGGCAGTGTAGATATTTCCATATTTATACAGATGTCTGTGTAGATATTTCGATGTGTATACTGATGGTATTGTAGGTATTTCCATGTTTATACAGATGGTGGTGTAGATATTTCCATGTTTATTCAGATGACTGTGTAGATATTTCCATGTTTTTACAGATGGCAGTGTAGGTATTTCAATGTTTATGGAGATGGCGCTGTAGATATTTCCATGTTTATACAGATAGCGGTGTAGATATTTCCATGTTTATACAGATGGCGGTGTAGATGTTTCCATGTTTTTACAGATATCGGTGTATATATTTCCATGTTTACACAGATTGCGGTGTAGATATTTCCATTTTTCAACAGATGGCATTGAAGATATTTCTATGTTTATACAGAAGGCGGTGTACATATTTCTATATTTATATAGATGGCGGTGTAGGTATTACCGTGTTTATGCAGATAGCGGTGTAGATATTTCCATGTTTATACTGATCGCGGTGTAGATATTTCCATGTTTACAGAGATGGCAGTGAAGATATTTCCATGTTCATAGAGATAGCGGTGTTGATTTTTCCATGTTTATAGAGAGAGCTGTGTGGATATTTCCATGTTTATACAGATAGGGGTGTAGATATTTCCATGTTTATAGAGATGGCGGTGTAGAGATTTCCATGTTTATACAGATCACGTTGTAGATGTTTCCATGTTGATACAGATCGCGGTGTAGATATTTCCATGTTTATACACATCATGGTGTACATATTTCCATGTTTATACAGATCGTGGTGTTGATATTACCATGTTTATAGGGATAGCGGTGCAAATATTTCCACATTTATACAGATAGCGTTGTATTTATTAGCATGTTTATACAGATAGCGGTGTAGATATTTCCATGTATAAACAGATGTCTGTGTATATAATTCCATGTTTAAACAGATGGCGGTGTAGGTATTTCCTTGTTTATACAAATAGCGGTGTAATTATTTCCATTTTTATACTGATCACGATGTAGATATTTCCTTGTTTATACAAATAGCGGTGTAGTTATTTCCATTCTTATATAGACAGCGGTGTAGATATTTCCTTGTTTATACAAATAGCGGTGTAGATATTTCCATGTTTATACAGATCACGCTGTAGATATTTCCATGTTTATACAAATAGTGGTGTAGTTATTTCCATGTTTATACAGATAGTGGTGTAGATATTTCCATGTATATACAGACGGCTGTGTAGATATTTCCATGTTTATACAGATATCTGTGTAGATGTTTCCATGTTTATACAGATGACTTTGTAGGTATTTCCGTGCTTATACAGATGGCGGTGTAGATATTTCCATATTTATAGAGATAGCTCTGTAGATATTTCCATGTTTACACAGATTGCGGTGTAGGTATTTCCATCTTTCTACAGATGGCATTGTAGATATTTCCATGTTTATACAGATGGTTGTGTAGATATTTCCATGTTTATATAGATGGCGGTGTAGATATTACCATCTTTATACAGATAGCGGTGTAGATATTTCCATGTTTATACAGATCGTTGTGAAGATATTTCCATGTTTATACAGATCGCGGTGTAGATATTTCCATGTTTATACAGATCGCGGTGTAGGTATTTCCATGTTTATACAGATAGCGGTGTAGATATTTCCATGTTTATATAGATAGCGGTGTAGATATTTCCATGTTTATAGAGATAACGGTGTAGGTATTTCCATGTTTATAGACATAGTGGTTTAAATATTTCCATGTTTATATAGATGGCGTTGTAGATATTTCCATGTTTATAGCGATAGCGGTGTTGGTATTTCCACGTTTATACAGATAGCGATGTAGATATTTCCATGTTTATACCACTCGAAGTGCAGATATTTATATCTTTCTACAGATGGCATTGTAGATACTTCGTTATTCACACTGATGGCGGTGTAGATGTTTCCATGTTTATACAGATGGCGGAGTAGTTAGTTCCATGTTTATGGAGATGGCAGTGTAGATATTTTCATGTTTATAGAGATGGCGGTGTAGATATTTCCATGTTTATAGAGATAGCAGAGTAGATATTTACATGTTTATACAGATGGCTGTGTAGATATTTCCATGTGTATACAGATGGCATTGTAGATATTTCCATGTTTATACAGATGACTGTATAGGTATTTCCATGTTTTTACAGATGGCAGAGCAGATATTTCCATGTTTATAGACATAGCGGTGTAGATATTTCCATGTTTGGACAGATGGCGGTGTTGATATTTCCATCTATACACAGACGGCCGTGTAGATATTTCCATGTTTATACAGATGGCGGCGTAGATATTTCCATGGACATGCAGATGGCGGTGTAGATATTTTCATGTTTATACAGATAGCGGTGTAGATATTTCCATGTTTACACTGATGGTGGTGTAGATATTTCCGTGTTTACACATATGGCGGAGTAGATACTTCCATCTTTAAGGAGATGGCAGTGTAGATATTCTCATGTTTATAGAGATGGCGGTGTAGATATTTCCATATTTATAGAGATAGCGGTGTAGATATTTCCATCTTTCTACAGATGGCAGTGAAGATATTTCGATCTTTATACAGCTGGCGGTGTAGTTATTTCCATATTTATACAGATGTCTGGGTAGATATTTCCATGTGTATACAGGTGCTATTGTAGGTATTTCCATGTTTATACAGATGGTGGTATAGATATTTCCATGTTTATTCAGATGACTGTGTAGATATTTCCATGTTTTTACAGATGGCAGTGTAGATATTTCAATGTTTATAGAGATGGCGCTGTACATATTTCCATGTTTATACAGATAACGGTGGAGATATTTCCATGTTTATATAGAGAGCAGTGGAGATATTTCCATGTTTATACACATAGCGGTGTACATATTTCCATGTTTATAGAGACAGCAGTGTAGGTATTTCCATGTTTATACAGATAGCGGTGCAGATATTTCCATGTTTATACAGATGCCTTTGCAGATATTTCCATATTTATACAGAGGGCTGTGTAGATATTTCTATGTTTATACAGATGGCAGTGTAGGTATTTCCATGTTCCTACACATGACTGTGTAGGTATTTCCATGTTTATACTTATGGCTTTATAGATATTTCCATGTTTATAGAGATAGCGGTGCAGATATTTCCATGTATATACCGATAGCGGTGTATACATTTCCATGTTTATACAGATCGTGGTGTAGATATTTCCATGTTTATACAGATAGCGGTGTAGATATTTCCATGTTTCTACAGATGGCGGTTTTGATGTTTCCAACTATACACAGATTGCCGTGTAGGTATTTCCATGTGTATACAGATGGCATTGTAGATATTTCCATGTTTATACAGATGGTGGTGTAGATATTTCCATGTTTACACAGATGACTGTATAGGTATTTCCATGTTTACACAGATGGCGGTGTAGATATTTCCAAGTTTATAGAGATAGCGGTGTAGATATTTCCATATTTACAGATAACGGTGTAGAAGTTTCCATGTTTATACAGATAGCGGTGTAAATATTTCCATGTTTATACAGATAGTGGTGCAGATATTTCCATGTTTGTACAGATGGCGGTGTTGATATTTCCATCGATACACAGATGACCGTGTAGATATTTCCATGTTTATACAGATGGTGGCGCAGATATTTCCATGGATATGTAGATGGCGGTGTAGATATTTCCATGTTTATACAGATAGCGGTGTAGTTATTTCCATGTTTATATAGATAGCAGTGTAGATATTTCCATGTATGTACACATGGCTGTGTAGATATTTCCATGTTTATACAGATGGCGGTGTAGATATTTCCATGTTTATAAAGATAACGTTGTAAGTATTTCCATGTTTATACAGATGGCGGTGTAGATATTTCGATGTTTACAGAGATAGCAGTGGAGATATTTCCATGTTTATACAGATAGCGGTGTAGGTATTTCCATGTATATACAGATGGCTGTGTAGATATTTCCATGTTTATACAGATGGCTGTGTAGATATTTCCATGTTTATACAGATGACTTTGTAGGTATTTCCATGTTTATACAGATGGCGGTGTAGGTACTTCCATGTTTATAGAGATAGCTGTGTAGATATTTCCATGTTTATACAGATCGCGGTGTAGATATTTCCATGTTTATACAGATGGCTGTGTAGATATTTCCATGTGTATACAGATGACTTTGTAGGTATTTCCATGTTTATACAGATGGCGGTGTAGATATTTCCATGTTTATAGAGATAGCTGTGTAGATATTTCCATGTTTATACAAATCGCGGTGTAGATATTTCCATGTTTATACAGATAGCGGTGTAGATATTTCCATGTTTATACAGATCGTGGTGTAGATATTTCCATGTTTATACAGATACAGGTGTAGATATGTCCATGTTTATACAGACCGCAGTGTATATATTTCCGTGTTTATAGAGATAGCAGTGTAGATATTTCCAAGTTTGTGCAGATGGCGGTGTTGATGTTTCCATCTATACACAGATTGCCGTGTAGGTATTTCCATGTGTATACAGATGGCATTGTAGATATTTCCATGTTTATACAGATGGTGGTGTAGATAGTTCCATGTTTACACAGATGAGTGTATAGGTATTTCCATGTTTATTCAGATGGCGGTGTAGATATTTCCATGTTTATAGAGATAGCGGTGTAGATATTTCCATATTTCTACAGATAACGGTGTAGAAATTTCCATGTTTATACAGATATCGGTGTAAATATTTCCATGTTTATACAGATCACGGTGTAGATATTTCCATGTTTATAGAGATAGCGGTGTAGGTATTTCCATGTTTATACAGATAGCGGTTTAGATATTTCCATGTATATACAGAACGTGGTGTAGATATTTCCATGTTTATACAAATAGCGGTGCAGATATTTCCATGTTTGTACAGATGGCGGTGTTGATATTTCCATCTATACACAGATGACCGTGTGGATATCTCCATGTTTATACAGATGGCGGCCCAGATATTTCCATGGATATGTAGATGGCGGTGTAGATATTTCCATTTTTACAGAGATAGCGGTGTAGTTATTTCCATGTTTATATAGATAGCGGTGTAGATATTTCCATGTATATACACATGGCTGTGTAGATATTTCCATGTTTATACAGATGGCGGTGTAGATATTTCCAAGTTTATACCGATAACTTTGTAAGTATTTCCATGTTTATACAGATGGCGGTGTAGATATTTCGATGTTTATAGAGATAGCAGTGGAGATATTTCCATGTTTATACAGATAGCGGTGTACATATTTCCACGTTTATACTGATCGCAGTATAGAGATTTCCATGTTTATAGAGATGGCGGTGTAGATATTTCCATGATCATAGAGATAGCGGTGTTGATTTTTCCATGTTTATAGAGATAGCGGTGTGGATATTTCCATGTTTATACAGATATCGGTGTAAATATTTCCATGTTTATACAGATCACGGTGTAGATATTTCCATGTTTATAGTGATGGCGGTGTAGATATCTCCATGTTAATACAGATCACGGTGTAGATATTTCCATGTTTATACAGATCGCGGTGTAGATATTTCCATGTTTATACTGATCGCGGTGTTGTTATTACCATGTTTATAGGGATAGCAGTGCAAATATTTCCATATTTATACAGATAGCGGTGTGGTTATTAGCATGTTTATACAGATAGCGGTGTAGATATTTCCATGTATAAACAGATGTCTGTGTATATAATTCCATGTTTAAACAGATGGCGGTGTAGATATTTCCTTGTTTATACAAATAGTGGTGTAATTATTTCCATTTTTATACTGATCACGGTGTAGATATTTCCTTGTTTATACAGATAGCGGTGTAGATATATCCATGTTTATGCAGAGAGCGGTGAAGATATTTCCATGTTTATAGAGATAGCGGTGTAGTTATTTCCATGTTTATAGACATAGCAGTGTAGATACTTCCATGTTTATATAGATGGCGTTGTAGATATTTCCATGTTTATACCGATAGCGGTGTTGGTATTTCCACGTTTATACAGATAGCGATGTAGGTATTTCCATGTTTATACAGCTCACGGTGCAGATATTTATATCTTTATACAGATGGCATTGTAGATATTTCCTTATTCACACAGATGGCGGTGTAGATGTTTCCATGTTTATACAGATGGCGGAGTAGTTAGTTCCATGTTTATGGAGATGGCAGTGTAGATATTTTCATGTTTATACAGATGTCTGTGTAGATATTTCCATGTGTATACAGATGGCATTGTAGATATTTCCATGTTCATACAGATGACTCTATAGGTATTTCCATGTTTTTACAGATGGCAGAGCAGATATTTCCATGTTTATAGAGATAGCGGTGCAGATATTTCCATGTTTGTAGAGATGGCGGTGTTGATATTTCCATCTATACACAGATCCCGTGTAGATATTTCCATGTTTATACAGATGGCGGCGTAGATATTTCCATGGACATGCAGATGGCGGTGTAGATATTTCCATGTTTATACTGACAGCGGTGTAGATATTTCCATGTTTATACAGATGGCAGTGTAGATATTTCCATATTTATACAGATGTCTGTGTAGATATTTCGATGTGTATACTGATGGTATTGTAGGTATTTCCATGTTTATACAGATGGTGGTGTAGATATTTCCATGTTTATTCAGATGACTGTGTAGATATTTCCATGTTTTTACAGATGGCAGTGTAGGTATTTCAATGTTTATGGAGATGGCGCTGTAGATATTTCCATGTTTATACAGATAGCGGTGTAGATATTTCCATGTTTATACAGATGGCGGTGTAGATGTTTCCATGTTTTTACAGATATCGGTGTATATATTTCCATGTTTACACAGATTGCGGTGTAGATATTTCCATTTTTCAACAGATGGCATTGAAGATATTTCTATGTTTATACAGAAGGCGGTGTAGATATTTCTATATTTATATAGATGGCGGTGTAGGTATTACCGTGTTTATACAGATAGCGGTGTAGATATTTCCATGTTTATACTGATCACGGTGTAGATATTTCCATGTTTACAGAGATGGCAGTGAAGATATTTCCATGTTCATAGAGATAGCGGTGTTGATTTTTCCATGTTTATAGAGAGAGCTGTGTGGATATTTCCATGTTTATACAGATAGGGGTGTAGATATTTCCATGTTTATAGAGATGGCGGTGTAGAGATTTCCATGTTTATACAGATCACGTTGTAGATGTTTCCATGTTTATACAGATCGCGGTGTAGATATTTCCATGTTTATAGAGATCATGGTGTACATATTTCCATGTTTATACAGATCGTGGTGTTGATATTACCATGTTTATAGGGATAGCGGTGCAAATATTTCCACATTTATACAGATAGCGGTGTATTTATTAGCATGTTTATACAGATAGCGGTGTAGATATTTCCATGTATAAACAGATGTCTGTGTATATAAATCCATGTTTAAACAGATGGCGGTGTAGGTATTTCCTTGTTTATAAAATAGCGGTGTAATTATTTCCATTTTTATACTGATCACGGTGTAGATATTTCCTTGTTTATACAAATAGCGGTGTCGTTATTTCCATTCTTATATAGATAGCGGTGTAGATATTTCCTTGTTTATACAAATAGCGGTGTAGATATTTCCATGTTTATACAGATCACGGTGTAGATATTTCCATGTTTATACAAATAGTGGTGTAGATATTTCCATGTTTATACAGATAGCGGTGTAGATATTTCCATGTATATACAGACGGCTGTGTAGGTATTTCCATGTTTATACAGATGGCTGTGTAGATGTTTACATGTTAATACAGATGACTTTGTAGGTATTTCCATGCTTATACAGATGGCGGTGTAGATATTTCCATATTTATAGAGATAGCTCTGTAGATATTTCCATGTTTACACAGATTGCGGTGTAGGTATTTCCATCTTTCTACAGATGGCATTGTAGATATTTCCATGTTTATACAGATGGTTGTGTAGATATTTCCATGTTTATATAGATGGCGGTGTTGTTATTACCATCTTTATACAGATAGCGGTGTAGATATTTCCATGTTTATACAGATCGCGGTGTAGGTATTTCCATGTTTATACAGATAGCGGTGTAGATATTTCCATGTTTATATAGATAGCGGTGTAGATATTTAAATGTTTATAGAGATAAGGGTGTAGGTATTTCCATGTTTATAGACATAACGGTTTAAATATTTCCATGTTTATATAGATGGCGTTGTAGATATTTCCATGTTTATACCGATAGCGGTGTTGGTATTTCCACGTTTATACAGATAGCGATGTAGATATTTCCATGTTTACACAGCTCGCGGTGCAGATATTTATATCTTTCTACAGATGGCATTGTAGATACTTCCTTATTCACACTGATGGCGGTGTAGATGTTTCCATGTTTATACAGATGGCGGAGTAGTTAGTTCCATGTTTATGGATATGGCAGTGTAGATATTTTCATGTTTATAGAGATGGCGGTGTAGATATTTCCATGTTTATAGAGATAGCAGTGTAGATATTTCCATGTTTATATAGATGGCGTTGTAGATATTTCCATGTTTATACCGATAGCGGTGTTGATATTTCCACGTTTATACAGATAGCGATGTAGATATTTCCATGTTTTTACAGATGGCAGTGCAGATATTTCCATCTTTATAGACAGAGCGGTGTAGATATTTCCATGTTTGTACAGATGGCGGTGTTGAAATTTCCATCTATACAGAGATGGCCGTGTAGATATTTCCATGTTTATACAGATGGCGGCGTAGATATTTCCATGGACATGCAGATGGCGGTGTAGATATTTCCATGTTTATACAGACAGCGGTGTAGATATTTCCATGTTTATAGAGATAGCGGTGTAGATAATTCCATGTTTGTACAGATGGCGGTGTTGATATTTCCATGTATACACAGATGGCCGTGTAGATATTTCCATGTTTATACAGATGGCAGTGCAGATATTTCCATGGACATGCAGATGGCGGTGTAGATATTTCCATGTTTATACAGATAGCGGCGTAAGTATTTCCATGTTTTCACAGATGGTGGTGTAGATATTTCCGTGTTTATACACATGGCGGAGCAGATACTTCCATCTTTATGGAGATGGCATTGTAGATATTTTCATGTTTATAGAGATGGCGGTGTAGATATTTCCATATTTATAGAGATAGCGGTGTAGATATTTCCATCTTCCTACAGATGGCAGTGTAGATATTTCCATGTTTATACAGATGGCGGTGTAGTTATTTCCATGTTTATACAGATGGCGTTGTAAATATTTCCATATGTATACAGATGTCTGTGTAGATATTTCCATGTGTATACAGTTGGTATTGTAGGTATTTCCATGTTTTTACAGACTGTGATGTAGATATTTCCATGTATATTCAGATGACTGTGTATATATTTCCATGTTTTTACAGATGGCAGTGTAGATATTTCAATGTTTATAGAGATGCCGCTGTAGATGTTTCCGTGTTTGTACAGTTAACGGTGGAGATATTTCCATGTTTATACAGAGAGCAGTGGAGATATTTCCATGTTTATACACATAGCGGTATACATATTTCCATGTTTATAGAGACAGCGGTGTAGGTATTTCTATGTTTATACAGATATCGGTGCAGATATTTCCATGTTTATACAGATGCCTGTGCAGATATTTTCATATTTATACAGAGGGCTGTGTAGATATTTCTATTTTTACACAGATGGCAGGTTAGATATTTAAATGTTCCTACACATGACTGCGTAGGTATTTCCATGTTTATACAGATGTCTTTGTAGGTATTTCCATGTTTATAGAGATAGCGGTGCAGATATTTCCATGTTTATACAGATAGCGGTGTAGATATTTCCATGTTTATACAGATACCGGTGTAGATATTTGCATGTTTATACAGACCACAGTGTAGATATTTCCATGTTTACAGAGATAGCAGTGTAGATATTTCCATGTTTGTACAGATGGTGGTGTTGATGTTTCCATCTATACACAGATTGCCGTGTAGGTATTTCCATGTGTATACAGATGGCATAGTGGATGTTTCCATGTTTATACAGATGGTGGTGTAGATATTTCCATGTTTACACAGATGAGTGTATACGTATATCCATGTTTATACAGATGGCGGTGTAGATATTTCCATATGTATACAGATAACGGTGGAGATATTTCCATGTTTATACAGACAGCAGTGGAGATATTTCCATGTTTATACACATAGTGGTGTACATATTTCCATGTTTATAGAGACAGCGGTGTAGATATTTCCATGTTTATACAGATCGCGGTGTAGATATTTCCATGTTTATACAGATGGCTGTGTAGATATTTCCATGTGTATACAGATGACTTTGTAGGTATTTCCATGTTTATACAGATGGCGGTGTAGATATTTCCATGTTTATAGAGATAGCTGTGTAGATATTTCCATGTTTATACAAATCGCGGTGTAGATATTTCCATGTTTATACAGATAGCGGTGTAGATATTTCCATGTTTATACAGATCGTGGTGTAGATATTTCCATGTTTATACAGATACAGGTGTAGATATGTCCATGTTTATACAGACCGCAGTGTATATATTTCCGTGTTTATAGAGATAGCAGTGTAGATATTTCCAAGTTTGTGCAGATGGCGGTGTTGATGTTTCCATCTATACACAGATTGCCGTGTAGGTATTTCCATGTGTATACAGATGGCATTGTAGATATTTCCATGTTTATACAGATGGTGGTGTAGATAGTTCCATGTTTACACAGATGAGTGTATAGGTATTTCCATGTTTATTCAGATGGCGGTGTAGATATTTCCATGTTTATAGAGATAGCGGTGTAGATATTTCCATATTTCTACAGATAACGGTGTAGAAATTTCCATGTTTATACAGATATCGGTGTAAATATTTCCATGTTTATACAGATCACGGTGTAGATATTTCCATGTTTATAGAGATAGCGGTGTAGGTATTTCCATGTTTATACAGATAGCGGTTTAGATATTTCCATGTTTATACAGAACGTGGTGTAGATATTTCCATGTTTATACAAATAGCGGTGCAGATATTTCCATGTTTGTACAGATGGCGGTGTTGATATTTCCATCTATACACAGATGACCGTGTGGATATCTCCATGTTTATACAGATGGCGGCCCAGATATTTCCATGGATATGTAGATGGCGGTGTAGATATTTCCATTTTTACAGAGATAGCGGTGTAGTTATTTCCATGTTTATATAGATAGCGGTGTAGATATTTCCATGTATATACACATGGCTGTGTAGATATTTCCATGTTTATACAGATGGCGGTGTAGATATTTCCAAGTTTATACCGATAACTTTGTAAGTATTTCCATGTTTATACAGATGGCGGTGTAGATATTTCGATGTTTATAGAGATAGCAGTGGAGATATTTCCATGTTTATACAGATAGCGGTGTACATATTTCCACGTTTATACTGATCGCAGTATAGAGATTTCCATGTTTATAGAGATGGCGGTGTAGATATTTCCATGATCATAGAGATAGCGGTGTTGATTTTTCCATGTTTATAGAGATAGCGGTGTGGATATTTCCATGTTTATACAGATATCGGTGTAAATATTTCCATGTTTATACAGATCACGGTGTAGATATTTCCATGTTTATAGTGATGGCGGTGTCGATATCTCCATGTTAATACAGATCACGGTGTAGATATTTCCATGTTTATACAGATCGCGGTGTAGATATTTCCATGTTTATACTGATCGCGGTGTTGTTATTACCATGTTTATAGGGATAGCAGTGCAAATATTTCCATATTTATACAGATAGCGGTGTGGTTATTAGCATGTTTATACAGATAGCGGTGTAGATATTTCCATGTATAAACAGATGTCTGTGTATATAATTCCATGTTTAAACAGATGGCGGTGTAGATATTTCCTTGTTTATACAAATAGTGGTGTAATTATTTCCATTTTTATACTGATCACGGTGTAGATATTTCCTTGTTTATACAGATAGCGGTGTAGATATATCCATGTTTATGCAGAGAGCGGTGAAGATATTTCCATGTTTATAGAGATAGCGGTGTAGTTATTTCCATGTTTATAGACATAGCAGTGTAGATACTTCCATGTTTATATAGATGGCGTTGTAGATATTTCCATGTTTATACCGATAGCGGTGTTGGTATTTCCACGTTTATACAGATAGCGATGTAGGTATTTCCATGTTTATACAGCTCACGGTGCAGATATTTATATCTTTATACAGATGGCATTGTAGATATTTCCTTATTCACACAGATGGCGGTGTAGATGTTTCCATGTTTATACAGATGGCGGAGTAGTTAGTTCCATGTTTATGGAGATGGCAGTGTAGATATTTTCATGTTTATACAGATGTCTGTGTAGATATTTCCATGTGTATACAGATGGCATTGTAGATATTTCCATGTTCATACAGATGACTCTATAGGTATTTCCATGTTTTTACAGATGGCAGAGCAGATATTTCCATGTTTATAGAGATAGCGGTGCAGATATTTCCATGTTTGTAGAGATGGCGTTGTTGATATTTCCATCTATACACAGATCCCGTGTAGATATTTCCATGTTTATACAGATGGCGGCGTAGATATTTCCATGGACATGCAGATGGCGGTGTAGATATTTCCATGTTTATACTGACAGCGGTGTAGATATTTCCATGTTTATACAGATGGCAGTGTAGATATTTCCATATTTATACAGATGTCTGTGTAGATATTTCGATGTGTATACTGATGGTATTGTAGGTATTTCCATGTTTATACAGATGGTGGTGTAGATATTTCCATGTTTATTCAGATGACTGTGTAGATATTTCCATGTTTTTACAGATGGCAGTGTAGGTATTTCAATGTTTATGGAGATGGCGCTGTAGATATTTCCATGTTTATACAGATAGCGGTGTAGATATTTCCATGTTTATACAGATGGCGGTGTAGATGTTTCCATGTTTTTACAGATATCGGTGTATATATTTCCATGTTTACACAGATTGCGGTGTAGATATTTCCATTTTTCAACAGATGGCATTGAAGATATTTCTATGTTTATACAGAAGGCGGTGTAGATATTTCTATATTTATATAGATGGCGGTGTAGGTATTACCGTGTTTATACAGATAGCGGTGTAGATATTTCCATGTTTATACTGATCACGGTGTAGATATTTCCATGTTTACAGAGATGGCAGTGAAGATATTTCCATGTTCATAGAGATAGCGGTGTTGATTTTTCCATGTTTATAGAGAGAGCTGTGTGGATATTTCCATGTTTATACAGATAGGGGTGTAGATATTTCCATGTTTATAGAGATGGCGGTGTAGAGATTTCCATGTTTATACAGATCACGTTGTAGATGTTTCCATGTTTATACAGATCGCGGTGTAGATATTTCCATGTTTATAGAGATCATGGTGTACATATTTCCATGTTTATACAGATCGTGGTGTTGATATTACCATGTTTATAGGGATAGCGGTGCAAATATTTCCACATTTATACAGATAGCGGTGTATTTATTAGCATGTTTATACAGATAGCGGTGTAGATATTTCCATGTATAAACAGATGTCTGTGTATATAAATCCATGTTTAAACAGATGGCGGTGTAGGTATTTCCTTGTTTATAAAATAGCGGTGTAATTATTTCCATTTTTATACTGATCACGGTGTAGATATTTCCTTGTTTATACAAATAGCGGTGTCGTTATTTCCATTCTTATATAGATAGCGGTGTAGATATTTCCTTGTTTATACAAATAGCGGTGTAGATATTTCCATGTTTATACAGATCACGGTGTAGATATTTCCATGTTTATACAAATAGTGGTGTAGATATTTCCATGTTTATACAGATAGCGGTGTAGATATTTCCATGTATATACAGACGGCTGTGTAGGTATTTCCATGTTTATACAGATGGCTGTGTAGATGTTTACATGTTAATACAGATGACTTTGTAGGTATTTCCATGCTTATACAGATGGCGGTGTAGATATTTCCATATTTATAGAGATAGCTCTGTAGATATTTCCATGTTTACACAGATTGCGGTGTAGGTATTTCCATCTTTCTACAGATGGCATTGTAGATATTTCCATGTTTATACAGATGGTTGTGTAGATATTTCCATGTTTATATAGATGGCGGTGTTGTTATTACCATCTTTATACAGATAGCGGTGTAGATATTTCCATGTTTATACAGATCGCGGTGTAGGTATTTCCATGTTTATACAGATAGCGGTGTAGATATTTCCATGTTTATATAGATAGCGGTGTAGATATTTAAATGTTTATAGAGATAAGGGTGTAGGTATTTCCATGTTTATAGACATAACGGTTTAAATATTTCCATGTTTATATAGATGGCGTTGTAGATATTTCCATGTTTATACCGATAGCGGTGTTGGTATTTCCACGTTTATACAGATAGCGATGTAGATATTTCCATGTTTACACAGCTCGCGGTGCAGATATTTATATCTTTCTACAGATGGCATTGTAGATACTTCCTTATTCACACTGATGGCGGTGTAGATGTTTCCATGTTTATACAGATGGCGGAGTAGTTAGTTCCATGTTTATGGATATGGCAGTGTAGATATTTTCATGTTTATAGAAATGGCGGTGTAGATATTTCCATGTTTATAGAGATAGCAGTGTAGATATTTCCATGTTTATATAGATGGCGTTGTAGATATTTCCATGTTTATACCGATAGCGGTGTTGATATTTCCACGTTTATACAGATAGCGATGTAGATATTTCCATGTTTTTACAGATGGCAGTGCAGATATTTCCATCTTTATAGACAGAGCGGTGTAGATATTTCCATGTTTGTACAGATGGCGGTGTTGAAATTTCCATCTATACAGAGATGGCCGTGTAGATATTTCCATGTTTATACAGATGGCGGCGTAGATATTTCCATGGACATGCAGATGGCGGTGTAGATATTTCCATGTTTATACAGACAGCGGTGTAGATATTTCCATGTTTATAGAGATAGCGGTGTAGATAATTCCATGTTTGTACAGATGGCGGTGTTGATATTTCCATGTATACACAGATGGCCGTGTAGATATTTCCATGTTTATAGAGATGGCGGTGTAGATATTTCCATGGACATGCAGATGGCGGTGTAGATATTTCCATGTTTATACAGATAGCGGCGTAAGTATTTCCATGTTTTCACAGATGGTGGTGTAGATATTTCCGTGTTTATACACATGGCGGAGCAGATACTTCCATCTTTATGGAGATGGCATTGTAGATATTTTCATGTTTATAGAGATGGCGGTGTAGATATTTCCATATTTATAGAGATAGCGGTGTAGATATTTCCATCTTCCTACAGATGGCAGTGTAGATATTTCCATGTTTATACAGATGGCGGTGTAGTTATTTCCATGTTTATACAGATGGCGGTGTAGATATTTCCATATGTATACAGATGTCTGTGTAGATATTTCCATGTGTATACAGTTGGTATTGTAGGTATTTCCATGTTTTTACAGACTTTGATGTAGATATTTCCATGTATATTCAGATGACTGTGTATATATTTCCATGTTTTTACAGATGGCAGTGTAGATATTTCAATGTTTATAGAGATGCCGCTGTAGATGTTTCCGTGTTTGTACAGTTAACGGTGGAGATATTTCCATGTTTATACAGAGAGCAGTGGAGATATTTCCATGTTTATACACATAGCGGTATACATATTTCCATGTTTATAGAGACAGAGGTGTAGGTATTTCTATGTTTATACAGATATCGGTGCAGATATTTCCATGTTTATACAGATGCCCGTGCAGATATTTTCATATTTATACAGAGGGCTGTGTAGATATTTCTATTTTTACACAGATGGCAGGTTAGATATTTAAATGTTCCTACACATGACTGCGTAGGTATTTCCATGTTTATACAGATGTCTTTGTAGGTATTTCCATGTTTATAGAGATAGCGGTGCAGATATTTCCATGTTTATACAGATAGCGGTGTAGATATTTCCATGTTTATACAGATACCGGTGTAGATATTTGCATGTTTATACAGACCACAGTGTAGATATTTCCATGTTTATAGAGATAGCAGTGTAGATATTTCCATGTTTGTACAGATGGTGGTGTTGATGTTTCCATCTATACACAGATTGCCGTGTAGGTATTTCCATGTGTATACAGATGGCATAGTGGATGTTTCCATGTTTATACAGATGGTGGTGTAGATATTTCCATGTTTACACAGATGAGTGTATACGTATATCCATGTTTATACAGATGGCGGTGTAGATATTTCCATATGTATACAGATAACGGTGGAGATATTTCCATGTTTATACAGACAGCAGTGGAGATATTTCCATGTTTATACACATAGTGGTGTACATATTTCCATGTTTATAGAGACAGCGGTGTAGGTATTTCCATGTTTATACAGATAGCGGTGCAGATATTTCCATATTTACACAGATGCCTCTGCAGATATTTCCATATTTATACAGAGGTCTGTGTAGATATTTCTATATTTATACAGATGGCATTGTAGATATTTAAATGTTCCTACACATGACTGTGTAGGTATTTCCATGTTTATACAGATGTCTTTGTAGTTATTTCCATGTTTATAGAGATAGCGGTGCAGATATTTCCATGTTTATACAGATAGCGGTGTATATATTTCCCTGTTTATACAGATCATGGTGTAGATATTTCCATGTTTATACAGATACCGGTGTAGATATTTCCATGTTTATACAGACCGCAGTGTAGATATTTCCATGTTTACAGAGATAGCAGTGTAGATATTTCCATGTTTGTACAGATGACGGTGTTGATGTTTCCATCTATACACTGATTGCCGTGTAGGTATTTCCATGTGTATACAGATGGCATTGTAGATATTTCCATGTTTATACAGATGGTGGTGTAGATATTTCCATGTTTACACAGATGACTGTATAGGTATTTCCATGTTTATACAGATGGTGGTGTAGATATTTCCAAGTTTATAGAGATAGCGGTGTAGATAATTCCATATTTATACAGATAACGGTGTAGACGTTTCCATGTTTATACAGATAGCGGTGTAAATATCTCCATGTTTATACAGATCACGGTGTAGATATTTCCATGTTTATAGAGACAGCGGTGTAGATATTTCCATGTTTATACCGACAGCGGTGTTGATATTTCCATGTTTATACAGACTGCGGTGTCGATATTTCCATGTTTATACAGATAGCGGTGCAGATATTTCCATGTTTGTACAGATGGCGGTGTTGATATTTCCAATTATACACAGATGACCGTGTAGATATTTCCATGTTTATACAGATGGCGGCACACATATTTCCATGGATATGTAGATGGCGGTGTAGATATTTCCATGTTTATACAGATAGCGGTGTAGTTATTTCCATGTTTATATAGAGAGCGGTGTAGATATTTCCATGTATGTACACATGGCTGTGTAGATATTTCCATGTTTATATAGATGGCGGTGTTGATATTTCCATGTTAATACAGATAACTTTGTAAGTATTTCCATGTTTATACTGATGGCGGTGTAGATATTTCAATGTTTATAGAGATAGCAGTGGAGATATTTCCATGTTTATACAGATAGCGGTGTAGATATTTCCATGTTTATACTGATCGTTGTGTAGCCATTTCCATGTTTATAGAGATGGCGGTGTAGATATTTCCATGTTCATAGAGATAGCGGTGTTGATTTTTCCATGTTTATAGAGATAGCGGAGTGGATATTTCCATGTTTATACAGATAGGGGTGTAGATATTTCCCTGTTTATAGAGATGGCGGTGTAGATATTTCCATGTTTATACAGATCATGGTGTAGATATTTCCATGTTTGTACAGATGGCGGGGTTGATGTTTCCATGTTTATACAGATGACTTTGTAGGTATTTCCATGTTTATACAGATGGCGGTATAGATATTTCCATGTTCATAGAGATAACTGTGTAGATATTTCCATGTTTATACAGATAGCGGTGTAGTTATTTCCATGTTTATACAGATCGCGGTGTAGATATTTCCATGTTTATACAGATCGCGGTGTAGATATTTCCATGTTTATACAGATAGCGGTGTAGATATTTCCATGTTTTTACAGATATCGGTGTAGATATTTCCAAGTTTACACAGATTGCGGTGTAGATACTTCCATCTTTCTACAGATGGCATTGTAGATATTTCCATGTTTATACAGATGACTTTATAGTTATTTCCATGTTTTTACAGATGGCGGTGCAGATATTTCCATGTCTATAGAGATAGCGGTGTAGATATTTCCATGTTTGTACAGATGGCTTTGTTGATATTTCCATCTATACACAGATGGCGGTGTAGATATTTCCATGTTTATTCAGATTGCGGCGTAGATATTTCCAAGGACATGCAGATGGCGGTGTAGTTATTTCCATGTATATACAGATAGCGGTGTAGTTATTTCCATGTTTGTAGAGATAGCGGTGCAGATATTTCCATGTTTATACAGATAGCGGTGTATATATTTCCATGTTTATAAAGATCATGGTGTAGATATTTCCATGTTTATACAGATACCGGTGTAGATATTTCCATGTTTATACAGACCGCAGTGTAGATATTTCCATGTTTATAGAGATAGCAGTGTAGATATTTCCATGTTTGTACAGATGGCAGTGTTGATGTTTCCATCTATACACTGATTGCCGTGTATTTATTTCCATGTGTATACAGATGGCATTGTAGATATTTCCATGTTTATACAGATGGTGGTGTAG
Source organism: Pan troglodytes (assembly GCF_028858775.2). NCBI lineage: Eukaryota > Metazoa > Chordata > Mammalia > Primates > Hominidae > Pan > Pan troglodytes. Next base: position 2,156,183 of record NC_072410.2, on the reverse strand, counting down.
ATATTTCCATGTTTACACAGATGACTGTATAGGTATTTCCATGTTTATACAGATGGCGGTGTAGATATTTCCAAGTTTATAGAGATAGCGGTGTAGATATTTCCATATTTATACAGATAACAGTGTAGAAGTTTCCATGTTTATACAGATAGCGGTGTAAATATTTCCAAGTTTATACAGATCACGGTGTAGATATTTCCATGTTTTTAGAGATAGCGGTGTAGATATTTCGATGTTTATACCGATAGCGGTGTAGTTATTTCCATGTTTATATAGATAGCGGTGTAGATATTTCCATGTATGTACACATGGCTGTGTAGATATTTCCATGTTTATACAGATGGCAGAGTAGATATTTCCATGTTTATACAGATAACTTTGTAAGTATTTCCATGTTTATACAGATAACTTTGTAAGTGTTTCCATGTTTATACACATGGCGGTGTAGATATTTCCATGTTTATACAGATAACTTTGTTAGTATTTCCATGTTTATACAGATGGCGGTGTAGATATTTCGATGTTTATAGAGATAGCAGTGGAGATATTTCCATGTTTATACAGATAGCGGTGTAAATATTTCCATGTTTATGCTGATCGTGGTGTAGACATTTCCATGTTTATAGAGATGGCGGTGTAGATATTTCCATGTTCATAGAGATAGCGGTGGTGATTTTTCCATGTTTATAGAGATAGTGGTGTGGATATTTCCATGTTTATACAGATATGGGTGTAGATATTTCCCTGTTTATAGAGATGGCGGTGTAGATATTTCCATGTTTATACAGATCACGGTGTAGATATTTCCTTGTTTATACAAATAGCGGTGTAGTTATTTCCATGTTTATACAGATAGTGGTGTAGATATTTCCATGTATATACATATGGCTTTGTAGATATTTCCAGGTTTATACAGATGGCTGTGTCGATATTTCCATGTTTATACAGATGACTTTGTAGGTATTTCCATGTTTATACAGATGGCGGTGTAGGTATTTCCATGTTTATAGAGATAACTGTGTAGATATTTCCATGTTTATACAGATAGCGGTGTAGATTTTTCCATGTTTATACAGATCGCGGTGTAGATATTTCCATGTTTATACAGAGCGCGGTGTAGATATTTCCATGTTTATACAGATAGCGGTGTAGATATTTCCATGTTTTTACAGATATCGGTGTAGATATTTCCATGTTTACACAGATTGCAGTGTAGATATTTCCATCTTTCTACAGATGGCATTGTAGATATTTCCATGTTTATACAGATGACTGTATAGGTATTTCCATGTTTTTACAGATGGCGGTGCAGATATTTCCATGTCTATAGAGATAGCGGTGTAGATATTTCCATGTTTGTACAGATGGCGGTGTTGTTATTTCCATCTATACACAGATGGCCGTGTAGATATTTCCATGCTTATTCAGATGGCGGCGTAGATATTTCCAAGGACATGCAGATGGCGGTGTAGTTATTTCCATGTATATACAGATAGCAGTGTAGGTATTTCCATGTTTACACAGATGGTGGTGTAGATATTTCCTTGTTTATACACATGGCGGAGTAGATACTTCCATCTTTATGGAGATGGCAGTGTAGATATTTTCATGTTCATAGAGAGGACGGTGTAGATATTTCCATATTTATAGAGATAGCGGTGTAGATATTTCCATCTTTCTACAGATGGCAGTGTAGATATTTCCATGTTTATACAGATGGCCGTGTAGATATTTCCATATTTATACAGATGTCTGTGTAGATATTTCCATGTGTATACAGATGGTAATGTAGCTATTTCCATGTTAATACAGATGGTGGTGTAGATATTTCAATGTTAATTCAGATGAATGTGTAGATATTTCCTTGTTTTTACAGATGGCAGTGTAGGTATTTCAATGTTTATATAGATGGCGCTGTTGATATTTCCAGGTTTATACAGATAACGGTGGAGATATTTCCATGTTTATACAGAGAGCAGTGGAGATATTTCCATGTTTATACACATAGCGGTGTACATATTTCCATGTTTATAGAGACAGCGGTGCAGGTATTTCCATGTTTATAGCGATAGCAGTGCAGATACTTCCATGTTTACGCAGATGCCTATGCAGATATTTCCATATTTATACAGAGGGCTGTGTAGATATTTCTATATTTATACAGATGGCAGTGTAGATATTTAAATGTTCCTGCACTTGACTGTGTAGGTATTTCCATGTTTATACAGATGTCTTTGTAGTTATTTCCATGTTTATAGAGATAGCGGTGCAGATATTTCCATGTTTATACAGATAGCGGTGTAAATATTTCCAAGTTTATACAGATCACGGTGTAGATATTTCCATGTTTTTAGAGATAGCGGTGTAGATATTTCGATGTTTATACCGATAGCGGTGTTGATATTTCCATGTTTATACAGACCGCGGTGTAGATATTTCCATGTTTATACAGATAGCGGTGCAGATATTTCCATGTTTGTACAGATGGCGGTGTTGATATATCCACCTATACACAGATGACCGTGTAGATATTTCCATGTTTATACAGATGGCGGCGCAGATATTTCCATGGATATGTAGATGGCGGTGTAGATATTTCCATGTTTATACATATAGCGGTGTAGTTATTTCCATGTTTATATAGATAGCGGTGTAGATATTTCCATGTATGTACACATGGCTGTGTAGATATTTCCATGTTTATACAGATGGCAGAGTAGATATTTCCATGTTTATACAGATAACTTTGTAAGTATTTCCATGTTTATACAGATAACTTTGTAAGTGTTTCCATGTTTATACACATGGCGGTGTAGATATTTCCATGTTTATACAGATAACTTTGTTAGTATTTCCATGTTTATACAGATGGCGGTGTAGATATTTCGATGTTTATAGAGATAGCAGTGGAGATATTTCCATGTTTATACAGATAGCGGTGTAAATATTTCCATGTTTATGCTGATCGTGGTGTAGACATTTCCATGTTTATAGAGATGGCGGTGTAGATATTTCCATGTTCATAGAGATAGCGGTGGTGATTTTTCCATGTTTATAGAGATAGTGGTGTGGATATTTCCATGTTTATACAGATATGGGTGTAGATATTTCCCTGTTTATAGAGATGGCGGTGTAGATATTTCCATGTTTATACAGATCACGGTGTAGATATTTCCTTGTTTATACAAATAGCGGTGTAGTTATTTCCATGTTTATACAGATAGTGGTGTAGATATTTCCATGTATATACATATGGCTGTGTAGATATTTCCAGGTTTATACAGATGGCTGTGTCGATATTTCCATGTTTATACAGATGACTTTGTAGGTATTTCCATGTTTATACAGATGGCGGTGTAGGTATTTCCATGTTTATAGAGATAACTGTGTAGATATTTCCATGTTTATACAGATAGCGGTGTAGATTTTTCCATGTTTATACAGATCGCGGTGTAGATATTTCCATGTTTATACAGAGCGCGGTGTAGATATTTCCATGTTTATACAGATAGCGGTGTAGATATTTCCATGTTTTTACAGATATCGGTGTAGATATTTCCATGTTTACACAGATTGCAGTGTAGATATTTCCATCTTTCTACAGATGGCATTGTAGATATTTCCATGTTTATACAGATGACTGTATAGGTATTTCCATGTTTTTACAGATGGCGGTGCAGATATTTCCATGTCTATAGAGATAGCGGTGTAGATATTTCCATGTTTGTACAGATGGCGGTGTTGTTATTTCCATCTATACACAGATGGCCGTGTAGATATTTCCATGCTTATTCAGATGGCGGCGTAGATATTTCCAAGGACATGCAGATGGCGGTGTAGTTATTTCCATGTATATACAGATAGCAGTGTAGGTATTTCCATGTTTACACAGATGGTGGTGTAGATATTTCCTTGTTTATACACATGGCGGAGTAGATACTTCCATCTTTATGGAGATGGCAGTGTAGATATTTTCATGTTCATAGAGAGGACGGTGTAGATATTTCCATATTTATAGAGATAGCGGTGTAGATATTTCCATCTTTCTACAGATGGCAGTGTAGATATTTCCATGTTTATACAGATGGCCGTGTAGATATTTCCATATTTATACAGATGTCTGTGTAGATATTTCCATGTGTATACAGATGGTAATGTAGCTATTTCCATGTTAATACAGATGGTGGTGTAGATATTTCAATGTTAATTCAGATGAATGTGTAGATATTTCCTTGTTTTTACAGATGGCAGTGTAGGTATTTCAATGTTTATATAGATGGCGCTGTTGATATTTCCAGGTTTATACAGATAACGGTGGAGATATTTCCATGTTTATACAGAGAGCAGTGGAGATATTTCCATGTTTATACACATAGCGGTGTACATATTTCCATGTTTATAGAGACAGCGGTGCAGGTATTTCCATGTTTATAGCGATAGCAGTGCAGATACTTCCATGTTTACGCAGATGCCTATGCAGATATTTCCATATTTATACAGAGGGCTGTGTAGATATTTCTATATTTATACAGATGGCAGTGTAGATATTTAAATGTTCCTGCACTTGACTGTGTAGGTATTTCCATGTTTATACAGATGTCTTTGTAGTTATTTCCATGTTTATAGAGATAGCGGTGCAGATATTTCCATGTTTATACAGATAGCGGTGTATATATTTCCATGTTTATACAGATCATGGTGTAGATATTTCCATGTTTATACAGATACCGGTGTAGATATTTCCATGTTTATACAGACTGCAGTGTAGATATTTCCATGTTTATAGAGATAGCAGTGTAGATATTTCCATGTTTGTACAGATGGCGGTGTTGATGTTTCCATCTATACACTGATTGCCGTGTAGGTATTTCCATGTGTATACAGATGGCATTGTAGATATTTCCATGTTTATACAGATGGTGGTGTAGATATTTCCATGTTTACACAGATGAATGTATAGGTATTTCCATGTTTATACACATGGCGGTGTAGATATTTCCAAGTTTATAGAGATAGCGGTGTAGATATTTCCATATTTATACAGATAACGGTGTAGAACTTTCCATGTTTATACAGATAGCGGTGTAAATATTTCCATGTTTATACAGATCACGGTGCAGATATTTCCAAGTTTATAGAGATAGCGGTGTAGATATTTCCATGTTTATACCGATAGCGGTGTTGATATTTCCATGTTTATACAGACCGCGGTGTAGATATTTCCATGTTTATACAGATAGCGGTGCAGATATTTCCATGTTTGTACAGATGGCGGTGTTGATATTTCCATCTATACACAGATGACCGTGTAGATATTTCCATGTTTATACAGATGGCGGCGCAGATATTTCCAGGGATATGTAGATGGCGGTGTAGATATTTTCATGTTTATACAGATAGCGGTGTAGTTATTTCCATGTTTATATAGATAGCGGTGTAGATATTTCCATGTATGTACACATGCCTGTGTAGATATTTCCATGTTTATACAGATGGCGGTGTAGATATTTCCATGTTTATACAGATAACTTTGTTAGTATTTCCATGTTTATACAGATGGCGGTGTAGATATTTCGATGTTTATAGAGATAGCAGTGGAGATATTTCCATGTTTGTACAGATAGTGGTGTAGATATTTCCATGTTTATACTGATCGTGGTGTAGACATTTCCATGTTTATAGAGATGGCGGTGTAGATATTTCCATGTTCATAGAGATAGCGGTGTTGATTTTTCCATGTTTATAGAAATAGCGGTCTGGATATTTCCATGTTTATACAGATAGGGGTGTAGATATTTCCCTGTTTATAAAGATGGCGGTGAAGATATTTCCATGTTTATACAGATCACGGTGTAGATATTTCCTTGTTTATACAAATAGCGGTGTAGTTATTTCCATATTTACAGAGATAGTGGTGTAGATATTTATATCTTTGCACAGATTGCGGTGTAGGTATTGCTAAATTTACACAGATAGTGGTGTAGGTATTTCCAAGTTTACACAGAAAACTTTGTAGATATTTCCATGTTTACAGAGATAGCATTGTAGATATTTCCATGTTCATAGAGATTGTGGTGTAGTTATTTCCATGTTTATACCGATAGTGGTGTAGATATTTCCATCTTTACACAGGTAGCAGTGTAGAAATTCACGTTTGTACTGATCGCTTTGTAGACATTTCCATCTTTCTACAGATGTCAGTGTAGATATTTCCAAGTTTATACAGATGGCAGTGTAGATATTTCCATGTTTATACAGATGTCTGTGTAAATATTTCCATGTTTATGCAGATGGCGGTGTAGATATTTCCATGTTTATAGGGATGGCAGTGTAGATATTTCTATGTTTATAGAGATAGCGGTGTAAATATTTCCATGCTTATAGAGATGGTGGTGTAAGTATTTTCATGTTTATAGAGATAGCGGTGTAGACATTTCCATGTTTATACAGATAATGGTGTTGGTATTTCCATGTTTATACAGATAGCGGTGTAGATATTTCCATGTTTATAAAGCTCACGGTGTAGATATTTCCATCTTTATACAGATGGCAGTGCAGATATTTCCATATTTACACAAATAGCCGTGTAGATATTTCTATGTTTACACAGATAGAGTTGCCGATATTTCCATGTTTACAAAGATATCGGTGCAGATATTTCCATCTTTATACAGATAGCGGTGTGGGTATATCCATCTTTATACAGATAGCGGTGTGGGTATTTCCATGTTTTTACAGATAGTGGTAGAGATATTTCCATCTTTATAGAGATGACTGTCTAGATATTTCCATGTTTATACAGCTTCCCGTGTAGATATTTCCATGTTTATACAGATAGCGGTGTAGATATTTCCATGTTTATACAGATAGCTGTGTAGATATTTCCATGTTTATACAGACAGCAATGTAGATATTTCTATGTTTATAGAGATAGCGGTGTAGATATTTTCATGTTCATAAAAACAACAGTATAGATATTTTCATGTTTATGGAGATAGCGGTGTAGATATTTCCATTTTTATAGACAAAGCGGTGTAAATATTTCCAAGTTTTTACAGATAGCGTTGTAAATATTTCCATGATTATACAGATAGCGGTGTAAATATTTTCATGTTTATAGACATAGCGGTGTAGGTATTTCCATGTTTTTAGAGATAACGGTGTAAATATTTTCATGTTAATACATGTAGCCGTGTAAATGTTTACACGTTTATAGGGATAGCGGTGTAGATATTCCCACGTTTATACAGATAGCAGTGTAGATATTTCCCCATTTATAGAGATAGCGGTGTGGATATTTCCACGTTTATACAGATAGCGGTGAAGATATTTCCACTTTTATACAGATTGCGGTGTAGAAATTTCCAAGTTTATACACATAGCGGTGCAAATATTTCCACGTTTATACACATACCGGTGTAGATATTTCCATGTTTATATAGATAGCTGTGTAGATATTTCCAGGTTTGTAGAGATAGCGATGTAGATATTTCCACGTCTATACAGATAGCGGTGTAGGTATTTCCACGTTAATACAGATAACGGTGTAGATATTTCCAGGTTTATAGAGACAGCGGTGTAGATATTTCCATGTTTATACAGATAGCGGTGTAGATATTTCCATGTTTATAGAGACAGCGGTGTAGATATTTCCATGTTTATACAGATAGCGGTGTAGATATTTCCATGTTTATACAGTCAGTGGTGTAGATATTTCCATGTTTAAACAGATAGCCGTGTATATATTTCCATGTTTATACAGACAGCGGTGTAGATGTTTCCATGTTTTACAGATAGTGGTGTAGATATTTCCATGTTTATAGAGATAGCGGTGTAGATATTTCCATGTTTATACAGATCACCGTGTAGATATTTCCATGTTTATACAGATCGCGGTGAAGTTATTTTCATGTTTATACAGATCATGGAGTACATATTTCCATGTTTATACAGATCGCGGTGTTGATATTAGCATGTTTATAGGGATAGCTGTGCAAACATTTCCACATTTATACAGATAGCGGTGTAGTAATTAGCATGTTTATACAGATAGCGGTGTAGATATTTCCATGTATAAACAGATGGCTGTGTAGATATTTCCATGTTTAAACAGATGGTGGTGTAGATATTTCCTTGTTTATACAAATAGCGGTGTATTTATTTCCATGTTTATATAGATAGCGGTGTAGATATTTCCATGTATATACAGACGGCTGTGTAGATATTTCCATGTTTATACAGATAGCGGTGTAGATTTTCCATGTATATACAGACGGCTGTGTAGATATTTCCATGTTTATACAGATGGCTGTGTAGATATTTCCATGTTTATACAGATAACTTTGTGGGTATTTCCATGTTTATACAGATTGCGGTGTAGACATTTCCGTGTTTATAGAGATATCTGTGTAGATATTTCCATGTTTTTACAGATAGCTGTGTAGATATTTCCATGTTTATACAGATCGCGGTGTAGATATTTCCAGGTTTATACAAATCGCGGTGTATATATTTCCATGTTCCTACACATGACTGTGTTGGTATTTCCATGTTTATACAGATGGCTTTGTAGATATTTCCATGTTTATAGAGATAGCGGTGCAGATATTTCCATGTTTATACAGATAGAGGTGTAAATATTTCCATGTTTATTCAGATCGTGGTGTAGATATTTCCATTTTTATACAGATACCGGTGTAGAAATTTCCATGTTTATACATACCGCAGTGTAGATATTTCCATATTTATACAGATAGCGGTGTAGATATTTCCATGTTTGTACAAATGGCGGTGTTGATGTTTCCAACTATACACAGATTGCCGTGTAGGTATTTCCATGTGCATACAGATGGCATTGTAGATATTTCCATGTTTATACAGATGGAGGTGTAGATATTTCCATGTTTATACAGATGACTGTATAGGTATTTCCATGTTTTTACAGATGACATTGTAGATATTTCCATGTTTATAGAGATAGCGGTGTAGATATTTCCATATTTATAGAGATGACGGTGTAGATATTTCTATGTTTTTAGAGATGGCGGTGTAGATATTTCCATGTGTATAGCGATGGCATTGTGGGTATTTCCCTGTTTATAGAGATAGTGGTGAAGATATTTCCATGTTTATACAGACAGCGCTGTAGATATTTCCATGTTTATACAAATAGCGGTGTAGTTATTTCCATGTTTATACATATAGCGGTGTAGATGTTTCCATGTTTATACAAATAGCGGTGTAGGTATTTCCATGTTTATACAGACAGCGGTGTTGGTATTTCCATGTTTATACATATAGCGGCGTAGATATTTTCATGTTTATACGGCTCATGATATAGATATTTCCGTCTTAATACAGATGGAAATGTAGATATTTCCATGTTTTACAGATAGTGGTGTAGATATTTACAAATTCATACAGATGGCGGTGTAGATAGTTCCATGTTTCTGGAGATTGCGGTGCATATATTTTCATGTTTATAGAGATGGCGGTGTAGATATTTCCATGTTTATAGAGATTGCCGTGAAGATATTTCCATGTTTATAGAGATAGTGGTGTAGGTATTTCCATGTTTATAGAGATAGCAGTGTAGATATTTCTATGTTTATACAGATGGCTGTGTAGGTATTTCCATGTCTAACCAGACGGCAGTGTAATTATTTCCATGTTTATAGAGATGGTGGTGTAGATATTTCCATGTTTATACAGATAGCGGTGTAGGAATTTCCATGTTTATAGAGATAGCGGTGAAGATATTTCCATGTTTATACTGAGGGCTGTGTAGATATATCCATGTGTATACTGATAGCAGTGTAGATATTTCCATGTTTATACAGATAGCGGTATAGATATGTCAATGTTTATAGAGATAGCGGTGGAGATATGTCCACCTTTATACAGATATCGCTGTAGGTTTTTCCACATTTATACAGATAGTGTTGTAGATATTTCCACGTTTATACAGATAGCGGTGTAGATATTTCCTCGTTAATTCAGATAGTGGTGATGGTATTTCCCTGTTTATACAGATAGCAGTGTAGATATTTCCATGTTTATACAGCTCGCGGTGTAGATATTTTCATCCTTATACAGATGGCAGTGTAGATATTTCCATATTTATGAAGATAGTGGTGTAGATATTTCCATGTTTATACAGCTGGTGGTGTAGATAGTTCCATGATTCTGGAGATCGTGGTGTAGATATTTCCATATTTATAGAGATGGAGTTGTAGATATTAGCATGTTTATAGAGATTGCGGTGTAGATATTTCCATGTTCATACAGATGGCGGTGTAGATATTTCCATCTTTATGCAAATGGCGGTGTAGATATTTCCTTGTTTATAAAGATGGCGGTTTAGATATTTCCAGGTTTATACACATGGCCGTGTAGATATTTCCACGATTACAGAGATAGCGGTGTAGATATTTCCATGTTTATACTGATAGTGGTGGAGATATTTCCATGTTGATACAGATTGCGATGTAGATATTTCCATGTTTATAGAGATGGCGGTGTAGATATTTCCAAGTTTATAGAGATTGCGGTGTAGATATTGCCATATTTATAGAAATAGCAGTGTAGGTATTTCCATGTTTACAGAGACAGCGGAATGGATATTTCCATGTTTATACAGACGGCTGTGTAGTTACTTCCATGTGTATACAGATGGCAGTGAAGATATTTCCATGTTTATAGAGATGGTGTTGTAGATATTTACATGTTTGTACAGATGACTGTGTAGGTATTTGCATGTTTATACAGATGGCGGTGTAGATATTTCCATGTTTATAGAGATAGCGGTGTAGGTATTTCCATATTTATACAGATAACGGTGTACATATTTCCATGTTTATACACATAGCGGTGTAGATATTTCCATGTTTATACAGATAGTGGTGGTGATATTTCCTTGTTTGTACAGATCGTGGTGTAGACATTTCCATGTTCATACAGATCACGGTCTAGATATTTCCATATTTATATAGGTAGCGGTGTAGATATTTCCATGTTTATACAGGTCGCGGTGTAGATATTTCCATCTTTTCACAGATGGCAGTGTAGATATTTCCATGATTTTACAGATGGCGGTGTAGATATTTCCATGTTCATGCAGGTGGCGGTGTAGATATATCCATGTTTATAGAGATGGCGGTGTAGATATTTCGATGTTTATACAGATAGCTGTGTAGATATTTCCATGTGTATAGAGATCGCGGTGTAGGTATTTCCATCTTTATACAGATGATGGTGTAGATATTTCCTTGTTTATACAGATAGCGGTGTAGATATTTCCAAGTTTATATAGATGGCGTTGTAGATATTTCCATGTTTATACCGATAGCGGTGTTGGTATTTCCACGTTTATACAGATAGCGATGTAGATATTTCCATGTTTATACAGCTCGTGGTGCAGATATTTATATCTTTATACAGATGGCATTGTAGATATTTCCTTATTCACACAGATGGCGGTGTAGATGTTTCCATGTTTATACAGATGTCGGAGTAGTTAGTTCCATGTTTATGGAGATGGCAGTGTAGATATTTTCATGTTTATAGAGATGGCGGTGTAGATATTTCCATGTTTATAGAGATACCAGTGTAGATATTTACATGTTTATACAGATGGATGTGGAGATATTTCCATGTGTATACACATGGCATTGTAGATATTTCCATGTTTATACAGATGACTGTATTGGTATTTCCATGTTTTTACAGATGGCAGTGCAGATACTTCCATGTTTATAGAGATAGCGGCTAAGATATTTCATATTTATACAGATAGCGGTGTAGATATTTCCATGTTTATACAGATTGCGGTGTAGGTATTTCCATGTGTATAGACATAGCGGTGTAGATATTTCCATGTTTATATAGATGGCGTTGTAGTTATTTCCATGTTTATACCGATAGCGGTGTTGGTATTTCCACGTTTCTACAGATAGTGAAGTAGATATTTCCATGTTTATACAGCTTGCGGTTCAGATATTTATGTCTTTATACAGATGGCATTGTAGATATTTCCTTATTCACACAGATGGCGGTGTAGATGTTTCCGTGTTTATACAGATGGCGGTGTAGATGTTTCCATGTTTATAGAGATAGCAGTGTAGATATATACGTGTTTATACAGATGACTGTGTAGATATTTCCATGTGTATACAGACGGCATTGTAGATACTTCCATGTTTATACAGATGACTTTATAGGTATTTCCATGTTTTTACAGATGGCAGTGCAGATATTTTCATGTTTATAGAGATGGCCGTGTAGATATTTCCATGTTTATACAGATGGCGGCACAGATATTTCTATGGATATGTAGATGGCGGTGTAGATATTTCCATGTTTATACAGATAGCGGTGTAGCTATTTCCATGTTTATACAGATAGCGGTGTAGATATTTCCATGTATATACACATGGCTGTGTAGATATTTCCATGTTTATACAGATGGTTTTGTAGATATTTCCATGTTTATACAGCTAACTTTGTAAGTATTTCCATGTTTATACAGATGGTGGTGTAGATATTTCGATGTCTATAGAGATAGCAGTGGAGATATTTCCATGTTTATACAGATAGCGGTGTAGATATTTCCATGTTTATACTGATCGCGGTGTAGATATTTCCATGTTTACAGAGATGTCGGTGTAGATATTTCCATGTTCATAGAGATAGCGGTGTTGATTTTTCCATGTTTAAGGAGATAGCTGTGTGGATATTTCCATGTTTATACAGATCGCGGTGTAGATATTTCCATGTTTATACATATCATGGTGTAGATATTTCCATGTTTATACAGATCGCGGTGTTGGTATTACTATGTGTATATGGATAGCGGTGCAAGTATTTCCACATTTATACAGATAGCGGTGTAGTTATTAGCATGTTTATTACAGATAGCGGTGCAGATATTTCCACGTATAAACAGATGTCTGTGTATATATTTCCATGTTTAAACAGATGGCGGTGTAGATATTTCCTTGTTTATACAAAGAGCGGTGTAGATATTTCCATGTTTATACAGCTCGCGGTGTAGATATTTCCATCTTTATACAGATGGCAGTGTAGATATTTCCATGTTTATACAGATAGCGGTGTAGATATTTCCTTGTCTATACAGATGGCAGTGAAGATATTTCCATGTTTATACAGATAGTGGTGTAGATATTTCCATGTTTATACAGATAGCGGTGTAGATACATCCATGTTTCTTAAGATGGCGGTACAGATATTTACATGTTTATAGAGATGGAGGTGTAGATATTTCCATGTATATAGAGATAGCAGTGTAGTTATATATATGTTCATAGAGATAGCAGTGAGGATATTTCCATATTTATACAGATAGCAGTGTAGATATTTCCATTTTTATACAGATAGCGGTTTAGATATTTCATATTTATACAGATAGCGGTGCAGATATTTCCATGTTTATAGAGATAGCGGTGTAGATATTTCCTTATTTATACAGATAACTCTGTAGATAATTCCATGTTTATACAGATAGCGGTGTAAATATTTCCATGTTTATACAGATCATGGTGTAGATATTTCCATGTATATAGAGATAGCGGTGTAGATATTTCCATGTTTATACAGATAGCGGTGTAGATATTTCCATGTTTATACAGACCGTGGTGTAGATATTTCCATATTTATAGAGATAGCGGTGTAGATATTTCCATCTTTCTACAGATGGCAGTGTAGATATTTCCATGTTTATACAGATGGCAGTATAGATATTTCCATATTTATACAGATGTCTGTGTAGATATTTCCATGTGTATACAGGTGGTATTGTAGGTATTTCCATGTTTATACAGATGGTCGTGTAGATATTTCCATGTTTATTCAGATGACTGTGTAGATATTTACATGTTTTTACAGATGGCAGTGTAGATATTTCAATGTTTATAGAGATGACGCTGTAGATATTTCCATGTTTATACGGATAACGGTGGAGATATTTCCATGTCTATACAGACAGCGCTGGAGATATTTCCATGTTTATACACATAGCGGTGTACATATTTCCATGTTTATAGAGACAGCGGTGTAGGTATTTCCATGTTTATACAGATAGCGGTGCAGATATTTCCATGTTTATACAGATGCCTATGCAGATGTTTCCATATTTATACAGAGGGCTGTGTAGGTATTTCCATGTTCCTACACATGACTGTGTAGGTATTTCCATGTTTATACAGATGTCTTTGTAGATATTTCCATGTTTATAGAGATATCGGTGCAGATATTTCCACGTTTATACAGATAGCGGTGTAAATATTTCCATGTTTATAGAGATCGTGGTGTAGATATTTCCATGTTTATACATATACCGGTATAGATAATTCCATGTATATACAGACCGCAGTGTAGATATTTCCATGTTTATAGAGACAGCGGTGTAGATATTTCCATGTTTGTACAGATGGCGGTGTTGATGTTTCCATCTATACACAGATTGCCGAGTAGGTATTTCCATGTGTATACTGATGGCATTGTAGATATTTCCATGTTTATAGAGATGGTTGTGTAGATATTTACATGTTTATACAGATGACTTTATAGGTATTTCCATGTTTTTACGGATGGCATTGTAGGTATTTCCATGTTTATAGAGATAGCAGTGTAGATATTTCCATGTTTATATAGATGGCAGTATAGATATTTCCATGTTTATACAGATAACGGTGAGGATATTTCCATGCTTATACAGATAGCCGTGTAAATATTTCCATGTTTATACAGATCACGGTGTAGATATTTCCATGTTTATAGAGATAGCGGTGTAGATATTTCCATGTTTATACGGATAGCGGTGTAGATATTTCCATGTTTATAGAGATAGCGGTGTAGATATTTCCATGTTTATACAGATAGCGTTGCAGATATTTCCATGTTCGTACAGATGGCGGTGTTGATATTTCCATCTATACACAGATGACCGTGTAGTTACTTCCATGTTTATACAGATGGCGGCGCAGATATTTCTATGGATATGTAGATGGCGGTGTAAATATTTCCATGTTTATACAGAAAGCGGTGTAGATATTTCCATGTTTATCTAGATTGCGTTGCAGATATTTGCATGTTTATACAGACCGCGGTGTAGATATTTCCATGTTTATACAGATAGCAGTGCAGATATTTCCATGTTTGTACAGATGGCGGTGTTGGTATTTCCATCTATTCACAGATGACCGTGTAGATATTTCCATGTTTATACAGATAGCGGTGTAGCTATTTCCATGTTTATATAGATAGCGGTGTAGATATTTCCATGTATATACACATGGCTGTGTAGATATTTCCATGTTTATACAGATGGTTTTGTAGATATTTCCATGTTTATACAGCTAACTTTGTAAGTATTTACATGTTTATACAGATGGTGGTGTAGATATTTCGATGTCTATAGAGATAGCAGTGGAGATATTTCCATGTTTATAGAGATAGCGGTGTAGATATTTCCATGTTTATACTGATCACAGTGTATTTATTTCCATGTTTACAGAGATGTCGTTCTAGATATTTCCATGTTCATAGAGACAGCGGTGTTGATTTTTCCATGTTTAAGAAGATAGCTTTGTGGATATTTCCATGTTTATACAGATCGTGGTGAAGATATTTCCATGTTTATACAGATACCGGTGTAGAAATTTCCATGTTTATACAGACCGCAGTGTAGGTATTTCCATGTTTATACAGATAGCGGTGTAGATATTTCCATGTTTGTACAGATGATGGTGTTGATGTTTCCATCTATACACAGATTGCCATGTAGGTATTTTCATGTGTATACAGATGGCATTGTAGATAATTCCATGTTTATACAGATGGTGGTGTAGATATTTCCATGTTTACACAGATGTCTGTATAGGTATTTCCATGTTTATACATATGGCGGTGCAGATATTTCCATGTTTATAGAGATAGCGGTGTAGATATTTCCATATTTATACAGATAACGGTGTAGAAATTTCCATGTTTAAACAGATATCGGTGCAAATATTTCCATGTTTATACAGATCACGGTGTAGATATTTCCATGTTTATAAAGATAGCGGTGTATATATTTCCATGTTTATACAGATAGCGGTGTAGATATTTCCATGTTTATACAGACTGCGGTGTAGATATTTCCATGTTTATACAGATAGCAGTGCAGATATTTCCATGTTTGTAGAGATGGCGGTGTTGATATTTCCATCTATACACAGATGACCGTGTAGATATTTCCATGTTTATACAGATGGCGGCACAAATATTTCTATGGATATGTAGATGGCGGTGTAGATATTTCCATGTATATACAGATAGCGGTGTAGTTATTTCCATGTTTATATAGAGAGCGGTGTAGATATTTCCATGTATGTACACATGGCTTTGTAGATATTCCCATGTTTATACAGATGGCGGTGTAGATATTTCCATTTTTATACAGATAACTTTGTAAGTATTTCCATGTTTATACAGATGGCGGTGTAGATATTTCGATGTTTTTACTGATCACGGTGTAGATATTTCCATGTTTATAGAGATGGCGGTGTAGATATTTCCACGTTCATAGAGATAGCGGTGTTGATTTTTCCATGTTTTTAGAGATAGCTTTGTGGATATTTCCATGTTTATACAGATAGGGGTGTAGATATTTCCATGTTTATAGAGATGGCGGTGTAGATATTTCCATGTTTATACAGATCACGGTGTAGATATTTCCATGTTTATACAGATCGCGGTGTAGATATTTCCATGTTTATACAGATCGCGGAATAGATATTTCCATGTTTGTACACACAGCAGTGGAGATATTTCCATGTTTATACACATAGCGCTGTACATATTTCGATGTTTATAGAGACAGCGGTGTAGGTATTTCCATGTTTATACAGATAGCGGTGCAGATATTTCCATGTTTATACAGATGCCTAAGCAGATATTTCCATATTTATACAGAGGGCTCTGTAGATATTTCCATGTTTATACAGATGGCAGTACAGATATTTCCATGTTCCTATACATGACTGTGTAGATATTTCCATGTTTATACAGATGGCTTTGTAAATATTTCCATGTTTATAGAGATAGCGCTGCAGATATTTCCATGTTTATACAGATAGCGGTGTAAATATTTCCATGTTTATACAGACCGCTGTGTAGATATTTCCATGTTTATAGTGATAGCGGTGTAGATATTTCCATGTTTGTACAGATGGCGGTGTTGATGTTTCCAACTATACACAGATTGCTGTGTAGTTATTTCCATGTGTATACAGATGGCATTGTAGATATTTCCATGTTAATACAGATGGTGGTGTAGATTTTTCCATATTTATACAGATGTCTGTATAGGTATTTTCATGTTTTTACAGATGGCATTGTAGATATTTCCATGTTTGTAGAGATAGCAGTGTAGATATTTCCATGTTTATACAGATGGCGGTGTAGATATTTCCATGTTTATAGAGATAGCGGTGTAGATATTTCCATATTTATACAAATAACGGTGTAGATATTTCCATGTTTATTCAGATAGCGGTTTAAATATTTCCATGTTTATACAGATCACGGTGTAGTTATTTCCATGTTTATAGACATAGCAGTGTAGATATTTCCATGTTTATACAGACCGCGGTGTAGATATTTCCATGTTTATACAGATAGCGGTGCAGATATTTCCATGTTTGTACAGATAGCGGTGTTGATATTTCCCTCTATACACAGATTACCGTGTAGATATTTCCATGTTTATACAGATGGCGGCGCAGATATTTCCATGGATATGTAGATGGCGGTGTAGCTATTTCCATGTTTATACAGATAGCGGTGTAGTTATTTCCATGTTTATATAGATAGCGGTGTAGATATTTCGATGTGTATACACTTGGCTGTGTAGTTATTTTCATGTTTATACAGATAGCTTTGTAGATATTTCCATTTTTATACAGATAACTTTGTAAGTTTTTCCATGTTTATACAGATGGCGGTGTAGATATTTCGATGTTTATAGAGATAGCAGTGGAGATATTTCCATGTTTATACAGATAGCGGTGTAGATATTTCCATGTTTATACTGATCACGGTGTAGATATTTCCATGTTTATAGAGATGGCGGTGTAGATATTTCCATGTTCATAGAGATAGCGGTGTTGATTTTTCCATGTTTATAGAGATAGCGGTGTGGATATTTCCATGTTTATACAGATAGGGGTGTAGATATTTCCTTGTTCATAGAGATGGCGGTGTAGATATTTCCATGTTTATACAGATCACCGTGTAGATATTTCCATGTTTATACAGATCGCGGTGAAGTTATTTTCATGTTTATACAGATCATGGAGTACATATTTCCATGTTTATACAGATCGCGGTGTTGATATTAGCATGTTTATAGGGATAGCTGTGCAAACATTTCCACATTTATACAGATAGCGGTGTAGTAATTAGCATGTTTATACAGATAGCGGTGTAGATATTTCCATGTATAAACAGATGGCTGTGTAGATATTTCCATGTTTAAACAGATGGTGGTGTAGATATTTCCTTGTTTATACAAATAGCGGTGTATTTATTTCCATGTTTATATAGATAGCGGTGTAGATATTTCCATGTATATACAGACGGCTGTGTAGATATTTCCATGTTTATACAGATAGCGGTGTAGATTTTCCATGTATATACAGACGGCTGTGTAGATATTTCCATGTTTATACAGATGGCTGTGTAGATATTTCCATGTTTATACAGATGACTTTGTGGGTATTTCCATGTTTATACAGATTGCGGTGTAGACATTTCCGTGTTTATAGAGATAGCTGTGTAGATATTTCCATGTTTTTACAGATAGCTGTGTAGATATTTCCATGTTTATACAGATCGCGGTGTAGATATTTCCAGGTTTATACAAATCGCAGTGTATATATTTCCATGTTCCTACACATGACTGTGTTGGTATTTCCATGTTTATACAGATGGCTTTGTAGATATTTCCATGTTTATAGAGATAGCGGTGCAGATATTTCCATGTTTATACGGATAGAGGTGTAAATATTTCCATGTTTATTCAGATCGTGGTGTAGATATTTCCATTTTTATACAGATACCGGTGTAGAAATTTCCATGTTTATACATACCGCAGTGTAGATATTTCCATATTTATACAGATAGCGGTGTAGATATTTCCATGTTTGTACAAATGGCGGTGTTGATGTTTCCAACTATACACAGATTGCCGTGTAGGTATTTCCATGTGCATACAGATGGCATTGTAGATATTTCCATGTTTATACAGATGGAGGTGTAGATATTTCCATGTTTGTACAGATGACTGTATAGGTATTTCCATGTTTTTACAGATGACATTGTAGATATTTCCATGTTTATAGAGATAGCGGTGTAGATATTTCCATATTTATAGAGATGACGGTGTAGATATTTCTATGTTTTTAGAGATGGCGGTGTAGATATTTCCATGTGTATAGCGATGGCATTGTGGGTATTTCCCTGTTTATAGAGATAGTGGTGAAGATATTTCCATGTTTATACAGACAGCGCTGTAGATATTTCCATGTTTATACAAATAGCGGTGTAGTTATTTCCATGTTTATACATATAGCGGTGTAGATGTTTCCATGTTTATACAAATAGCGGTGTAGGTATTTCCATGTTTATACAGACAGCGGTGTTGGTATTTCCATGTTTATACATATAGCGGCGTAGATATTTTCATGTTTATACGGCTCATGATATAGATATTTCCGTCTTAATACAGATGGAAATGTAGATATTTCCATGTTTTACAGATAGTGGTGTAGATATTTACAAATTCATACAGATGGCAGTGTAGATAGTTCCATGTTTCTGGAGATTGCGGTGCATATATTTTCATGTTTATAGAGATGGCGGTGTAGATATTTCCATGTTTATAGAGATTGCCGTGAAGATATTTCCATGTTTATAGAGATAGTGGTGTAGGTATTTCCATGTTTATAGAGATAGCAGTGTAGATATTTCTATGTTTATACAGATGGCTGTGTAGGTATTTCCATGTCTAAACAGACGGCAGTGTAATTATTTCCATGTTTATAGAGATGGTGGTGTAGATATTTCCATGTTTATACAGATAGCGGTGTAGGAATTTCCATGTTTATAGAGATAGCGGTGAAGATATTTCCATGTTTATACTGAGGGCTGTGTAGATATATCCATGTGTATACTGATAGCAGTGTAGATATTTCCATGTTTATACAGATAGCGGTATAGATATGTCAATGTTTATAGAGATAGCGGTGGAGATATGTCCACCTTTATACAGATATCGCTGTAGGTTTTTCCACATTTATACAGATAGTGTTGTAGATATTTCCACGTTTATACAGATAGCGGTGTAGATATTTCCTCGTTAATTCAGATAGTGGTGATGGTATTTCCCTGTTTATACAGATAGCAGTGTAGATATTTCCATGTTTATACAGCTCGCGGTGTAGATATTTTCATCCTTATACAGATGGCAGTGTAGATATTTCCATATTTATGAAGATAGTGGTGTAGATATTTCCATGTTTATACAGCTGGTGGTGTAGATAGTTCCATGATTCTGGAGATCGTGGTGTAGATATTTCCATATTTATAGAGATGGAGTTGTAGATATTAGCATGTTTATAGAGATTGCGGTGTAGATATTTCCTTGTTCATACAGATGGCGGTGTAGATATTTCCATCTTTATGCAAATGGCGGTGTAGATATTTCCTTGTTTATAAAGATGGCGGTTTAGATATTTCCAGGTTTATACACATGGCCGTGTAGATATTTCCACGATTACAGAGATAGCGGTGTAGATATTTCCATGTTTATACTGATAGTGGTGGAGATATTTCCATGTTGATACAGATTGCGATGTAGATATTTCCATGTTTATAGAGATGGCGGTGTAGATATTTCCAAGTTTATAGAGATTGCGGTGTAGATATTGCCATATTTATAGAAATAGCAGTGTAGGTATTTCCATGTTTACAGAGACAGCGGAATGGATATTTCCATGTTTATACAGACGGCTGTGTAGTTACTTCCATGTGTATACAGATGGCAGTGAAGATATTTCCATGTTTATAGAGATGGTGTTGTAGATATTTACATGTTTGTACAGATGACTGTGTAGGTATTTGCATGTTTATACAGATGGCGGTGTAGATATTTCCATGTTTATAGAGATAGCAGTGTAGGTATTTCCATATTTATACAGATAACGGTGTACATATTTCCATGTTTATACACATAGCGGTGTAGATATTTCCATGTTTATACAGATAGTGGTGGTGATATTTCCTTGTTTGTACAGATCGTGGTGTAGACATTTCCATGTTCATACAGATCACGGTCTAGATATTTCCATATTTATATAGGTAGCGGTGTAGATATTTCCATGTTTATACAGGTCGCGGTGTAGATATTTCCATCTTTTCACAGATGGCAGTGTAGATATTTCCATGATTTTACAGATGGCGGTGTAGATATTTCCATGTTCATGCAGGTGGCGGTGTAGATATATCCATGTTTATAGAGATGGCGGTGTAGATATTTCGATGTTTATACAGATAGCTGTGTAGATATTTCCATGTGTATAGAGATCGCGGTGTAGGTATTTCCATCTTTATACAGATGATGGTGTAGATATTTCCTTGTTTATACAGATAGCGGTGTAGATATTTCCAAGTTTATATAGATGGCGTTGTAGATATTTCCATGTTTATACCGATAGCGGTGTTGGTATTTCCACGTTTATACAGATAGCGATGTAGATATTTCCATGTTTATACAGCTCGTGGTGCAGATATTTATATCTTTATACAGATGGCATTGTAGATATTTCCTTATTCACACAGATGGCGGTGTAGATGTTTCCATGTTTATACAGATGTCGGAGTAGTTAGTTCCATGTTTATGGAGATGGCAGTGTAGATATTTTCATGTTTATAGAGATGGCGGTGTAGATATTTCCATGTTTATAGAGATACCAGTGTAGATATTTACATGTTTATACAGATGGATGTGGAGATATTTCCATGTGTATACACATGGCATTGTAGATATTTCCATGTTTATACAGATGACTGTATTGGTATTTCCATGTTTTTACAGATGGCAGTGCAGATACTTCCATGTTTATAGAGATAGCGGCTAAGATATTTCATATTTATACAGATAGCGGTGTAGATATTTCCATGTTTATACAGATTGCGGTGTAGGTATTTCCATGTGTATAGACATAGCAGTGTAGATATTTCCATGTTTATATAGATGGCGTTGTAGTTATTTCCATGTTTATACCGATAGCGGTGTTGGTATTTCCACGTTTCTACAGATAGTGAAGTAGATATTTCCATGTTTATACAGCTTGCGGTTCAGATATTTATGTCTTTATACAGATGGCATTGTAGATATTTCCTTATTCACACAGATGGCGGTGTAGATGTTTCCGTGTTTATACAGATGGCGGTGTAGATGTTTCCATGTTTATAGAGATAGCAGTGTAGATATATACGTGTTTATACAGATGACTGTGTAGATATTTCCATGTGTATACAGACGGCATTGTAGATACTTCCATGTTTATACAGATGACTTTATAGGTATTTCCATGTTTTTACAGATGGCAGTGCAGATATTTTCATGTTTATAGAGATGGCCGTGTAGATATTTCCATGTTAATACAGATGGCGGTGTAGATATTTCCATGGATATGCAGATGGCGGTGTAGATATTTCCATGTTTATACAGATAGCGGTGTAGATATTTCCATGTTTACACAGATGGTGGTGTAGATATTTCCGTGTTTATACACATGGCGGAGTAGATAATTCCATGTTTATGGAGATGGCAGTGTAGATATTTTCATGTTTATAAATTTAGCGGTGTAGATATTTCCATGTTTATAGAGATAGCGGTGTAGGTATTTCCAACTTTATACAGATGGCGGTGTAGATATTTCCATGTTTATACAGATGGCAGTGAAGATATTTCCATGTTTATACAGATAGTGTTGTAGATATTTCCATGTTTATACATATGGCGGTGTAGATACATCCATGCTTCTGAAGATGGCGGTGTAGATATTTTCATGTTTATAGAGATGGAGGTGTAGATATTTCCATGTATATAGAGATAGAAGTGTAGATATTTTCATGTTTATAGAGAAAGCGTTGTAGGTATTTCCAAGTTTATAGAGATAGCGGTGTAGATATTTCCATATTTATACAGATAGCGGTGTAGGTATTTCCATGTTTATACAGATTGCGGTGTAGATATTTCCATGTTTCTACAGATGTCGGTGTAGATATTTCCTTGTTTATACAGACAGCGGTGTAAATATTTCCATGTTTATACAGGTAGTGTTGTAGATATTTCCAAGTTTACAGAGATAGCGGTGTAGTTATTTCCATCTTTGCACAGATGGCCGTGTAGATATTTCCATGTTTATGCAGATAGCTGTGTAGATATTTCCAAGTTTACACAGATAGCTGTGTAGATATTTCCATGTTTACACACATACCGTGGTAGATATTTCCATATTTATACAGATTGCGGTGTAGATATGTCCATGATTATACAGATAGCGGTGTAGATATTTTCATGTTTATACAGATAACGGTGGAGATATTTCCAAGTTTATAGAGACTGCGGTATAGATATTTCCATGTTTATACAGATAGTGGTGTAGATATTTCCATGTTTACAGAGATAGCAGTGTAGATATTTCCATCTTTGCACAGATTGCTGTGTATATATTTCCATTTTTACACAGATAGCTGTGTAGATATTTCCAAGTTTACACAGATAGCTGTGTAGATATTTCCATGTTTACACAGATAGCATTGTAGATATTTCGTTGTTTATACAGATAGCGGTTTAGATATTTCCATGTTTATACAGATAGCGGTGTAGATATTTCCAAGTTTATACAGATAGCGGTGGAGATATATCCCTGTTTATACAGATATCGATGTAGATATTTCCCTGTTTGTACAGATAGCGGTGTAGGTATTTCCATGTTTATAGAGATAGCAGTGAAGCTATTTCCATGTTTATACAGATGGCTGTGTAGATATTTCCATGTGTGTACAGATGGCGGTGTAGATTTTTCCATATGTATACAGATGGCGCTGTAGATATTTCCATGTTTACAGAGATAGCAGTGTAGGTATTTCCATCTTTGCACAGATTGCGGTGTAGGTATTACCAAATTTACACTGATAGTGGTGTAGTTATTTCCAAGATTACACAGATAGCGGTGTAGATATTTCCATGTTTACAGAGATAGCATTGTAGATATTTCCGTGTTTATACTGATTGCGGAGTAGTTATTTCCATGTGGATACAGATAGCGGTGTAGATATTTCCATGTTTATAGAGATGACGGTCTAGTTATTTCTAAGTTTATAGAGATAGCGGTGTAAATATTTCCATGTTTATAGAGATGGTGGTGTAAGTATTTTCATGTTTATATAGATAGCGGTGTAGATAATTCCATGTTTATACAGATAGCGGTGTTGGTATTTCCATGTTTATACAGATGGCGGTGTAGATATTTCCATGTTTATACAGCTCGTAGTGTAGATATTTCCATCTTTATACACATGGCAGTGTAGACATTTCCATGTTCATACAGATAGCGGTGTAGATAATTCCATGTCTATAGAGATAGCGTAGTAGTTATTTCCATATTTATACAGATTGCGGTGTAGATATTTCCATCTTTATGCAGATGGCGTAGTAGATATTTCCATGTTTATACAGATGGCATTGAAGTTATTTCCATGTTTATACAGATAGTGGTGTAGATATTTCCATGTTTATACAGATGGCGGTGTAGATACATCCATGTTTCTGAAGATGGCGGTGTAGATATTTTCATGTTTATAGAGATGGAGGTGTAGATATTTCCATGTTTATACAGCTCGAGGTGTAGATATTTCCATCTTTATACTGATGGTATTGTAGATAGTTCCATGTTTATGCAGATGGCGATGTAGATAGTTCCATGATTCTGGAAATGGCGGTGTAGATATTTTCAGGTTTATAGAGATGGAGGTGTAGATATTTCCATGTTTGTAGGGAAAATGGTGTAGATATTTTCATGTTTATAAATTTAGCGGTGTAGATATTTCCATGTTTATAGAGATAGAGTTGTAGATATATCCATATTTATACAGATAACGGTGTAGATATTTTAATGTTTATACAAATGGCGGTGCAGATATTTCCATGTTTATAGACATAGCAGTGTAGATATTTCCATGTTTATACAGATGGCTGTGTAGTTATTTCCATGTGTATACAGATGGCAGTGTCGGTATTTCCATGTTTATAGAGATGTCTTTGTAGTTATGTCCATGTTTATACAGACGACTTTGTAGGTATTTCCATGTTTATACAGATGGTGGTGTAGATATTCCCATGTTTATAGAGATAGTGGTGTAGATATTTCCATGTTTATACAGATCGCTGTGTAGATATTTCCATGTTTATACAGATATCGGTGTAGATATTTCATGTTTACACAGATTGCGGTGTAGATATTTCCATCTTTCTACAGATGGCATTGTAGATATTTCCATGTTTATACAGATGTCGGTGTAGTTATTTCCATGTTTATATAGATGGTGGTGAAGATATTACCATGTTTATGCAGATAGCGGTGTAGATATTTCCAGGTTTATACAGATCGCGGTGAAGATATTTCCATGTTTATACAGATCGCGCTGTAGCTATTTCCATGTTTATAGAGATAGCAGTGTAGGTATTTCCATGTTTATAGACATAGCGGTGTAGATATTTCCATGTATATATAGATGGCGTTGTAGATATTTCCATGTTTATACTGATAGCGGTGTTGGTATTTCCACGTTTATACAGATAGCGATGTAGATATTTCCATGTTTATACAGCTCGCGGTGTAGATATTTCCATGTTTATACAGATGACTGTATAGTTATTTCCATGTTTTTACAGATGGCAGTGCAGATATTTCCATGTTTATAGAGATAGCGGTGGAGATATTTCCATGTTTGTACAGATGGCGTTGTTGATAATTCCATCTATACACAGATGGCCGTGAAGATATTTCCATGTTTATACAGATGGCGGCGTAGATATTTCCAAGGACATGCAGATGGCAGTGTAGATATTTCCATGTTTATACAGACAGCGGTGTAGATATTTCCATGTTTTCACAGATGGCGTGGTAGATATTTCCGTGTTTATACATATGGCGGAGTAGATACTTCCATCTTTATGCAGATGGCATGGTAGATATTTTCTTGTTTATAGAGATGGCGGTGTAGATATTTCCATATTTATAGAGATAGCGGTGTAGATATTTCCATCTTTCTACAGGTGGCAGTGTAGATATTTCCATGTTTATACAGATGGTGGTGTAGATGTTTCCATATTTATACAGATGTCTGTGTAGATATTTCCATGTGTATACAGATGGTATTGTTGGTATTTCCATGTTTATACAGATGGTGGTGTAGATATTTCCATGTTTATTCAGATGACTGTGTAGATATTTCCATGTTTTTACAGATGGCAGTGTCGATATTTCAATGTTTATAGAGATGGTGCTGTTTATATTTCCATGTTTATACAGATAACGGTGGAGATATTTCCATGTTTATACAGACAGCAGTGGAGATATTTCCAAGTTTATACACATAGCGGTGTACATATTTCCATGTTTATAGACATAGCGGTGTAGGTATTTGCATGTTTATACAGATAGCGGTGCAGATATTTCCATGTTTATACAGATGCCTATGCAGATATCTCCATATTTATACAGAGGGCTGTGTAGATATTTCTATGTTTATACAGATGGCAGTGTAGATATTTCCATGTTCCAAGACATGACTGTGTAGGTATTTCCATGTTTATACAGATGGCTTTGTAGATATTTCCATGTCTATAGACAGCGGTGCAGATATTTCCATGTTTATACAGATGACTTTGTAGATATTTCCATGTTTATACAGATGGTGGTGTAGATATTTCCATGTTTACACAGATGACTGTATAGGTATTTCCATGTTTATACAGATGGCGGTGTAGATATTTCCATGTTTATAGAGATAGCGGTGTAGATATTTCCATATTTATACAGATAACGGTGTAGAAATTTCCATGTTTATACAGATAGTGGTTGAAATATTTCCATGTTTATACAGATCACGGTGTTGGCATTTCCTTGTTTATACAAATAGCGGTGTAGTTATTTCCATGTTTATTCAGATAGCGGTGTAGATATTTCCATGTATATACAGATGGCTGTGTAGATATTTCCATGTTTATACTGATGTCTTTGTAGTTATGTCCATGTTTATACAGATGACTTTGTAGGTATTTCCATGTTTATACAGATGGCGGTGTAGATATTCCCATGTTTATAGAGATAGTGGTGTAGATATTTCCATGTTTATACAGATCGCGGTGTAGCTATTTCCATGTTTATAGAGATAGCAGTGTAGGTATTTCCATGTTTATAGACATAGCGGTGTAGATATTTCCATGTATATATAGATGGCGTTGTAGATATTTCCATGTTTATACTGATAGCGGTGTTGGTATTTCCACGTTTATACAGATAGCGATGTAGATATTTCCATGTTTATACAGCTCGCGGTGTAGATATTTCCATGTTTATACAGATGACTGTATAGTTATTTCCATGTTTTTACAGATGGCAGTGCAGATATTTCCATGTTTATAGAGATAGCGGTGGAGATATTTCCATGTTTGTACAGATGGCGTTGTTGATAATTCCATCTATACACAGATGGCCGTGAAGATATTTCCATGTTTATACAGATGGCGGCGTAGATATTTCCAAGGACATGCAGATGGCAGTGTAGATATTTCCATGTTTATACAGACAGCGGTGTAGATATTTCCATGTTTTCACAGATGGCGTGGTAGATATTTCCGTGTTTATACATATGGCGGAGTAGATACTTCCATCTTTATGCAGATGGCATGGTAGATATTTTCTTGTTTATAGAGATGGCGGTGTAGATATTTCCATATTTATAGAGATAGCGGTGTAGATATTTCCATCTTTCTACAGGTGGTAGTGTAGATATTTCCATGTTTATACAGATGGTGGTGTAGATGTTTCCATATTTATACAGATGTCTGTGTAGATATTTCCATGTGTATACAGATGGTATTGTTGGTATTTCCATGTTTATACAGATGGTGGTGTAGATATTTCCATGTTTATTCAGATGACTGTGTAGATATTTCCATGTTTTTACAGATGGCAGTGTCGATATTTCAATGTTTATAGAGATGGTGCTGTTTATATTTCCATGTTTATACAGATAACGGTGGAGATATTTCCATGTTTATACAGACAGCAGTGGAGATATTTCCAAGTTTATACACATAGCGGTGTACATATTTCCATGTTTATAGACATAGCGGTGTAGGTATTTGCATGTTTATACAGATAGCGGTGCAGATATTTCCATGTTTATACAGATGCCTATGCAGATATCTCCATATTTATACAGAGAGCTGTGTAGATATTTCTATGTTTATACAGATGGCAGTGTAGATATTTCCATGTTCCAAGACATGACTGTGTAGGTATTTCCATGTTTATACAGATGGCTTTGTAGATATTTCCATGTCTATAGACAGCGGTGCAGATATTTCCATGTTTATACAGATGACTTTGTAGATATTTCCATGTTTATACAGATGGTGGTGTAGATATTTCCATGTTTACACAGATGACTGTATAGGTATTTCCATGTTTATACAGATGGCGGTGTAGATATTTCCATGTTTATAGAGATAGCGGTGTAGATATTTCCATATTTATACAGATAACGGTGTAGAAATTTCCATGTTTATACAGATAGTGGTTGAAATATTTCCATGTTTATACAGATCACGGTGTTGGCATTTCCTTGTTTATACAAATAGCGGTGTAGTTATTTCCATGTTTATTCAGATAGCGGTGTAGATATTTCCATGTATATACAGATGGCTGTGTAGATATTTCCATGTTTATACTGATGTCTTTGTAGTTATGTCCATGTTTATACAGATGACTTTGTAGGTATTTCCATGTTTATACAGATGGCGGTGTAGATATTCCCATGTTTATAGAGATAGTGGTGTAGATATTTCCATGTTTATACAGATCGCGGTGTAGATATTTCCATGTTTATACAGATCGCGGTGTAGATATTTCCATGTTTATACAGATCGCGGTGTAGATATTTCCATGTTTATACAGATAGCGGTGTAGATATTTCCATGTTTTTACAGATATCGGTGTAGATATTTCCATGTTTACACAGATTGCGGTGTAGATATTTCCATCTTTCTACAGATGGCATTGTAGATATTTCCATGTTTATACAGATGTCGGTGTAGTTATTTCCATGTTTATATAGATGGTGGTGAAGATATTACCATGTTTATACAGATAGCGTTGTAGATATTTCCAGGTTTATACAGATCGCGGTGAAGATATTTCCATGTTTATACAGATCGTGGTGTAGATATTTCCATGTTTATAGAGATAGCGGTGTAGGTATTTCCATGTTTATAGACATAGCGGTGTAGATATTTCCATGTATATATAGATGGCGTTGTAGATATTTCCATGTTTATACCGATAGCGGTGTTGGTATTTCCACGTTTATACAGATAGCGATGTAGATATTTCCATGTTCATACAGCTCGCGGTGTAGATATTTCCATCTTTCTACAGATGGCATTGTAGACATTTCCATGTTTATACAGATGTCGGTGTAGATATTTCCATGTTTTTACAGATGCCTATGCTGATACTTCCATATTTATCCAGAGGGCTGTGTAGATATTTCTATGTTTATACAGATGGCAGTGTAGATATTTCCATGTTCCTACACATGACTGTGAAGGTATTTCCATGTTTATACAGATGGCTTTGCAGATATTTCGATGTTTGTAGAGATAGCGGTGTAGATATTTCCCTGTTTATACAGATAGCGGTGTAGATATTTCCATGTTTTTACAGATATCGGTGTAGATATTTCCATGTTTACACAGATTGCTGTGTAGATATTTCCATCTTTCTACATATGGCATTGTAGATATTTCCATGTTTATACAGATGGCGGTGTAGATATATCCATGTTTATATAGTTGGTGGTGTAGATATTACCATGTTTATACAGATAGCGGTGTAGATATTTCCATGTTTATACAGATCGTGGTGAAGATATTTCCATGTTTATACAGATCGCGGTGTAGATATTTCCATGTTTATACAGATAGCGGTGTAGATATTTCCATGTTTTTACAGATATCGGTGTAGATATTTCCATGTTTACACAGATTGCGGTGTAGATATTTCCATCTTTCTACAGATGGCATTGTAGACATTTCCATGTTTATACAGATGTCGGTGTAGATATTTCCATGTTTATATAGATGGCGGTGTAGCTATTACCATGTTTATACAGATAGCGGTGTAGATATTTCCATGTTTATACAGATGACTGTATAGTTATTTCCATGTTTTTACAGATGGCAGTGCAGACATTTCCATGTTTATAGAGATAGCGGTGTAGATATTTCCGTGTTTGTACAGATGGCGGTGTTGATATTTCCATCTATACACAGATGGCCGTGTAGATATTTCCATGTTTATACAGATGGCGGCGTAGATATTTCCAAGGACATGCAGATGGCGGTGTAGATATTTCCATGTTTATACAGACTGCGGTGTAGATATTTCCATGTTTTCACAGCTGGCGGTGTAGATATTTCCGTGTTTATACACATGGCGGAGTAGATACTTCCATCTTTATGGAGATGGCAGTGTAGATATATTCATGTTTATAGAGATGGCGGTGTAGATATTTCCATATTTATAGAGATAACGGTGTAGATATTTCCATCTTTCTACAGATGGCAGTGTAGATATTTCCATGTTTATACAGATGGCGGTGTAGGTATTTCCATATTTATACAGATGTCTGTGTAGATATTTCCATGTGTATACAGATGGTATTGTAGGTATTTCCATGTTTATACAGATGTTGGTGTAGATATTTCCATGTTTATTCAGATGACTGTGTAGATATTTCCATGTTTTTACAGATGGCAGTTTAGATATTTCAATGTTTATAGAGATGGCGCTGTTGATATTTCCATGTTTATACAGATAACGGTGTAGATATTTCCATGTTTATACATTCAGCAGTGGAGATATTTCCATGTTTATACACATAGCGGTGTACATATTTCCATGTTTATAGAGACAGCGGTGTAGGTATTTCCATGTTTATACAGATAGCGGTGCAGATATTTCCATGTTTATACAGATGCCTATGCAGATATCTCCATATTTATACAGAGGGTTGTGTAGATATTTCTACGTTTATACAGATGGCAGTGTAGATATTTCCATGTTAATACACATGACTGTGTAGGTATTTCCATGTTTATACAGATGGCTTTGTAGATATTTCCAAGTCTATAGAGATAGCGGTGCAGATATTTCCATGTTTATACAGATGACTTTGTAGATATTTCCATGTTTATACAGATGGTGGTGTAGATATTTCCATGTTTACACAGATGACTGTATAGGTATTTCCATGTTTATACAGATGGCGGTGTAGATATTTCCATGTTTATAGAGATAGCGGTGTAGATATTTCCATATTTATACAGATAACGGTGTAGAAATTTCCATGTTTATACAGATAGCGGTGTAAATATTTCCATGTTTATACAGATCACGATGTAGATATTTCCTTGTTTATACAAATAGCGGTGTAGTTATTTCCATGTTTATACAGATAGCGGTGTAGGTATTTCCATGTTTATACAGATCGTGGTGTAGATATTTCCATGTGTATACAGATAGCGATGTAGATATTTCTATGTTTTTACAGATATCGGTGTAGATATTTCCATGTTTACACATATTCCGGTGTAGATATTTCCATCTTTCTACACATGGCATTGTAGATATTTCCATGTTTATACAGATGGCGGTGTAGATATTTCCATGTTTATACAGATAGCGGTGCAGATATTTCCATGTTTTTACAGATATCGGTGTAGATATTTCCATGTTTACACAGATAGCTGTGTAGGTATTTCCATGTTTATACAGATCGTGGTGTAGATATTTCCATGTTTATACAGACAGCGGAGTAGATATTTCCATGTTTTTACAGATATCGGTGTAGATATTTCCATGTTTACACAGATTATGGTGTAGATATTTCCATCTTTCTATAGATGGCATTGTAGATATTTACATGTATATACAGATGGCGGTGCAGATATTTCCATGTTTATACAGATAGCGGTGCATATATTTCCATGTTTTTACAGATATCGGTGTAGATATTTCCATGTTTACACACATTGCGGTGTAGATATTTCCATCTTTCTACAGATGGCATTGTAGATATTTCCATCTATACACAGATGGCCGTGTAGATATTTCCATGTTTATACAGACGGCGGCGTAGATATTTCCATGGACATGCAGATAGCGGTGTAGTTATTTCCATGTTTATACAGATGGTGGTGTAGATATTTCCGTGTTTACTCATATGGTGGAGTATATACTTCCATCTTTATGGAGATGGCAGTGTAGATATTTTCATGTTTATAGAGATGGCGGTGTAGATATTTCCATATTTATAGAGATGGCGGTGTAGATATTTCCATATTTATAGAGATAGCGGTGTAGATATTTCCATCTTTCTACAGGTGGCAGTGTAGGTATTTCCATGTTTATACAGATGGCGGTGTAGATGTTTCCACATTTATACAGATGTCTGTGTAGATATTTCCATGTCTATACAGATGGTATTGTAGTTATTTCCATGTTTATGCAGATGGTTGTTTAGATATTTCCATGTTTATTCAGATGACTGTGTAGATATTTCCATGTTTTTACCGATGGCAGTGTAGATATTTCAATGTTTATAGAGATGGCGCTGTAGATATCTCCATGTTTATACAGATAACGGTGGAGATATTTCCATGTTTATACAGACAGCAATGGAAAAATTTCCATGTTTATACACATACCGGTGTACATGTTTCCATGTTTATAGAGACAGCGGTGTAGGTATTTCCATGTTAATACAGATAGCCGTGCAGATATTTCCATGTTTTTACAGATGCCTATGCAGATACTTCCATATTTATCCAGAGGGCTGGGTAGATATTTCTATGTTTATACAGATGGCAGTGTAGATATTTCCATGTTCCTACACATGACTGTGAAGGTATTTCCATGTTTATACAGATGGCTTTGTAGATATTTCCATGTTTATAGAGATAGCGGTGTAGATATTTCCCTGTTTATACAGATAGCGGTGTAGATATTTCCATGTTTTTACAGTTATCGGTGTAGATATTTCCATGTTTACACAGATTGCTGTGTAGATATTTCCATCTTTCTACAGATGGCATTGTAGATATTTCCATGTTTATACAGATGGCGGTGTAGATATATCCATGTTTATATAGTTGGTGGTGTAGATATTACCATGTTTATATAGATAGCGGTGTAGATATTTCCATGTTTACACAGATCGTGGTGAAGATATTTCCATGTTTATACAGATCACGGTGTAGATATTTCCATGTTTATACAGATCGCGGTGTAAATATTTCCATGTTTATAGAGATAGCGGTGTAGGTATTCCCAAGTTTATACACATAGCGGTGTAGATACTTCCATATTTATATAGATGGCGTTGTAGATATTTCCATGTTTATACCGATAGCGGTGTTGGTATTTCCACGTTTATACAGATAGCGATGTAGATATTTCCATGTTTATACAGCTCGTGGTGCAGATATTTATATCTTTATACAGATGGCATTGTACATATTCCCTTATTCACACTGATGGCGGTGTAGATTTTTCCATGTTTATACAGATGGCGGAGTAGTTTGTTCCATGTTTATGGAGATGGCAGTGTAGGTATTTTCATGTTTATAGAGATGGCGGTGTAGATATTTCCATGTTTATAGTCATAGCAGTGTATATATTTCCATGTGTATACAGACGGCATTGTAGATATTTCCATGTTTATACAGATGACTGTTTAGGTATTACCATGTTTTTACATATGGCAGTGTAGATATTTTCATGTTTATAGAGATGGCGTTGTAGATATTTCCATGTTTATAGAGATAGCGGTGTAGATATTTCCATGTTTGTACATATGGCGGTGTTGATATGTCCAACTATACACAGATGGCCGTGTAGATATTTCCATGTTTATACAGATGGCGGCGTAGATACTTCCATGTTTATACAGACAGCAGTGTAGATATTTCCATGTTTTCACAGATGGTTGTGCAGATATTTCGGTGTTTGTACACATGGCGGAGTAGATACTTCCATCTTTATGGAGATGGCAGTGTAGATATTTTCATGTTTATAGAGATGGCGTTGTAGATATTTCCATATTTATAGAGATAGCGGTGTAGGTATTTCCATCTTTCTACAGATGGCAGTGTAGATATTTCCATGTTTATACAGATGGAGGTGTAGATATTTCCATATTTATATAGATGTCTGTGTATATATTTCCATGTGTATACAGATGGTATTGTAGGTATTTCCATGTTTATACAGATGGTGGTGTAGATATTTCCATGTTTATTCAGATGACTGTGTAGATATTTCCATGTTTTTACAGATGGCAGTGTAGATATTTCAATGTTTATAGAGATGGCGCTGTTGATATTTCCATGTTTATACAGATAACGGTGGAGATATTTCCATGTTTATACAGACAGCAGTGGAGATATTTCCATGTTTATACACATAGCGGTGTACATATCTCCATGTTTATAGAGACAGTGGTGTAGGTATTTCCAAGTTTATACAGATAGCGGTGCAGATATTTCCATGTATATACAGATGCCTATGCAGATATCTCCATATTTATACAGCGGGCTGTGTAGTTATTTCTATGTTTATACAGATGGCAGTATAGATATTTCCATGTTCCTACACATGACTGTGTAGGTATTTCCATGATTATACAGATGGCTTTGTAGATATTTCCATGTCTATAGCGATAGCGGTGCAGATATTTCCATGTTTATACAGATAGTGGTGTATATATTTCCATGTTTATACAGATAGTGGTGTAGATATTTCCATGTTTATACAGATACCGGTGTAGATATTTCCATGTTTATAGAGACCGCAGTGTAGATATTTCCATGTATATAGAGATAGCGGTGTAGATATTTCCATATTTATAGAGATAACGGTGTAGAAATTTCCATGTTTATTCAGATAGCGGTGTAAATATTTCCATGTTTATACAGATCACAGTGTAGATATTTCCTTGTTTATACAAATAGCGGTGTAGTTATTTCCATGTTTATACAGATAGCGGTGTAGATATTTCCATGTATATACAGATGGCTGTGTAGATATTTCCATGTTTATACAGATGTCTTTGTAGATATTTCCATGTTTATACAGATGACTTTGTACGTATTTTCCATGTTTATACAGATGGCGGTGTAGATATTTCCATGTTTATAGGGATAGTTGTGGAGATATTTCCATGTTTATACAGATCGTGTTGTAGATACTTCCATGTTTATACACATCGCGGTGTATATATTTCCATGTTTATACAGATAGCGGTGTATATATTTCCATGTTTACACAGATTGCGGTGTAGATATTTCCATCTTTCTATAGATGGCATTGTAGATATTTACCTGTTTATACCGATGTCGGTGTAGATATTTCAATGTTTATATAGATGGTGGTGTAGATATTACCATGTTTATACAGATAGCGGTGTAGATATTTCCATGTTTATACAGATCCTGGTGAAGATATTTCCATGTTTATACAGATCGCGGTGTGGATATTTCCATGTTTATACAGATCACGGTGTAGATATTTCCATGTTTATACAGATTGCGGTGTAGATATTTCCATGTTTATACAGATCGCGGTGTGGATATTTCCATGTTTATACAGATCACGGTGTAGATATTTCCATGTTTATACAGATTGCGGTGTAGATATTTCCATGTTTATACAGATAGCGGTGTAGGTATCTTAATGTTTATAGACATAGCGGTGTTAATATTTCCATGTTTATATAGATGGCGTTTTAGATATTTCCATGTTTATACTGATAGCGGTGTTGGTATTTCCACGTTTATACAGATAGCAATGTAGATATTTCCATGTTTATACAGCTCGCGGTGCAGTTATTTTTATCTTTATACCGATGGCATTATAGATATTTCCTTATTCACACAGATGGCGGAGTAGATGTTTCCATGTTTATACATATGGCGAAGTAGTTAGTTCCATTTTTATGGAGATGGCAGTGTAGATATTTTCATGTTTATAGAGATGGCGGTGTAGATATTTCCATGTTTATAGAGATAGCAGTGTAGATATTTTCATGTTTATACAGATGGCTGTGTAGATATTTCCATATGTATACAGATGGCATTGTGGATATTTCCATGTTTATACAGATGACTGTATAGGTATTTCCATGTTTTTACAGATGTCACTGCAGATATTTCCATGTTTATAGAGATAGCGGTGTAGATGTTTTCATGTTTATACAGATTGCGGTGGAGATAGGTCCATGTTTATGCAGATAGCAATGGAGATACTTCCACGTTAATACACATAGCCGTGTAGATATTTCCATGTTTATGCAGATAGCGTTGTAGTTATTTCCGTGTTTATACAGATGGCTGTGCCGATATTTCCAAGTTTATACAGAGTTCTCTGTAGATATTTCCATGTTTATATAGATGACACTGTAGATATTTCCAGGTTTATACAGATGACTGTGTAGATATTTCCATGTTAATACAGATAGCGGTGTAGATATTTCCATGTTTATAGAGATAGCGGTGTAGATATTTCCATGTTTATTGAGATAGCGGTGTAAATATTTCCATATTTATACAGATAGTGGTGCAGATATTTCCATGTTTATACAGATAGCGGTGTATATATTTGCATGTTTATACAGATCGTTGTGTAGATATTTCCATGTTTATATAGATACCGGTGTAGATATTTCCATGTTTATACAGACCGCAGTATAGATATTTCCATGTTTATAGAGATAGCAGTGTAGATATTTCCAAGTTTGTAAAGATGGCGGTGTTGATCTTTCCATTTATACACAGATTGCCGTGTAGGTATTTCCATGTGTATACAGATGGCATTGTAGATATTTCCATGTTTATACAAATGGTGGTGTAGATATTTCCATGTTTACACAGATGACTGTATAGTTATTTCCATGTTTATACAGATGGCGGTGTAGATATTTCCATGTTTATACAGATGACTGTATAGATATTTCCATGTATTTACAGATGGCACTGCAGATATTTCCATGTTTATAGAGATAGCGGTGTAGATATTTCCATGTTTGTACAGATGGCGGTGTTGATATTTCCATCTATACGCAGATGGCCGTGTAGTTATTTCCATGTTTATACAAATGGCGGCGTAGATATTTCCATGAACATGCAGATGGCGGTGTAGATATTTCCATGTTTATACAGAGAGCGGTGTAGATATAGCCATGTTTACACAGATGGTGGAGTAGATATTTCCGTGTTTATACACATGGCGGAGTAGATACTTCCATCTTTATGGAGATGGCAGTGTAGATATTTTCATGTTTATAGAGATGGCGGTGTAGATATTTCCATATTTATAGAGATAGCGGTGTAGATATTTCCATCTTTCTACAGATGGCATTGTAGTTATTTCCATGTTTATACAGATGGCGGTGTAGATATTTCCATGTTTATACAGATAGCGATGAAGATATTTCCATGTTTTTACAGATATCGTTGTAGATATTTCCATGTTGACACAGATTGCGGTGTAGATATTTCCATCTTTCTACAGATGGCATTGTAGACATTTCCATGTTTATACAGATGGTGGTGTAGATAATTCCATGTTTATATAGATGGTGGTGTAGATATTACCATCTTTATACAGATAGCGGTGGAGATATTTCCATGTTTATACAGATCGTGGTGAAGATATTTCCATGTTTATACAGGTCGCGGTGTAGATATTTCCATGTTTGTGCAGATCGCGGTGTAGATATTTCCATGTTTATACAGATAGCGGTGTAGATATTTCCATGTTTATACAGATAGCGGTGTAGATATTTCCATGTTTATAGACATAGCGGTGTAGATATTTCCAAGTTTATATAGATGGCGTTGTATATATTTCCATGTTTATACCGATAGCGGTGTTGGTATTTCCACGTTTATACAGATAGCGATGTAGATATTTCCATGTTTATACAGCTCGTGGTGCAGATATTTATATCTTTATACAGATGGCATTGTAGATATTTCCTTATTCACACAGATGGCGGTGTAGATGTTTCCATGTTTATACAGATGTCGGAGTAGTTACTTCCATGTTTATGGAGATGGCAGTGTAGATATTTTCATGTTTATAGAGATGGCGGTGTAGATATTTCCATGTTTATAGAGATACCAGTGTAGATATTTACATGTTTATACAGATGGCTGTGTAGATATTTCCATGTGTATACAGATGGCATTGTAGATATTTCCATGTTTATACAGATGACTGTATAGGTATTTCCATGTTTTTACAGATGGCAGTGCAGATACTTCCATGTTTATAGAGATAGCGGTGTAGATATTTCCAAGTTTGCACAGATGGCGGTGTTGATATTTCCATCTATACACAGATGGCCGTGTAGATATTTCCATGTTTATACAGATGACTGTATAGGTATTTCCCTGTTTTTACAGATGGCACTGCAGATATTTCCATGTTTATAGTGATAGCAGTGTAGATATTTCCAAGTTTGTACAGATGGCGGTGTTGATATTTCCATCTATACGCAGATGGCTGTGTAGATATTTCCATGTTTATACAAATAGCGGCGTAGATATTTCCATGGACATGCAGATGGCGGTGTAGATATTTCCATGTTTATACAGACAGCGGTGTAGATATAGCCATGTTTACACAGATGGTGGAGTAGATATTTCCGTGTTTATACACATGGCGGAGTAGATACTTCCATCTTTATGGAGATGGCAGTGTAGATATTTTCATCTTTATAGAGATGGCGGTGTAGATATTTCCATATTTACACATATCTCTGCGTAGATATTTCCATGTGTATACAGATGCTATTGTAGGTATTTCCATGTTTATACAGATGGTGGTGTAAATATTTCCATGTTTATTCAGATGACTGTGTACATATTTCCATGTTTTTACAGATGGCAGTGTAGATATTTCTATGTTTATAGAGATGGCGCTGTTGATATTTCCGTGTTTTTACAGATAACGGTGGAGATATTTCCATGTTTATACAGACAGCAGTGGAGATATTTCCATGTTTATACACATAGCTGTGTACATATTTCCATGTTTATAGAGACAGCGGTGCAGGTATTTCCATGTTTATACAGATAGCGGTGCAGATATTTTCATGTTTATACAGATGCCTATGCAGATATCTCCATATTTATACAGAGGGCTGTGTAGATATTTCTATGTTTATACAGATGGCAGTGTAGATATTTCCATGTTCCTACACATGACTGTGTAGTTATTTCCATGTTTATACAGATGGCTTTGTAGATATTTCCATGTCTATAGAGACAGCGTTTCAGATATTTCCATGTTTATACAGATAGTTGTTTATATATTTCCATGTTTATACAGATCGTGGTGTAGATATTTCCATGTTTATACAGATACCGGTGTAGATGTTTCCATGTTTATACAGACCGCAGTGTAGATATTTCCATGTTTATAGAGATAGCAGTGTAGATATTTCCAAGTTTGTACAGAGGGCGGTGTTGATGTTTCCATCTATACACAGATTGCCGTGTAGGTATTTCCATGTGTATACAGATGGCATTGTAGATATTTCCATGTTTATACAGATGGTGGTGTAGATATTTCCATGTTTACACAGATGACTGTATAGGTATTTCCATGTTTATACACATAGAGGTGGAGATATTTCCATGTTTATACAGACAGCAGTTTAGATATTACCATGTTTATACACATAGCGCTGTACATATTTCCATGTTTATAGAGACAGCGGTGTAGGTATTTCCATGTTTATACAGATAGCGGTGCGGATATTTCCATGTTTATACCGCTGCCTATGCAGATATTTAAATATTTATACAGAGGGCGGTGTAGATATTTCCATTTTTATACAGATGTCAGTGTAGATATTTCCATGTTCCTACACATGACTGTGTAGTTATTTCCATGTTTATATAGATGGCTTTGCAGATATTTCCTTGTTTATAGAGATAGCGTTGTAGATATTTCCATGTTTATACAGATAGCGGTGTAAATATTTCCATATTTTATACAGATCGTGGAGTAGATATTTCCATGTTTATACAGATAACGGTGTAGATATTTCCATGTCTGTACAGATGGCGATGTTGATGATTCCATCTATTCACAGGTTGCCATGTAGGTATTTCCATGTGTATACAGATGGCTTTGTAGATATTTCCATGTTTATACAGATGGTGGTGTAGATATTTCCATGTTTCTACAGAGGGCGTTGTAGGTATTTCTATGTTTATACAGATAACGGTGTAGATATTGCCATGTTTATACAGATAGCAGTGTAGATATTTCCATGTTTATACAGATCACGGTGTAGATATTTCCATGTTTATTGAGAGAGCGGTGTAGATATTTCCATGTTTATACAGATAGCGGTTTAGATATTTCCATGTTTATACAGACCGCAGTGTAGATATTTCCATGTTTATACAGATTGCGGTGCAGATATTTCCATGTTTGTACAGATGGCGGTGTTGATATTTCCATCTATACACAGATGTCCGTGTAGATATTTCCATGTTTATACAGATGGCGGCGCAGATATTTCCATGGATATGTAGATGGCGGTTTAGATATTTCCATGTTTATACATATAGCAGTGTAGTTATTTCCATGTTTATATAGATAGCGGTGTAGATATTTCCATGTATATACACATGGCTGTGTTGATATTTCCATGTTTATACAGATGGCGGTGTAGATATTTCCATGTTTATACAGATAACTTTGTAAGTATTTCCTTGTTTATACAGATTGCGGTGTAGGTATTTCGATGTTTATAGAGATAGCAGTGGAGATATTTCCATGTTTTTACAGATAGCGTTGTAGATATTTCCATGTTTATACTGATCGTGGTGTAGATATTTCCATGTTTATAGAGATGGCGGTGTAGATATTTCCATGTTCATAGAGATAGCGGTGTTGATTTTTCCATATTTATAGAGATAGCTGTGTGGATATTTCCATGTTTATACAGATAGGGGTGTAGATATTTCCGTGTTTATAGAGATGTCGATGTAGATATTTCCATGTTTATACAGATCACGGTGTAGATATTTCCTTGTTTATAAAAATAGCGGTGTAGTTATTTCCATGTTTATACAGATAGCGGTGTAGATATTTCCATGTATACACAGATGGCTGTGTAGATATTTCCATGTTTATACAGATGGCTGTGTAGATATTTCCCTGTTTATACAGATGACTTTGTAGGTATTTCCATGTTTATACAGATGGCAGTGTAGTTATTTCCATGTTTATAGAGATAGTTGTGTAGATATTTCCATGTTTATACAGATAGCGGTGTAGATATTTCCATGTTTATACAGATCAAGGTGTAGATATTTCCATGTTTATACAGACAGCAGTGGAGATATTTCCATGTTCATACACATAGCGGTGTACATATTTCCATGTTTATAGAGACAGCGGCGTAGGTATTTCCATGTTTATACAGATAGCGGTGCAGATATTTCCATGTTTATACAGATGCCTATGCAGATATTTCCATATTTATACAGAGGGCTGTGTAGATATTTCCAGGTTTATACAAAGGGTGGTGTAGATATTTCCATGTTTATACAGATGACTGTATAGGTATTTCCATGTTTTTATAGATGGCATTGTAGATATTTCCATGTTTATAGAAATAGCAGTGTAGATATTTCCAAGTTTATACAGATGGCGGTGTAGATATTTCCATATTTATACAGATAACGGTGTAGATATTTCCATGTTTATACAGATAGCCGTGAAAATATTTCCATGTTTATACAGATCACGGTGTAGATATTTCCATGTTGATACACATAGCGGTGTAGATATTTCCATGTTTATACAGATAGCGATGCAGATATTTCCGTGTTTATACAGACCGCGGTTTAAATATTTCCATGTTTATACAGATAGCGTTGCAGATATTTCCATGTTTGTACAGATGGCGGTGTTGATATTTCCATCTATACACAGATGACCGTGTAGATATTTCCATGTTTATACAGATGGCGGCGCAGTTATTTCTATGGATATGTAGATGGCGGTGTAAATATTTCCATGTTTATACAGAAAGCGGTGTAGTTATTTCCATGTTTATATAGATAGCGGTGTAGATATTTCCATGTATATACACATGGCTGTGTAGTTATTTCCATGCTTATACAGATGGCGGTGTAGATATTTCCATGTTTATACAGATAACTTTGTATGTATTTCCATGTTTATACAGATGGCGGTGTAGATATTTCGATGTTTATAGAGATAGCAGTGGAGTTATTTCCATGTTTATACAGATAGCGGTGTAGATATTTCCATGTTTATTCTGATCGCGGTGTAGATATTTACACGTATATAGCGATGGCGGTGTAGATATTTCCATGTTTATATAGATAGCGGTGTTGATTTTTCCATGTTTATAGAGATAGTGGTGTGGATATTTCCATGTTTATACTGATAGGGGTTTAGATATTTCCATGTTTATAGAGATGGCGGTGTAGATATTTCCATGTTTATACAGATCACGGTGTAGATGTTTCCATGTTTATACAGATCATGGTGTAGATATTTCCATGTTTATACAGATCGCGGTGTTGATATTACCATGTTTATAGGGATAGCGGTGCAAATATTTCCACATTTATACAGATAGCGGTGTAGTTATTAGCATGTTAATACAGATAGCAGTGGAGTTATTTCCATGTTTATACAGATAACGGTGTAGCTAATTCCATGTTTATAGAGATCGCGGTGTAGATATTTCCATATTTATACAGATAGCTGTGTAGATATTTCCATGATTTTACAGATATCGGTGTAGATATTTCCATGTTTTTACAGATACCGGTGTAGGTATTTCCACGTTTACACAGATTGTGGTGTAGATATTTCCATCTTTCTACAGATGGCATTGTAGATATTTCCATGTTTATACAGATGGCGGTGTAGATATTTCCATGTTTATACAGATAGCGATGAAGATATTTCCATGTTTTTACAGATATCGTTGTAGATATTTCCATGTTGACACAGATTGCAGTGTAGATATTTCCATCTATCTACAGATGGCATTGTAGACATTTCCATGTTTATACAGATGGCGGTGTAGATATTTCCATGTTTATATAGATGGTGGTGTAGATATTACCATCTTTATACAGATAGCGGTGGAGATATTTCCATGTTTATACAGATCGTGGTGAAGATATTTCCATGTTTATACAGATCGCGGTGTAGATATTTCCATGTTTGTGCAGATCGCGGTGTAGATATTTCCATGTTTATACAGATAG
Source organism: Pan troglodytes (assembly GCF_028858775.2). Taxonomy (NCBI): domain Eukaryota; kingdom Metazoa; phylum Chordata; class Mammalia; order Primates; family Hominidae; genus Pan; species Pan troglodytes. Next base: position 2,112,427 of record NC_072410.2, on the reverse strand, counting down.
CGGTGTAGATATTTCCATGTTTATACAGATAGCGGTGTAGATATTTCCATGTTTATAGAGATAGCGGTGTAGGTATTTCCATGTTTATAGACATAGCGGTGTAGATATTTCCAAGTTTATATAGATGGCGTTGTAGATATTTCCATGTTTATACCGATAGCGGTGTTGGTATTTCCACGTTTATACAGATAGCGATGTAGATATTTCCATGTTTATACAGCTCGTGGTGCAGATATTTATATCTTTATACAGATGGCATTGTAGATATTTCCTTATTCACACAGATGGCGGTGTAGATGTTTCCATGTTTATACAGATGTCGGAGTAGTTACTTCCATGTTTATGGAGATGGCAGTGTAGATATTTTCATGTTTATAGAGATGGCGGTGTAGATATTTCCATGTTTATAGAGATACCAGTGTAGATATTTACATGTTTATACAGATGGCTGTGTAGATATTTCCATGTGTATACAGATGGCATTGTAGATATTTCCATGTTTATACAGATGACTGTATAGGTATTTCCATGTTTTTACAGATGGCAGTGCAGATACTTCCATGTTTATAGAGATAGCGGTGTAGATATTTCCAAGTTTGTACAGATGGCGGTGTTGATATTTCCATCTATACACAGATGGCCGTGTAGATATTTCCATGTTTGTACAGATGGCAGCGTAGATATTTCCATGGACATGCAGATGGTGGTGTAGATATTTCCAAGTTTATACAGATGGCGGTGTAGATATTTCCATGGTTATATAGATGGTGGTGTAGATATTACCATGTTTATACAGATAGCGGTGTAGATATTTCCATGTTTATACAGATCGTGGTGAAGATATTTCCATGTTTATACAGATCGCGGTGTAGATATTTCCATGTTTATATAGATCGCGGTGTAGATATTTCCATGTTTATACAGATAGCGGTGTAGATATTTCTATGTTTATACAGATAGCGGTGTAGATATTTCCATGTTTATAGAGAAAGCGGTGTAGGTATTTCCATGTTTATAGGCATAGCGGTGTAGATATTTCCATGTTTATATAGATGGCGTTGTAGGTATTTCCATGTTTATACAGATAGCGGTGTTGTTATTTCCACGTTTATACAGATAGCGATGTAGATATTTCCATGTTTATACAGCTCGCGGTGCAGATATTTATATCTTTAAGCAGATGGCATTGTAGATATTTCCTTATTCACACTGATGTCGGTGTGGATGTTTCCATGTTCATACAGAAGATGGAGTAGTTAGTTCCATGTTTATGGCGATGGCCGTGTAGATATTTTCATGTTTATAGAGATGGCGGTGTAGATATTTCCATGTTTATAGAGATAGCAGTGTAGATATTTACATGTTTATACAGATGGCTGTGTAGATATTTCCATGTGTATACAGATGGCATTGTAGATATTTCCATGTTTATACAGATGACTGTATAGGTATTTCCCTGTTTTTACAGATGGCACTGCAGATATTTCCATGTTTATAGTGATAGCAGTGTATATATTTCCAAGTTTGTACAGATGGCGGTGTTGATATTTCCATCTATACGCAGATGGCCGTGTAGATATTTCCATGTTTATACAAATAGCGGCGTAGATATTTCCATGGACATGCAGATGGCGGTGTAGATATTTCCATGTTTATACAGACAGCGGTGTAGATATAGCCATGTTTACACAGATGGTGGAGTAGATATTTCCGTGTTTATACACATGGCGGAGTAGATACTTCCATCTTTATGGAGATGGCAGTGTAGATATTTTCATCTTTATAGAGATGGCGGTGTAGATATTTCCATATTTACACATATCTCTGCGTAGATATTTCCATGTGTATACAGATGGTATTGTAGGTATTTCCATGTTTATACAGATGGTGGTGTAAATATTTCCATGTTTATTCAGATGACTGTGTACATATTTCCATGTTTTTACAGATGGCAGTGTAGATATTTCTATGTTTATAGAGATGGCGCTGTTGATATTTCCGTGTTTTTACAGATAACGGTGGAGATATTTCCATGTTTATACAGACAGCAGTGGAGATATTTCCATGTTTATACACATAGCTGTGTACATATTTCCATGTTTATAGAGACAGCGGTGCAGGTATTTCCATGTTTATACAGATAGCGGTGCAGATATTTTCATGTTTATACAGATGCCTATGCAGATATCTCCATATTTATACAGAGGGCTGTGTAGATATTTCTATGTTTATACAGATGGCAGTGTAGATATTTCCATGTTCCTACACATGACTGTGTAGTTATTTCCATGTTTATACAGATGGCTTTGTAGATATTTCCATGTCTATAGAGACAGCGGTTCAGATATTTCCATGTTTATACAGATAGTTGTTTATATATTTCCATGTTTATACAGATCGTGGTGTAGATATTTCCATGTTTATACAGATACCGGTGTAGATGTTTCCATGTTTATACAGACCGCAGTGTAGATATTTCCATGTTTATAGAGATAGCAGTGTAGATATTTCCAAGTTTGTACAGAGGGCGGTGTTGATGTTTCCATCTATACACAGATTGCCGTGTAGGTATTTCCATGTGTATACAGATGGCATTGTAGATATTTCCATGTTTATACAGATGGTGGTGTAGATATTTCCATGTTTACACAGATGACTCTATAGGTATTTCCATGTTTATACAGATAGAGGTGGAGATATTTCCATGTTTATACAGACAGCAGTTTAGATATTACCATGTTTATACACATAGCGCTGTACATATTTCCATGTTTATAGAGACAGCGGTGTAGGTATTTCCATGTTTATACAGATAGCGGTGCGGATATTTCCATGTTTATACCGCTGCCTATGCAGATATTTAAATATTTATACAGAGGGCGGTGTAGATATTTCCATTTTTATACAGATGTCAGTGTAGATATTTCCATGTTCCTACACATGACAGTGTAGTTATTTCCATGTTTATATAGATGGCTTTGCAGATATTTCCTTGTTTATAGAGATAGCGTTGTAGATATTTCCATGTTTATACAGATAGCGGTGTAAATATTTCCATATTTTATACAGATCGTGGAGTAGATATTTCCATGTTTATACAGATAACGGTGTAGATATTTCCATGTCTGTACAGATGGCGATGTTGATGATTCCATCTATTCACAGGTTGCCATGTAGGTATTTCCATGTGTATACAGATGGCTTTGTAGATATTTCCATGTTTATACAGATGGTGGTGTAGATATTTCCATGTTTCTACAGAGGGCGTTGTAGGTATTTCTATGTTTATACAGATAACGGTGTAGATATTTCCATGTTTATACAGATAGCAGTGTAGATATTTCCATGTTTATACAGATCACGGTGTAGATATTTCCATGTTTATTGAGAGAGCGGTGTAGATATTTCCATGTTTATACAGATAGCGGTTTAGATATTTCCATGTTTATACAGACCGCAGTGTAGATATTTCCATGTTTATACAGATTGCGGTGCAGATATTTCCATGTTTGTACAGATGGCGGTGTTGATATTTCCATCTATACACAGATGTCCGTGTAGATATTTCCATGTTTATACAGATGGCGGCGCAGATATTTCCATGGATATGTAGATGGCAGTTTAGATATTTCCATGTTTATACATATAGCAGTGTAGTTATTTCCATGTTTATATAGATAGCGGTGTAGATATTTCCATGTATATACACATGGCTGTGTTGATATTTCCATGTTTATACAGATGGCGGTGTAGATATTTCCATGTTTATACAGATAACTTTGTAAGTATTTCCTTGTTTATACAGATTGCGGTGTAGGTATTTCGATGTTTATAGAGATAGCAGTGGAGATATTTCCATGTTTTTACAGATAGCGTTGTAGATATTTCCATGTTTATACTGATCGTGGTGTAGATATTTCCATGTTTATAGAGATGGCAGTGTAGATATTTCCATGTTCATAGAGATAGCGGTGTTGATTTTTCCATATTTATAGAGATAGCTGTGTGGATATTTCCATGTTTATACAGATAGGGGTGTAGATATTTCCGTGTTTATAGAGATGTCGATGTAGATATTTCCATGTTTATACAGATCACGGTGTAGATATTTCCTTGTTTATAAAAATAGCGGTGTAGTTATTTCCATGTTTATACAGATAGCGGTGTAGATATTTCCATGTATACACAGATGGCTGTGTAGATATTTCCATGTTTATACAGATGGCTGTGTAGATATTTCCCTGTTTATACAGATGACTTTGTAGGTATTTCCATGTTTATACAGATGGCGGTGTAGTTATTTCCATGTTTATAGAGATAGTTGTGTAGATATTTCCATGTTTATACAGATAGCGGTGTAGATATTTCCATGTTTATACAGATCAAGGTGTAGATATTTCCATGTTTATACAGACAGCAGTGGAGATATTTCCATGTTCATACACATAGCGGTGTACATATTTCCATGTTTATAGAGACAGCGGTGTAGGTATTTCCATGTTTATACAGATAGCGGTGCAGATATTTCCATGTTTATACAGATGCCTATGCAGATATTTCCATATTTATACAGAGGGCTGTGTAGATATTTCCATGTTTATACAAAGGGTGGTGTAGATATTTCCATGTTTATACAGATGACTGTATAGGTATTTCCATGTTTTTATAGATGGCATTGTAGATATTTCCATGTTTATAGAAATAGCAGTGTAGATATTTCCAAGTTTATACAGATGGCGGTGTAGATATTTCCATATTTATACAGATAACGGTGTAGATATTTCCATGTTTATACAGATAGCCGTGAAAATATTTCCATGTTTATACAGATCACGGTGTAGATATTTCCATGTTGATACAGATAGCGGTGTAGATATTTCCATGTTTATACAGATAGCGATGCAGATATTTCCGTGTTTATACAGACCGCGGTTTAAATATTTCCATGTTTATACAGATAGCGTTGCAGATATTTCCATGTTTGTACAGATGGCGGTGTTGATATTTCCATCTATACACAGATGACCGTGTAGATATTTCCATGTTTATACAGATGGCGGCGCAGTTATTTCTATGGATATGTAGATGGCGGTGTAAATATTTCCATGTTTATACAGAAAGCGGTGTAGTTATTTCCATGTTTATATAGATAGCGGTGTAGATATTTCCATGTATATACACATGGCTGTGTAGTTATGTCCATGTTTATACAGATGGCGGTGTAGATATTTCCATGTTTATACAGATAACTTTGTAAGTATTTCCATGTTTATACAGATGGCGGTGTAGATATTTCGATGTTTATAGAGATAGCAGTGGAGTTATTTCCATGTTTATACAGATAGCGGTGTAGATATTTCCATGTTTATTCTGATCGCGGTGTAGATATTTCCATGTATATAGCGATGGCGGTGTAGATATTTCCATGTTTATATAGATAGCGGTGTTGATTTTTCCATGTTTATAGAGATAGTGGTGTGGATATTTCCATGTTTATACTGATAGGGGTTTAGATATTTCCATGTTTATAGAGATGGCGGTGTAGATATTTCCATGTTTATACATATCACGGTGTAGATGTTTCCATGTTTATACAGATCATGGTGTAGATATTTCCATGTTTATACAGATCGCGGTGTTGATATTACCATGTTTATAGGGATAGCGGTGCAAATATTTCCACATTTATACAGATAGCGGTGTAGTTATTAGCATGTTAATACAGATAGCAGTGGAGTTATTTACATGTTTATACAGATAACGGTGTAGATAATTCCATGTTTATAGAGATCGCGGTGTAGATATTTCCATATTTATACAGATAGCTGTGTAGATATTTCCATGTTTTTACAGATATCGGTGTAGATATTTCCATGTTTTTACAGATATCGGTGTAGGTATTTCCACGTTTACACAGATTGTGGTGTAGATATTTCCATCTTTCTACAGATGGCATTGTAGATATTTCCATGTTTATACAGATGGCGGTGTAGATATTTCCATGTTTATACAGATAGCGATGAAGATATTTCCATGTTTTTACAGATATCGTTGTAGATATTTCCATGTTGACACAGATTGCGGTGGAGATATTTCCATCTTTCTACAGATGGCATTGTAGACATTTCCATGTTTATACAGATGGCGGTGTAGATATTTCCATGTTTATATAGATGGTGGTGTAGATATTACCATCTTTATACAGATAGCGGTGGAGATATTTCCATGTTTATACAGATCGTGGTGAAGATATTTCCATGTTTATACAGATCGCGGTGTAGATATTTCCATGTTTGTGCAGATCGTGGTGTAGATATTTTCATGTTTATACAGATAGCGGTGTAGATATTTCCATGTTTATACAGATAGCGGTGTAGATATTTCCATGTTTATAGAGATAGCGGTGTAGGTATTTCAATGTTTATAGACATAGCGGTGTAGATATTTCCAAGTTTATATAGATGGCGTTGTAGATATTTCCATGTTTTTACCGATAGCGGTGTTGGTATTTCCACGTTTATACAGATAGCGATGTAGATATTTCCATGTTTATACAGCTCGTGGTGCAGATATTTATATCTTTATACAGATGACATTGTAGATATTTCCTTATTCACACAGATGGCGGTGTAGATGTTTCCATTGTTTATACAGATGTCGGAGTAGTTACTTCCATGTTTATGGAGATGGCAGTGTAGATATTTTCATGTTTATAGAGATGGCGGTGTAGATATTTCCATGTTTATAGAGATACCAGTGTAGATATTTACATGTTTATACAGATGGCTGTGTAGATATTTCCATGTGTATACAGATGGCATTGTAGATATTTCCATGTTTATACAGATGACTGTATAGGTATTTCCATGTTTTTACAGATGGCAGTGCAGATACTTCCATGTTTATAGAGATAGCGGTGTAGATATTTCCAAGTTTGTACAGATGGCGGTGTTGATATTTCCATCTATACACAGATGGCCGTGTAGATATTTCCATGTTTGTACAGATGGCAGCGTAGATATTTCCATGGACATGCAGATGGTGGTGTAGATATTTCCAAGTTTATACAGATGGCGGTGTAGATATTTCCATGGTTATATAGATGGTGGTGTAGATATTACCATGTTTATACAGATAGCGGTGTAGATTTTTCCATGTTTATACAGATCGTGGTGAAGATATTTCCATGTTTATACAGATCGCGGTGTAGATATTTCCATGTTTATATAGATCGCGGTGTAGATATTTCCATGTTTATACAGACAGCGGTGTAGATATAGCCATGTTTACACAGATGGTGGAGTAGATATTTCCGTGTTTATACACATGGCGGAGTAGATACTTCCATCTTTATGGAGATGGCAGTGTAGATATTTTCATCTTTATAGAGATGGCGGTGTAGATATTTCCATATTTATAGAGATAGCGGTGTAGATATTTCCATCTTTCTACAGATGGCAGTGGAGATATTTCCATGTTTATACAGATGGTGGTGTAGATATTTCCATATTTATACAGATAGCAGTGTAGATATTTCTATGTTTTTACAGATATCGGTGTAGATATTTCCATGTTTTTACAGATACCGGTGTAGATATTTCCATGTTTACACAGATGGTGGTGTACATATTTCCATCTTTCTACAGATGGCATTGTGGATATTTCCATGTTTATACAGATGGCGTTGTAGATATTTCCATGTTTATACAGATAGCGGTGCAGATATTTCCATGTTTTTACAGATATCGGTGTAGATATTTCCATGTTTACACAGATTGCGGTGTACATATTTCCATCATTCTACAGATGGCATTGTAGATATTTCCATGTTTATACAGATGGCGGTGTAGATATTTCCATGTTTATATAGATGGTGGTGTAGATATTACCATCTTTATACAGATAGCGGTGGAGATATTTCCATGTTTATACAGATCGTGGTGAAGATATTTCCATGTTAATACAGATCGCGGTGTAGATATTTCCATGTTTATGCAGATCGCGGTGTAGATATTTCCATGTTTATACAGATAGCGGTGTACGTATTTCTATGTTTATACAGATAGTGGTGTAGATATTTCCATGTTTATAGAGATAGCGGTGTAGGTATTTCCATGTTTATAGGCATAGCGGTGTAGATATTTCCATGTTTATATAGATGGCGTTGTAGATATTTCCATGTTTATACAGATAGCGGTGTTGTTATTTCCACGTTTATACAGATAGCGATGTAGATATTTCCATGTTTATACAGCTCGCGGTGCAGATATTTATATCTTTATACAGATGGCATTGTAGATATTTCCTTATTCACACTGATGTCGGTGTGGGTGTTTCCATGTTCATACAGAAGATGGAGTAGTTAGTTCCATGTTTATGGCGATGGCCGTGTAGATATTTTCATGTTTATAGAGATGGCGGTGTAGATATTTCCATGTTTATAGAGATAGCAGTGTAGATATTTACATGTTTATACAGATGGCTGTGTAGATATTTCCATGTGTATACAGATGTCATTGTAGGTATTTCCATGTTTATACAGATGACTGTATAGGTATTTCCATGTTTTTACAGATGGCACTGCACATATTTCCATGTTTATAGAGATAGCAGTGTAGATATTTCCATGTTTGTACAGATGGCGGTGTTGATATTTCCATCTATATGCAGATGGCCGTGTAGATATTTCCATGTTTATACAAATGGCGGCGTAGATATTTCCATGGACATGCAGATGGCGGTGTAGATATTTCCATGTTTATACAGACAGCGGTGTAGATATAGCCATGTTTACACAGATGGTGGAGTAGATATTTCCGTGTTTATACACATGGCGGAGTAGATACTTCCATCTTTATGGAGATGGCAGTGTAGATATTTTCATCTTTATAGAGATGGCGGTGTAGATATTTCCATATTTATAGAGATAGCGGTGTAGATATTTCCATCTTTCTACAGATGGCAGTGGAGATATTTCCATGTTTATACAGATGGCGGTGTAGATATTTCCATATTTATACAGATAGCGGTGTAGATATTTCTATGTTTTTACAGATATCGGTGTAGATATTTCCATGTTTTTACAGATACCGGTGTAGATATTTCCATGTTTACACAGATTGTGGTGTAGATATTTCCATCTTTCTACAGATGGCATTGTGGATATTTCCATGTTTATACAGATGGCGTTGTAGATATTTCCATGTTTATACAGATAGCGGTGCAGATATTTTCATGTTTTTACAGATATCGGTGTAGATATTTCCATGTTTACACAGATTGCGGTGTAGATATTTCCATCTTTCTACAAATGGCATTGTAGATATTTCCATGTTTATACAGATCGCGGCGTTGATATTGCCACATTTATAGGGGTAGCCGTGCAAATATTTCCACATTTATACAGATACAAGTGTAGTTATTAGTATGTTTATAGAGATACCGGTGTAGATATTTCCATGTTTATACAGACCGCAGTGTAGATATTTCCATGTTTATAGAGATAGCAGTGTAGATATTTCCAAGTTTGTACAGATGGCGGTGTTGATGTTTCCATCTTTACACAGATTGCCGTGTAGGTATTTCCATGTGTATACAGATGGCATTGTAGATATTTCCATGTTTATACAGATGGTGGTGTAGATATTTCCATGTTTACACAGATGACTGTATAGGTATTTCCATGTTTATATAGATGGCGGTGTAGCTATTTCCATGTTTATAAAGATAGCGGTGTAGATATTTCCATATTTATTCAGATAACGGTGTAGAAATTTCCATGTTTATACAGATAGCGGTGTAAATATTTCCATGTTTATACAAATCACGGTGTAGATATTTCCTTGTTTATACAAATAGCATTGTAGTTATTTCCATGTTTCTACAGACTGCGGTGTAGATATTTCCATGTATATACAGATGGCTGTGTAGATATTTCCATGTTTATACAGATGGCTTTGTAGATATTTCCATGTTAATACAGATGACTTTGTAGGTATTTCCATGTTTATACAGATGGCGGTGTAGTTATTTCCATGTTTATAGAGATAGCTGTGTAGATATTTCTATGTTTATACAGATAGCGGTGTAGATATTTCCATGTTTATACAGATCGCGGTGTAGATATTTCGATGTTTATACAGACAGCAGTGGAGATATTTCCATGTTTATACACATAGCGGTGTACATATTTCCATGTTTATAGAGACAGCGGTGTAGGTATTTCCATGTTTATACAGATAGCGGTGCAGATATTTCCATGTTTATACAGATGCCTATGCAGATATCTCCATATTTATACAGAGGTCTGTGTAGATATTTCTATGTTTATAAAGATGGCGGTGTAGATATTTCCATATTTATAGAGATAGCGGTTTAGATATTTCAATCTTTCTACAGATGGCAGTGTAGGTATTTCCATGTTTATACTGATGGCGGTGTAGATATTTCCATATTTACACATATGTCTGCGTAGATATTTCCATGTGTATACAGATGGTATTGTAGGTATTTCCATGTTTATACAGATGGTGGTGTAAATATTTCCATGTTTATTCAGATGACTGTGTACATATTTCCATGTTTTTACAGATGGCAGTGTAGATATTTCTATGTTTATAGAGACGGCGCTGTTGATATTTCCGTGTTTTTACAGATAACGGTGGAGATATTTCCATGTTTATACAGACAGCAGTGGAGATATTTCCATGTTTATACACATAGCGGTGTACATATTTCCATGTTTATAGAGACAGCGGTGCAGGTATTTCCATGTTTATACAGATAGCGGTGCAGATATTTTCATGTTTATACAGATGCCTATGCAGATATCTCCATATTTATACAGAGGGCTGTGTAGATATTTCTATGTTTATACAGATGGCAGTGTAGATATTTCCATGTTCCTACACATGACTGTGTAGTTATTTCCATGTTTATACAGATGGCTTTGTAGATATTTCCATGTCTATAGAGACAGCGGTTCAGATATTTCCATGTTTATACAGATAGTTGTTTATATATTTCCATGTTTATACAGATCGTGGTGTAGATATTTCCATGTTTATACAGATACCGGTGTAGATGTTTCCATGTTTATACAGACCGCAGTGTAGATATTTCCATGTTTATAGAGATAGCAGTGTAGATATTTCCAAGTTTGTACAGAGGGCGGTGTTGATGTTTCCATCTATACACAGATTGCCGTGTAGGTATTTCCATGTGTATACAGATGGCATTGTAGATATTTCCATGTTTATACAGATGGTGGTGTAGATATTTCCATGTTTACACAGATGACTCTATAGGTATTTCCATGTTTATACAGATAGAGGTGGAGATATTTCCATGTTTATACAGACAGCAGTTTAGATATTACCATGTTTATACACATAGCGCTGTACATATTTCCATGTTTATAGAGACAGCGGTGTAGGTATTTCCATGTTTATACAGATAGCGGTGCGGATATTTCCATGTTTATACCGCTGCCTATGCAGATATTTAAATATTTATACAGAGGGCGGTGTAGATATTTCCATTTTTATACAGATGTCAGTGTAGATATTTCCATGTTCCTACACATGACAGTGTAGTTATTTCCATGTTATATAGATGGCTTTGCAGATATTTCCTTGTTTATAGAGATAGCGTTGTAGATATTTCCATGTTTATACAGATAGCGGTGTAAATATTTCCATATTTTATACAGATCGTGGAGTAGATATTTCCATGTTTATACAGATAACGGTGTAGATATTTCCATGTCTGTACAGATGGCGATGTTGATGATTCCATCTATTCACAGGTTGCCATGTAGGTATTTCCATGTGTATACAGATGGCTTTGTAGATATTTCCATGTTTATACAGATGGTGGTGTAGATATTTCCATGTTTCTACAGAGGGCGTTGTAGGTATTTCTATGTTTATACAGATAACGGTGTAGATATTTCCATGTTTATACAGATAGCAGTGTAGATATTTCCATGTTTATACAGATCACGGTGTAGATATTTCCATGTTTATTGAGAGAGCGGTGTAGATATTTCCATGTTTATACAGATAGCGGTTTAGATATTTCCATGTTTATACAGACCGCAGTGTAGATATTTCCATGTTTATACAGATTGCGGTGCAGATATTTCCATGTTTGTACAGATGGCGGTGTTGATATTTCCATCTATACACAGATGTCCGTGTAGATATTTCCATGTTTATACAGATGGCGGCGCAGATATTTCCATGGATATGTAGATGGCGGTTTAGATATTTCCATGTTTATACATATAGCAGTGTAGTTATTTCCATGTTTATATAGATAGCGGTGTAGATATTTCCATGTATATACACATGGCTGTGTTGATATTTCCATGTTTATACAGATGGCGGTGTAGATATTTCCATGTTTATACAGATAACTTTGTAAGTATTTCCTTGTTTATACAGATTGCGGTGTAGGTATTTCGATGTTTATAGAGATAGCAGTGGAGATATTTCCATGTTTTTACAGATAGCGTTGTAGATATTTCCATGTTTATACTGATCGTGGTGTAGATATTTCCATGTTTATAGAGATGGCGGTGTAGATATTTCCATGTTCATAGAGATAGCGGTGTTGATTTTTCCATATTTACAGAGATAGCTGTGTGGATATTTCCATGTTTATACAGATAGGGGTGTAGATATTTCCGTGTTTATAGAGATGTCGATGTAGATATTTCCATGTTTATACAGATCACGGTGTAGATATTTCCTTGTTTATAAAAATAGCGGTGTAGTTATTTCCATGTTTATACAGATAGCGGTGTAGATATTTCCATGTATACACAGATGGCTGTGTAGATATTTCCATGTTTATACAGATGGCTGTGTAGATATTTCCCTGTTTATACAGATGACTTTGTAGGTATTTCCATGTTTATACAGATGGCGGTGTAGTTATTTCCATGTTTATAGAGATAGTTGTGTAGATATTTCCATGTTTATACAGATAGCGGTGTAGATATTTCCATGTTTATACAGATCAAGGTGTAGATATTTCCATGTTTATACAGACAGCAGTGGAGATATTTCCATGTTCATACACATAGCGGTGTACATATTTCCATGTTTATAGAGACAGCGGTGTAGGTATTTCCATGTTTATACAGATAGCGGTGCAGATATTTCCATGTTTATACAGATGCCTATGCAGATATTTCCATATTTATACAGAGGGCTGTGTAGATATTTCCATGTTTATACAAAGGTTGGTGTAGATATTTCCATGTTTATACAGATGACTGTATAGGTATTTCCATGTTTTTATAGATGGCATTGTAGATATTTCCATGTTTATAGAAATAGCAGTGTAGATATTTCCAAGTTTATACAGATGGCGGTGTAGATATTTCCATATGTATACAGATAACGGTGTAGATATTTCCATGTTTATACAGATAGCCGTGAAAATATTTCCATGTTTATACAGATCACGGTGTAGATATTTCCATGTTGATACAGATAGCGGTGTAAATATTTCCATGTTTATACAGATAGCGATGCAGATATTTCTGTGTTTATACAGACCGCGGTTTAAATATTTCCATGTTTATACAGATAGCGTTGCAGATATTTCCATGTTTGTACAGATGGCGGTGTTGATATTTCCATCTATACACAGATGACCGTGTAGATATTTCCATGTTTATACAGATGGCGGCGCAGTTATTTCTATGGATATGTAGATGGCGGTGTAAATATTTCCATGTTTATACAGAAAGCGGTGTAGTTATTTCCATGTTTATATAGATAGCGGTGTAGATATTTCCATGTATATACACATGGCTGTGTAGTTATTTCCATGTTTATACAGATGGCGGTGTAGATATTTCCATGTTTATACAGATAACTTTGTAAGTATTTCCATGTTTATACAGATGGCGGTGTAGATATTTCGATGTATATAGAGATAGCAGTGGAGTTATTTCCATGCTTATACAGATAGCGGTGTAGATATTTCCATGTTTATTCTGATCGCGGTGTAGATATTTCCATGTATATAGCGATGGCGGTGTAGATATTTCCATGTTTATATAGATAGCGGTGTTGATTTTTCCATGTTTATAGAGATATTGGTGTGGATATTTCCATGTTTATACTGATAGGGGTTTAGATATTTCCATGTTTATAGAGATGGCGGTGTAGATATTTCCATGTTTATACAGATCACGGTGTAGATGTTTCCATGTTTATACAGATCATGGTGTAGATATTTCCATGTTTTTACAGATCGCGGTGTTGATATTACCATGTTTATAGGGATAGCGGTGCAAATATTTCCACATTTATACAGATAGCGGTGTAGTTATTAGCATGTTAATACAGATAGCAGTGGAGTTATTTCCATGTTTATACAGATAACGGTGTAGATAATTCCATGTTTATAGAGATCGCGGTGTAGATATTTCCATGTTTATACAGATCGCAGTGTAAATATTTCCATGTTTATACAGATAGCGGTGTATATATTTCCATGTATATACAGATAGCAGTGTAGATATTTCCATGTTTATACAGATCGCAGTGTAGATATTTCCATGTTTATACAGATGGCGGTGTATATATTTCCATGTTTATAGAGATGGCGGTGTAGATATTTCCATGTTTATACAGATCGCAGTGTAAATATTTCCATGTTTATACAGATAGCGGTGTATATATTTCCATGTATATACAGATAGCAGTGTAGATATTTCCATGTTTATACAGATCGCAGTGTAGATATTTCCATGTTTATACAGATGGCGGTGTATATATTTCCATGTTTATAGAGATGGCGGTGTAGATATTTCCATGTTTATAGAGATAGCGGTGTAGATATATCGATGTTCATAGAGATAGCAGTGAGGATATTTCCATGTTTGTACAGATAGCAGTGTATATATTTCCATTTTTATAGAGATAGCGGTTTAGACATTTCATATTTATACAGATAGCGGTGTAGATATTTCCATGTTTATACAAATTGCAGTGTAGATATTTCCTTGTTTATACACATGACTGTGTAGGTATTTCCATGTTTATACAGATGGCTTTGTAGATATTTCCATGTTTATAGAGATAAGTTGCAGAGATTTCCATGTTTATACAGATAGCGGTGTAAATATTTCCATGTTTATACAGATCGTGGTGTAGATATTTCCATGTTTATACAGATACCAGTGTAGATATTTTCATGTTTATACAGACCGCAGTGTAGGTGTTTCCATGTTTATAGACATAGCGGTGTAGATATTTCCATGTTTGTTCAGATGGCGGTGTTGATGTTTCCAACTATACACAGATTGCCGTGTAGGTATTTCCGTGTGTATGCAGATGGCATTGTAGATATTTCCATGTTTATACAGATGGTGGTGTAGATATTTCCATGTTTATACAGATGACTGTATAGGTATTTCCATGTTTTTACAGATGGCATTGTAGATATTTCCATGTTTATAGAGATAGCAGTGTAGATATTTCCGTGTTTATACAGATGGCGGTGTAGATATTTCCATGTTTATAGAGACAGCGGTGTAGATATTTCCATATTTATACAGATAACTGTGTAGATATTTCCATGTTTATACAGATAGCGGTGTAAATATTTCCACGTTTATACAGATCATGGTGTAGATATTTCCATGTTTATAGAGATAGCGGTGTAGATATTTCCGTGTTTATACAAATAGCGGTGTAGATATTTCGATGTTTGTACAGACCACGGTGTAGATATATCCATGTTTATACAGATTGCGGTACAGTTATCTCCATGTTTGTACAGATTGCGGTGTTGATATTTCCATCTATACCCAGATGACCGTGTAGATATTTCCATGTTTATACAGATGGCGGCACAGATATTTCTATGGATATATAGATGGCGGTGTAGATATTTCCTTGTTTATACAGATAGCGGTGTTGAAATTTCCATGTTTACACAGATGGCTGTGCAGATATTTCCGTGTTTATACACATGGCGGAATTGATACTTCCATCTTTATGGAGATGGCAGTGTAGATAATTTCATGTTTATAGAGATGGCGGTGTAGATATTTCAAATGTATAGAGATAGCGGTGTAGATATTTCCATCTTTCTACAGATGGCAGTGTAGATAATTCCATGTTTATACAGATGGCGGTGTAGATATTTCCATATTTATACAGATGTCTGTGTAGATATTTCCATGTGTATACAGATGATATTGTAGCTATTTCCATGTTTATACAGATGGTGGTGTGGATATTTCTATGTTTATTCAGATGACTGTGTAGATATTTCCATGTTTTTACAGATGGCAGTGTAGATATTTCAATGTTTATAGAGATGGCGCTATAGATATTTCCATGTTTATACAGATCGCGGTGTAGATATTTCCATGTTTATACAGATAGCGGTGTAGATATTTCCATGTTTTTACAGATATCAGTGTAGATATTTCCATGTTTACACAGATTGCGGTGTAGATATTTCATATTTCTACAGATGGCATTGTAGATATTTCCATGTTTATACAGATGGCGGTGTAGATATTTCCATGTTTATATAGATGGTGGTGCAGATATTACCATGTTTATACAGATAGCGGTGTGGAGATTTCCATGTTTATACAGATCGTGGTGAAGATATTTCCATGTTTATACAGATCGCGGTGTAGATATTTCCATATTTATAGAGATAGCGGTGTAGATATTTCCATGTTTATACAGATAGCGGTATAGATATTTCCATGTTTATACAGATAGCGGTGTAGATATTTCCATGTTTATACAGATAGCGGTGTAGATATTTCCATGTTTATTGAGATAGCGGTGTAGTTATTTCCATGTTTATAGACATAGCGGTGTAGATATTTCCATGTTTATACAGATGGCGTTGTAGATATTTCCATCTTTATACCGATAGCGGTGTTGGTATTACCATGTTTATGCAGATAGCGATGTAGATATTTCCATGTTTATACAGCTCGCGGTGCAGATATTTATATCTTTATACAGATGGCATTGTAGATATTTCCTTATTCACACAGATGGCGGTTTAGATGTTTCCATGTTTATACAGATGGCTTAGTAGTTACTTCCATGATCATGGAGATGGCAGTGTAGATATTTTCATGTTTATAGAGATGGCGATGTAGGTATTTCCATGTTTATAGAGATTGCAGTGTAGATATTTACATGTTTATACAGATGGCTGTGTAGATATATCCATGTGTATACAGATGGCATTGTAGATATTTCCATGTTTATACAGACGACTGTATAGGTATTTCCATGTTTTTACAGATGGTAGTGCAGATATTTCCATGTTTATAGAGATAGCGGTGTAGATATTTCCATGTTTGTACAGATGGCGGTGTTGGTATTTCCATCTATACACAGATGGCCATGTAGATATTTCCATGTTTCTACAGATAGCGGTGAAGATATTTCCATGTTTTCACAGATGGTGTTGTAGATATTTCCATTTTTATACACATGGCGGAGTAGATACTTCCATCTTTATGGAGATGGCAGTGTAGATAATTTCATGTTTATAGATATGGCGGTGTAGATATTTCCATATTTATAGAGATAGCGGTGTAGATATTTCCATCTTTCTGCAGATGGCAGTGTAGGTATTTCCATGTTTATACAGATGGCGGTGTAGATATTTCCATGTTTATATAGATGTTGGTGTACATATTACCATGTTTATACAGATAGCGGTGTAGATGTTTCCATGTTTATACAGATCACGGTGAAATTATTTCCATGTTTATACAGATCGCAGTGTAGATATTTCCATGTTTATACAGATCGCGGTGTAGATATTTCCATGTTTATACAGATAGCGGTGTAGATATTTACATGTTTATACAGATAGCGGTGTAGGTATTTCCATGTTCATAGAGATAGCGGTGTAGGTATTTCCATGTTTATAGACATACCGGTGTAGATATTTCCATGTTTATTTAGATGGTGTTGTAGACATTTCCATGCATATACCGATAGGGTGTTGGTATTTCCACGTTTATACAGATAGCGATGTAGATATTTCCATGTATGTACAGCTCGTGGTGCAGATATTTATATCTTTGTACAGATGGCATTGTAGATATTTCCTTATTCACACTGATGGCCGTGTATAAGTTTCCATGTTTATACAGATGTTGGAGTAGTTAGTTCCATGTTTATGGAGATGGCAGTGTAGATATTCTCATGTTTATAGAGATGGCGGTGTAGATATTTCCATGTTTATAGAGATAGCAGTGTAGATATTTACATGTTTATACAGATGGCTGTGTGGATATTTCCATGTGTATACAGATGGCATTGTAGATATTTCCATGTTTATACAGATGACTGTATAGGTATTTCCATGTTTTTACAGAAGGCAGTGCAGATATTTCCATGTTTATAGAGATAGCGGTGTAGATATTTCCATGTTTGTACAGATGGCGGTGTTGATATTTCCATCTATACACAGATGGCCGTGTAGATATTTCCATGTTTATACAGATGGCGGCGTAGATATTTCCATGGACATGCAGATGGCGGTGTAGATATTTCCATGTTTATAGAGATGGCGGTGTAGATATTTCCAAGTTTATACAGATAGCGGTGTAGATATTTCCACGTTTTTAAAGATAGAGGTGTAGATATTTCCATTTTTATACAGGTATCGGTGTAGATATTTCCATGTTTACACAGATGGCGGTGTAGATATTTCCATGTTTATTGAGATAGCGGTGTAGACATTTCCATGTTTATACCGATAGTGGTGTAGATATTTCCATGTTTATAGAGATAGCGGTGTAGATATTTCCATATTTATACATATAGCGGTGTAGATATTTCCATGCTTATAGTGATAGCAGTGTAGGAATTTCCATGTTTATAGTGATAGCAGTGTAGATATTTCCATGTTTATACGGATAGCGGGGTAGATATTTCCATGTTTATACGGATAGCGGTATTGATATTTTCATGTTTTACAGATAGCGGTGTAGGCATTTCCATGCTAATACAGATAGCGGTGTAGATATTTCCATGTTTATACAAATTGCTGTGTAGATATTTCCATGTTTATACAGATGGCAATGTAGATATTTCCATGTTTATGCAGATGGTGATGTTGATATTTCCGTGTTTACAGAGATAGCGGTGTAGATATTTCCATCTTTGCACAGATTGCAGTGCAGGTATTTCCATCCTTACACAGATAGTGGTGTAGATATTTCCAAGTTTACAAAGATAGCTGTGTAGATATTTCCATGTTTACACAGATGGTGTTGTAGATATTTCTATGTTTACACAGATAGCTTTGTAGATATTTCCATGTTTTTACAGACAGCGGTGTAGGTATTTCCATGTTTATACAAATAGCGGTGTAGATATTTCCATGTTTACACAGATAGCGGTGCAAATATTTCCCTGTATATAGAGATAGCGGTGGAGATATTTCCATGTTTATACAGATAGCGGTGTAGATATTTCCATGTTTATACAGATAGCGGTGTAGATATTTCCATGTTTATAGAGATAGCGGTGTAGATATTTCCATGTTTATACAGATGGCTGTGTAGATATTTCCACGTGTATAGAGATGGCAGTCTTGGTATTTCCATGTTTGTAGAGATGGTGGTGTAGATATTTCCATGTTTATACAGATGACTGTGTAGATATTTGCATGTTTATACAGATGGCGGTGTAGATATTTCCATCTTTATAGAGATAGCGCTGTAGATATTTCCATGTTTATACAGATATCGGTGTAGATATTTCCATGTTTATGTAGATAGCGGTGTAGATATTTCCATGTTTATAGAGATAGCGGTGTAGATATTTCCATCTTTATACAGATAGCAGAGTAGATATTTCCATGTTTACACAGATAGCCGTGTAGATATTTCCATTTTTACACAGATAGTGTTGCAGATGTTTCCATGTTGATACAGATGGCGGTGTAGATATTTCCATGTTTATGCAGATGTCGGTGTAGATATTTCCATGTTTATGGAAATGGCGGTATAGATATTTACTTGTTCATAGAGATGTCGGTGTAGGTATTTCCATGTTTATAGAGATAGCGGTGTAGGTATTTCCATGTTTATACAGCTAGCGGTGTAGATATTTCCCTGTTTATACAGATAGCGGTGTTGATATTTCCATGTTTATTGGGATAACGGTGTAGGTAATTCAATGTTTATACAGATAGCGGTGTAAATATTTCCATGTTTATACAGAGAGCGGTGGAGATATTTCCATGTTTATACAGATGTCTGTGTAGATATTTCCGTGTTTATACTGATGGCAGAGTAGATATTTGCATGTTTATACAGATGGTGATGTAGATATTTCCATGTTTATACATATGACTGTGTAGGTATTTCCATGTTTATACAGATGTCGGAGTAGATATTTTCATGTTTATAGAGATGGCGGTGTAGATATTTACATGTTTATACAGATAGCGGTGTAGACATTTCCATGTTTATAGAGATAGCGGTGTAGATATTTCCATATTTATACAGATAGTGGTGTAGATATTTCCATGTTTATACAGATGGCTGTGTAGATATTTCCATGTGTATACAGATGGCAGTGTAGATATTTCCATGTTTATAGAGATTGTGGTGTAGATATTTCCATGTTTATACAGATGACAGTGTAGATATTTGTATGTTTATACAGATAGCGGTGTAGATATTCCCATGTTTATAAAGATAGCGGTGTAGATATTTCAATGTTTACAGAGATAGCGGTGTGGATGTTTCCATCTTTGCACAGATTTTGGTGTAGATATTTCCATCTTTACGCAGATAGCGTTGTAGATATTTCCAAGTTTACACATATAGCTGTGTAGATATTTCCATGTTTATACAGATAGCGGAGTAGTTATTTCCATGTTTATACAGGCAGCGGTATAGATAATTCCATGTTTATACAGGTAGCGGTGTTCGCATTTCCATGTATATACAGATAGTGGTGGAGATATTTCCTTGTTTATACAGATCGTGGTGTAGATATTTCCATGTTTATACAGATAGTGGTGTAGATATTTCCAAATTTATACAGGTAGCGGTGTAGATATTTCCATGTTTATACAGATTGTGGTGTAGATATTTCCATCTATCCACAGATGGCAATGTAGATATTTCCATGTTTATACAGATGGTTGTGTAGATATTTCCATGTTTACCCAGATAGCGGTGTACATATTTCCATGTTCTTGAAGATGGCGGTGTGGATATTTCCATGTTTATAGAGATGGCGGTGAAGATATTTCTATGTTGACAGAGATAGCGGTGTAGATATTTCCATGTGTATAGAGATGGCGGTGTAGGTATTTCCATGATTACAGAGATAGTGTTGAAGATATTTCCATGTTTATACAGATAGCGGTGTACATATTTCCATGTTTATACGGATAGCGGTGTAGGTATTTCCATGTTTATACAGATAGCGGTGTAGATATTTCCATGTTTACAGAGATAGCGCTGTAGATATTTCCATCTTTGCACAGATTGCGGTGTAGATATTTCCATCTTTACACAAATAGCTGTGTAGATATTTCCAAGTTTACGCAGATAGCTGTGTAGATATTTCCATGTTTATAGACATTGCGGTGTAGATATTTCCGTGTTTATACAGAGAGCGGTGTAGGTATTTCCATTTTTATACAGGTAGCGGTGTAGATATTTCCATGTTTGTTCAGATCGCAGTGTAGTTATTTCCATCTTTCCACAGATGGCAGTGTAGATATTTCCATGTTTATACAGATGGCGTTGTAGATATTTCCATGTTTATACAGATAGCTTTGTAGATATTTCCATGTTCATGCAGATGGCAGTGTAGATGTTTCCATATTTATAGAGATGGCGGTGTAGATATTTCTATGTTTATAGAGATAGCGGTGTAGATATTTCCATGTGTATAGAGATGGCGGTGCAGGTATTTCCATGTTTATAGAGATAGTGGTGAAGATATTTCCATGTTTATACAGATAGCGGTGTAGATATTTCCATGTTTATACAGATAGCGGTGCTGGTATTTCCCTGTTTACACAGATAGCGGTGTTGGTATTTCCATGTTTATAGAGATAGCGGTGTATATATTTCCATGTTTACAGAGATAGTGGTGTAGACATTTACATCTTTGCGCAGATTGCAGTGTAGATATATCCATCTTTAAACAGATAGCTGTGTAGATATTTCCATGTTCACACAGATATCGTTTTAGATATTTCCTTGTTTATACAGATACCGGTGTAGATATTTCCATGTTTATACAGATAGCAGTGTTGGTATTTCCAAATTATACAGATAGCAGTGTAGATATTTCCATGTTTATACAGCTCGCGGTGTAGATATTTCCATCTTTATGCAGATGGCAGTGTAGATATTTCCATGTTTATTCAGATAGTGGTGTTGATATTTCCATGTTTATACAGATGGCGGAGTAGATAATTCCATGTTTCTGGAGATGGCGGTGTAGATATTTTCAAGTTTATAGAGATTTCGGTGTAGATATTTCCATGTTTATAGAGATAGCGGTGTAGGTATTTCCATGTTTATAGAGATGGTGGTGTAGATATTTCCATGTTTATACAGATGACTGTGTAGATATTTGCATTTTTATACAGATGGCGGCGTAGATATTTCCCTATTTATACAGAGGGTGTTGTAGATATTTTCTTGTTTTTACAGATAGCGGTGTAGGTATTTCCATGTTTATACAGATAGCGGTGTAGATATTTCCATGTTTACGGAGATAGCGGTGTAGATATTTCCATCTTTGCACAGATTGCGGTGTAGATATTTCCATCTTTACACAAATAGCTGTGTAGATATTTCCAAGTTTACACAGATAGCTGGGTAGATATTTCCATGTTTACACAGATAGTGTTGTAGATATTTCCATGTTTATACAGATAGGTGTGTAGATATTTCCAACTTTATTCCGATGGCAGTGTAGATGTTTCCATGTTTATACAGATGGCGGTGTAGATATTTCCAAGTTTATACAGATAGCGGTTTAGATATTTCCATGTTTATACAGATAGCTTTGTAGATATTTCCATGTTTATACTAATAGCGGTGGAGATATTTCCATGTTTATACAGACAGCAATGTAGATATTTCCATGTTTACAGAGATGGCGGTGTAGATATTTCCATGTTTATTGAGATAGCGGAGTAGATATTTCCATGTTTACACTGATGACTGTGTAGGTGTTTCCATTGGTATACAGTTGGCAGTGAAGATATTTCCACGTTTATAGAGATGGTGGTGAAGATATTTCCATGTTTATACAGATGAGTGTGTAGATATTTGCATGTTTATACAGATGGCGGTGTAGATATTTCCATGTTTTAGAGATAGCATTGTAGGTATTTCCAAGTTTATACAGAATGTGGTGGAGGTATTTCCTTGTTTATACAGATCGTGGTGTAGATATTTCCATGCTTATAGAGATCGCGTTGTAGATATTTCCATGTATCCACAGATGGCAGTGTAGATATTTCCTTGTTTATACAGATGGCGGTGTAGATATTTCCATGTTTATACAGATAGCGGTGTAGATATTTCCATGTTCATGTACATGGCAGTGTATATATTTCCATGTTTATAGAGATGTCGGTGGATATATTTCCATGTTTATAGAGATAGCGTTGTAGATATTTCCATGTCTATAGAGATGGCGGTGTAGATATTTCCATGTTCATAGAGATAGTGGTGAAGATATTTCCATGTTTTTACAGATAGCGGTGTAGATATTTCCATGTTTATTCAGATAGCGATGTTGGTATTTCCATGTTTATACGGATGGCATTGTTTGTATTTCTATGTTTATACAGATAGCGGTTTAGATATTTCCATGTTTACTGAGATAGTGGTGTAGATATTTCCATCTTTGCACACATTGCAGTGTAGATATTTCCATCTTTACATAGATAGTTGTGTAGATATTTCCAAGTTTACATATAGCTCTGTAGATATTTCCATGTTAACACAGATAGCGTTTTAGATATTTCCATGTTTATACAGATAGCGGTGTAGATATTTCCATGTTTTTACAGATAGCGGTTTAGTTATTTCTATGTTTACAGGGATAGCGGTGTAGATGTTAACATCTTTGCAAAGATTGCAGTGAAGATATTTCGGTCTATACACACATAGCTGTGTAGATATTTCCAAGTTTAGACACACAGCTGTGTAGATATTTCCATGTTTACACAGATACCGTTTTAGATGTTTCCAAGTTTATACAGATAGCGGTTTAGATATTTCCATGTTTATAAAGATAGCGGTATAGATATTTCCATGATTATAGAGGTATCGGTGTAGATATTTCTATGTTTATAGAGAGATCGGTGTAGATATTTCCATGTGTATGCAAATGGCGGTGTAGATATTTCCATGTTCATAGAGATGGCGGTGTAGATATTTCCATGTTTATAGAGATAGCAGCGTAGATATTTCCATGTTTACACAGATAGCGGTGTAGATATTTCCATCTTTGCACAGATTGCGGTGTAGATATTTCCATCTTTACACAGATAGCTGTGTAGTTATTTCCAAGTTTACACAGATAGCTGTGTAGATATTTCCATGTTCACACAGATAGCGTTGTAGATATTTCCATGTTTATACAGATAGCGGTGTAGATATGTCCACGTTTGCAGAAATAGCGGTGGAGATATGTCCACGTTTATACAGATATCGATGTAGATTTTTCCACGTTTATACAGATAGCGTTGTAGATATTTCCACGTTTATACAGATAGTGGTGTAGATGTTTCCACGTTTTACAGATAGGGGTTTAGATATTTACATGTTTACACAGACAGCGGTGTAGATATTTCCATGTTTACAGAGATAGAGATGTAGATATTTCCATCTTTGCACAGATTGCGGTGTGGACATTTCCATGTTTACACAGATAGCTGTGTAGATATTTCCAAGTTTACACAGATAGCTGTGTAGATATTTCCATGTTTACACAGATAGCGTTGTAGATATTTCCATGTTTATACAGATAGCGGTGTAGTTATTTCCATGATTATACAGATAGCTGTGTAGGTATTACCATGTTTATACTGAAAGCGGTGGAGATATTTCCATGTTTATACTGATACCGATGTAGATATTTCCATGTTTACAGAGATGGCTGTGTAGATATTTCCATGTTTATAGAGATTGCGGTGTAGATATTTCCATATATATAGAGATAGCGGTGTAGTTTTTTCCATGTTTATAGGGATAGTGGAGTAGATATTTCCATGTTTATACAGACGGCTGTGTCGGTATTTCCATGGGTATACAGATGGCAGTGTAGATATTTCCATTTTTATAGAGATGGAGTTGTAGGTAGTTCCATGTTTATACAGATGACTGTGTAGATATTTGCACGTTTATACAGATGGCGGTGTAGATATTTCCATGTTTATAGAGATAGCGGTGTACGTATTTCCATGTTTATACAGAATGCGGTGTAGATATTTCCATGTTTATACACATAGCGGTGTAAATATTTGCAAGTTTATGCAGATAGTGGTGGAGATAATTCCTTGCTTATACAGATCGTGGTGAAGATATTTCCATGTTTATACAGATCACGGTCTAGATATTTCCATATTTATGCAGGTAGTGGTGTAGATATTTCCATGTTTATACAGATCGCGGTGTAGATAATTCCATCTTTCCACAGATGGCAGTATAGATATTCCCATGTTTATACAAATGGCGGTGTAGATATTTCCTTCTTTATACAGATAACGGTGTAGACATTTCCATGTTCATGTAGATGGCGGTGTAGATATTTCCATGTTTATAGAGATGGCGGTGTAGATATTTCTATGTTTATAGAGATAGCGGTGTAGATATTTCCATGTGTATAGAGATGGCGTTGTGGGTATTTCCATGTTTATAGAGATAGTGGTGAAGTTATTTCCATGTTTATACAGATGGCGTTGTAGATATTTCCATGTTTATACAGATATCGGTGTTGGTATTTCCATGTTTATACAGATAGCGGTGTAGATATTTCCATGTTTATACAGATAGTGGTGTAGATATTTCCATGTTTATACAGATAGCGGTGTTGGTATTTCCATGTTTATACAGATAGCGGTGTAGATATTTCCATGTTTATAAAGATAGCGGTGTAGATATTTTCATATTTATACAGATAGCTGTGTAGATAGTTCCATGTTTATTCAGATGGCGGTGTAGATAGTTCCATGTTTCTGGAGATGGCGGTGCAGATATTTTCATATTTATAGAGATGGCGGTTTAGATATTTTCATGTTTATAGAGATTGCGGTGTAGATATTTCCATGTTTATAGAGATAGTGTTGTAGGTATTTCCATGTTTATAGAGACAGTGGTGTAAGTATTTCCATGTTTATACAGATCGCTGTGTAGTTATTTCCATGTGTATACAGA
Source organism: Pan troglodytes (assembly GCF_028858775.2). Classification (NCBI taxonomy): domain Eukaryota; kingdom Metazoa; phylum Chordata; class Mammalia; order Primates; family Hominidae; genus Pan; species Pan troglodytes. Next base: position 2,085,975 of record NC_072410.2, on the reverse strand, counting down.
TGGCAGTGCAGTTTTTTCAATGTTTATAGAGATGGTGGTATAGATATTTCCATGTTTATACAGATGACTGTGTAGATATTTGCATGTTTATAAAGATGGCGTTGTAGATATTTCCATGTTTATAGAGATAACATTGTAGATATTTCCATGTTTATAAAGATAGCGGTGTAGATATTTCCATGTTTATAGAGTTAGCAGAGTAGACATTTCCATATTTATACAGATAGCAGTGTAGATATTTCCATGTTTATTCAGATGGCGGTGTAGATAATTCTATATTTATACAGATGGTGGTGTATATATTTCCTTGTTTATACAGATAGCGGTGAAGATATTTCCATGTTTATACAGATAGTGGTGTAGATATTTCCATGTTTACAGAGATAGCTTTGTAGATATTTCCAAGTTTAAACAGATAGCTGTGTGGATATTTCCATGTTTACCCAGATAGCGTTGTAGATATTTCCATGTTTATACAGATAACGTTGTAGATATTTCCATGTTCATGCAGATAGCGGTGTAGATATGTCCATGCTTATAGAGATAGCGGCGGAGATATGTCCACGTTTATACAGATATCGATGTAGATTTTTCCACGTTTATACAGATAGCGTTGTAGATATTTCCACATTTATACAGATAGCGGTGTAGATATTTCCAAGTTTTACAGATAGCGGTGTAGATATTTACATGTTTACACTGACAGCGGTGTAGATATTTCCATGTTTACAGAGATAGAGATGTAGATATTTCCATCTTTGCACAGATTGCCGTGTGGATATTTCCATGTTTACACAGATAGCTGTGTAGATATTTCCAAGTTTACACAGATAGCTGTGTAGATATTTCCATATTTACAAAGATAGCGTTGTAGATATTTCCATGTTTATACAGATAGCGGTGTAGTTATTTCCATGTTTATACAGATAGCGGTGTAGATATTACCATGTTTATACTGATAGCGTTGGAGATATTTCCATGTTTATACAGATACCGATGTAGATATTTCCATGTTTACAGAGAGGACGGTGTAGATATTTCCATGTTTATAGAGATTGCGGTGTAGATATTTCCATATATATAGAGATAGCGGTGTAGTTATTTCCATGTTTATAGGGATAGTGGAGTAGATATTTCCATGTTCATACAGACGGCAGTGTACGTATTTCCTTGTGTATACAGATGGCAGTGTAGATATTTCCATGTTTATACAGACGGAGGTGTAGGCATTTCCATGTTTATACAGATGACAGTGTAGATATTTCCATGTTTTTACAGGTGGCGGTGTAGATATTTCCATGTTTATACAGAGAGCATTGTGGCTATTTCCATGTTTATACAGATAGCAGTGTAGATATTTCCATGTTTATAGAGATGGCTGTGCAGATATTTCCGTGTTTATACCGATGGCCATGTAGATATCCCATGTTTATACAGATAGTGGTGTAGATATTTCCATGTTTATACAGATGACTGTGTAGGTATTTCCATGTATCTACAGATGGCGGTGTAGATATTTCCATGTTTATAGAAAGAGCCATGGAGATATTTCCATGTTTATACAGATAGCGCTGTAGACTTTTCCATATTCATAGAGATAGCGGTGTAGATATTTCCATGTTTATACAGATAGCTGTGTAGATTTTCCATGTTTACACAGGTAGAGGTGTAGATGTTTCCATGTGTATGCAGATCTCGGTGAAGATATTTCCATCTTTCAAAAGATGGCAGTGTAGACATTTCTATGTTTATAGAGATGGCGGTGTAGATAATTCCATATTTATACACACGGCAGTGTTGTTATTTCCATGTTTATGCTGATGGTGGTGTAGATATTTTCATGTTTATAGAGGTGGCAGTGTACATATTTCTAAGTTTATAGAGATAGCGGTGTAGATATTTCCATGTTTATAGAAATGGCGGTGTAGGTATTTCCATGCTTACAGAGATAGTGGTGTAGATATTTCCATATTTATACAGATAGTGGTGTTGCTATTTCCATATTTATATAGATAGCGGTGTAGATATTTCCATGTTTATACAGCTCGCGGTGTAGATATTTCCATCTTTATACAGATGGCGGTGTAGATATTTCCATATTTATAGAGATAGCCTTGTAGATATTTCCATGATTATACAGATACCGGTGTAGATATTTCCATGTTTATACAGATGGCGGTGTAGAGATTTCCATATTTATAGAGATAGCCTTGTAGATATTTCAATGATTATACAGTTAGCGGTGTAGATATTTCCATGTTTATACAGATAGCGGTGCCAATAATTCCAAGTTTATAGAGATAGCGTTGTAGTTATTTCCATCTTTGCACAGATTGCGGTGTTGTTATTTCCATCTTTACAGAGATAGCGGTGTAGATATTTCCATGTTTACACAGATAGCTGTTTAGATATCTCCATGTTTACACAGATAGCGTTGTAGATATTTCCAGATTTATACAGATAGCGGTGTAGATATTTCCATGTTCATGCAGATAGCGGTGTAGATGTTTCCATGTCTATACAGATAGCGGTGGAGGTATTTCCATGTTTATACAGATCGTGGTGTTGATATTTCCATGTCTATAAAGATAGCGGTGTAGATATTTCCATGTTTATACAGATAGCAGTGTAGATATTTCCAAGTATACAGAGACAGCGGTGTAGATATTTCCATATATGCTAAGATTGCAGTGCAGATATTTCCAACTTTAGACAGATAGTGGTGTACATGTTTCCATGTCTACTCAGATAGCGGTGAAGATATTTCCATGTTAACACAGATAGTGTTGTAGGTATTTCCATGTTTATACAGATAGCGGTGTAGATATTTCCATGTTTATAAAGATAGCGGTGTAGATATTTCCATGGTTATACAGATAGCGGTAGAGATATATCCATGTTTATACAGATAGCGATGTTGATATTTAGATGTTAATACAGAAAGCCTTTGAGATATTTCCATGTTTATACAGATAGCAGTGTAGATATTTCCATGTTTATACAGATAGCGGTGGAGATATTTCCATGTTTATACAGATAGCGGTGTAGGTATTTCCATGTTTACAAAGAGAGCAGTGTAGATACTTTCATATTTCCACAGATTGCGGTCTAGATATTTCCATCTTTACACAGATTGCGATGCACATATTTCCTTGTTTACACTGATATCTGTGTAGATATTTCCATGTTTACACAGATATTGTTGTAGATATTTCCATGTTTATACAAATGGTGTTGTAGGTATTTCCATGTTTATAGAGATGGTGGTGTAGATATTTCCATGTTTATACAGATGACTGTGTAGATATTTGCATGTTTATACAGATGGCGGTGTAGATATTTCCATTTTTATACAGATAGCGGTGTAGATATTTCCATATTTATACAGATAACGGTGTAGAAATTTCCATGTATACACAGATAGCGCTGTAAATGTTTCCATGTTTGTACAGATCACGGTGTAGATATTTCCATGTTTGTAGAGATAGCGGTGTAGATATTTCCGTGTTTAAACAGATAGTGGTTTAGATAATTCCATGTTTATACAGACCGCGGTGTAGATATTTGCATGTTTATACAGATAGCGGTGCAGATATTTCCATGTTTGTACAGATGGCGGTGTTGATATTTCCAACTATACACAGATGACTGTGTAGCTATTTCCATGTTTATACAGATCGTGGTGTAGATATTTCCATGTTTATACAGATCATGATGTAGATATTTCCATGTTTATACAGATCGCGGTGTTGATATTACCATGTTTATAGGGATAGCGGTGCAAATATTTCCACATTTATACAGATAGCGGTGAAGTTATTAGCATGTTTATACAGATAGCGGTGTAGATATTTCCATGTATAAACAGATGTCTGTGTATATATTTCCATGTTTAAACAGATGGCTGTGTAGATATTTCCTTGTTTATACAAATAGCGGTGTAGTTATTTCCATGTTTATACAGATCACGATGTAGATATTTCCTTGCTTATACAAATAGCGGTGTAGTTATTTCCATGATTATACAGATAGCTGTGTAGATATTTCCTTGTTTATACCAATAGCGGTGTAGATATTTCCATGTTTATACAGATCACGGTGTAGATATTTCCTTGTTTATACAAATAGCGGTGTAGTTATTTCCATGTTTATACAGAGAGCGGTGTAGATATTTCCATGTATATACAGATGGCTGTGTAGATGTTTCCATGTTTATACAGATGACTTTGTAGGTATTTCCATGTTTATACAGGTGGCGGTGTAGATATTTCCATGTTTACAGAGATAGCTGTGTAGATATTTCCATGCTTATACACATAGCGGTGTAGATATTTCCATGTTTATACAGATCTCGGTGTAGATATTTCCATGTTTCTACAGATGGCGGTGTTGATGTTTCCATCTATACACAGATTGCCGTGTAGGTATTTCCATGTGTATACAGATGTCATTGTAGATATTTCCATGTTTATACAGATGGTGGTGTAGATATTTCCATGTTTACACAGATGACTGTATAGATATTTCCATGTTTATACAGATGGCAGAGTAGATATTTCCATATTTATACAGATAACGGTGTAGAAATTTCCATGTTTATACAGATAGCGGTGTAAATATTTCCATGTTTATACAGATCACGGTGAAGATATTTCCATGTTTATAGAGATAGCGGTGTAGATATTTCCATGTTTATACAGACCGCGGTTTAGATATTTCCATGATTATACAGATAGCGGTGCAGATATTTCCATGTTTGTACAGATTGCGGTGTTGATATTTCCATCTATACACAGATGACCGTGTAGATATTTCCAAGTTTATACAGATGGCGGCAGAGATATTTCTATGGATATGTAGATGGTGGTGTAGATATTTCCATGTATATACAGATAGCGCTGTACTTATTTCCATGTTTATATAGAGAGCGGTGTAGATATTTCCATGTATGTACACATGCCTGTGTAGATATTTCCATGTTTATACAGATGGCGGTGTAGATATTTCCATGTTTATACAGATAACTTTGTAATTATTTCCATGTTTATACAGATGGCGGTGTAGATATTTCGATGTTTATAGAGATAGCAGTGGAGATATTTCCAGGTTTATACAAATAGCGGTGTAGATATTTCCATGTTTGTATAGATAGCGGTGTAGATATTTCCATTTATATACACATGGCTGTGTAGATATTTCCATGTTTATACAGATAGCTTTGTAAGTATTTCCATGTTTATGCAGATGGCGGTGTAGATATTTCGATGTTTATAGAGATAGCAGTGGAGATATTTCTATGTTTATACAGATAGCGGTGTAGATATTTCCATGTTTATGCTGATCGCGGTGTAGATATTTCCATGTTTATAGAAATGGCGGTGTAGATATTTCCATGTTCATAGAGATAGCGGTGTTGATTTTTCCATGTTTATAGAGATAGCTGTGTGGATATTTCCATGTTTATAGATAGGGGTGAAGATATTTCCATGTTTATAGAGATGGCGATGTAGATATTTCCATGTTTATACAGATCACGGTGTAGATATTTCCAGGTTTATACAGATCACGGTGTAGATATTTCCATGTTTGTACGGATCATGGTGTAGATATTTCCATGTTTAAACAGATCGCAGTGTTGATATTAGCATGTTTATAGGGATAGCGGTGCAAATATTTCCACCTTTATACAGATAGCGGTGTAGTTATTAGCAAGTTTATACAGATAGCGGTGTAGATATTTCCATGTATAAACAGAAGTCTGTGTATATATTTCCATGCTTAAACAGATGGCGTTGTAGATATTTCCTGGTTTATACAAATAGCGGTTTAGTTATTTCCATGTTTATACAGATAGCGTTGAAGATATTTCCATGTATATACAGATGGCTGTGTAGATATTTCCATGTTTATACAGATGGCTGTGTAGATATTTCCATGTTTATACAGATGACTTTGTAGGTATTTCCATGTTTATACAGATGGCGGTGTAGCTATTTCCATGTTTATAGAGATAGCTGTGTAGATATTTCCATGTTTATACAGATCGCGGTGTAGATATTTCCATGTTTATACAGATCGCGCTGTAGATATTTCCATGTTTATACAGATAGCGTTGTAGATATTTCCATGTTTATAGAGACTGCGGTGCAGATATTTCCATCTTTGCGAAGATTTCTGTGTAGATATTTCCATGTTTATACAGATTGCGGTGTAGTTATTTCCATGTTGATACAGATAGCGGTGTAGATATTTCCATGTTTATACAGGTAGCAGTGTAGAAATTCCCATGTTTATACAGATCGCTTTGTAGATATTACTATCTTTCTACAGATGTCAGTGTAGATATTTCCAAGTTTATACTGATGTCTGTGTATATATTTCCATGTTTATACAGATGGCGGTGTAGATATTTCCATGTTTATAGAGACTGCGGTGTAGATATTTCCATCTTTGCACAGATTGCTGTGTAGTTATTTCCAGGTTTATACTGATTGCGGTGTAGTTATTTCCATGTTGATACAGATAGCGGTGTAGATATTTCCATGTTTATACAGGTAGCGGTGTAAAAATTCCCATGTTTATACAGATCGCTTTGTAGATATTTCCATCTTTCTACAGATGTCAGTGTAGATATTTCCAAGTTTATACAGATTTCTGTGTATATATTTCCATGTTTATGCAGATGGCGGTGTAGATATTTCCATGTTTATAGAGATGTCGGTGTAGTTATTTCTATGTTTATAGAGATAGCGGTGTAAATATTTCCATGTTTATAGAGATGGTGGTGTAAGTATTTTCATGTTTATAGAGATAGCGGTGTAGATATTTCCATGTTTATACAGATAGCGGTGATGCTACTTCCATGTTTATACAGATAGCGGTGTAGATATTTCCATGTTTATACAGCTCGCGGTGTAGATATTTGCATCTTTATACAGATGGGAGTCGAGATATTTCCATGTTTATACAGATAGCGGTGTAGATATTTCCATGTCTATAGAGACAGCGGTGTAGGTATTTCCATATTTATACAGATTGTGGTGTAGATATTTCCATCTTTATACATATGGCGGTGTAGATATTTCCATGTTTTTACAGATAGAAGTGAAGTTATTTCCATGTTTATTCAGATAGTGCAGTAGATATTTTGAAGATTATACAGATGGCGGTATAGATATATCCATGTTTCTGAAGATGGCGGTGTAGATATTTTCATGTTTATAGAGATGGCGGTGTAGATATTTCCATGTATATAGAGATTGCAGTGTAGATATTTCCATGTTTATAGACAAATTGGTGTAGGTATTTCCATGTTTATAGAGATAGCAGTGTAGATATTTCCATATTTGTACAGATAGCGGTGTAGGTATTTCCATGTTTATACAGATTGCGGTGTAGATATTTCCTTGTTTCCAAAGATGGCGGTGTAGATATTTCCTTGTTTATACAGACAGCGGTGTAGATATTTCCATGTTTATACAGGTAGCGGTGTAGATATTTCAATGTTTACAGAGATAGCGGTGTAGTTATTTCCATCTTTGCACAGATTGCCGTGTAGATATTTCCATGTTTACGCAGATAGCTGTGTACATATGTCCATATTTATACACAAAGCGGTGTAGATATTTTCATGTTTATACAGATAGCGGTGGAGATATTTCCATGTATACGGAGATAGCTGTGTAGATATTTCCATGTTTATACAGATCACGGAGTAGATGTTTCCATGTTTATAAAGATCATGGTGTAGATATTTCCATGTTTATACAGATCGCGGTGTTGATATTACCATGTTTATAGGGATAGCGGTGCAAATATTTCCACATTTATACAGATATCGGTGTAGTTATTAGCATGTTTATACAGATAGCGGTGTAGATATTTCCATGTATAAACAGATGTCTGTGTATATATGTCCACGTTTAAACAGATGGCGGTGCAGATATTTCCTTGTTTCTACAAATAGCGGTGTAGTTATTTCCATGTTTATACAGATAGCGGTGTAGTTATTTCCAAGTATATACAGATGGCTGCGTAGATATTTCCATGTTTATACAGATGGCTGTGTAGATATTTCCATGTTTATATAGATGACTTTGTAGGTATTTCCATGTTTATACAGATTGGGAAGTAGATATTTTCATGTTTATAGAGATAGCTGTGTAGATATTTCCATGTTTATACGGATAGCGGTGTAGATATTTCCATGTTTATACAGATCGCGGTGTAGATATTTCCATGTTTATACAGATCGCGGTGTACATATTTCCATGTTTATACAGATCGCGGTGTAGATATTTCCATGTTTATACAGATAGCGGTGTAGATATTTCCATGGTTATACAGATAAAGCTGTAGATATTTCCATGTTTATACAGATGGCGGTGTAGATATTTCCATGTTTATAGAGATGGCGGTGTAGATATTTCCATGTTTATAGAGATAGCGGTGTAGATATATCCATGTTCATAGAGATAGCAGTGAGGGTATTTCCATGTTTATACAGATAGCAGTGTAGATATTTCCATTTTTATAGAGATAGCAGTTTAGATATTTCATATTTATACAGATAGCGGTGTAGATATTTCCATGTTTATACAGATTGCGGTGTAGATATTTCCATGTTTATACACATGACTGTGTAGATATTTCCATGTTTATACAGATGGCGGTTTAGATACAGCCATGTTTCTGAATATGGCAGTGTAGATATTTTCATGTTTAAATAGACGGCGGTGTGGATACTTCCATGATTACAGAGATTGCGGTGTAGATATTTCCATGTTTATAGTGCAAGTGGTGTAGGTATTTCCATGTTTATAGAGATAGCGGTGTAGACATTTCCATATTTATACAGGTAGCGGGGTAAGTATTCCCATGTTTATACAGATGGCAGTGTAGGCATTTCCATGTTTCTAAAGATGGCGATGTAGATAATTCCTTGTTTATACAGATAGCGGTGTAGATATTTCCATGTTTATACAGATATCGGTGTAGATATTTCCATGTTTATACAGATAGTGGTGTAGATATTTCCATGTTTATACAGATGGCTGGGTAGATATTTCCATGTGTATACAGATGGCGGTGTTGATATTTCCATGTTTATACATATAGCGGTGTAGATATTTCCATGTTTACATATATAGCGGTAAAGATATTTCCATCTTTGCAAAGACTGTGGTGTAGACATTGCAAACTTTACACAGATAGCGGCGTAGATATTTCCAAGTTTACACAGATACCAGTGTCGAAATTTCCATGTTTACAGAGATATCATTGTAGATATTTCCATGTTTATACAGATTGCGGTGTAGTTATTTACATGATGATACAGATAGCAGTGTAGATATTTTCAGGGTTATACAGATAGTGGTGTGGATATTTCCACGTTTTACAGATAGCTGTGTAGATATTTCCCTGTTTACACAGATAGCGTTGTAAATATTTCCATGTTTACACAGATAGCGTTGTAGATATTTCCATGCTTACACAGATTGCGCTGTAGATATTACCAAGTTTACACAGATAGCTGTGTAGATATTTCCATGTTTACACAGATAGCATTGTAGATATTTCATTGTTTATAGAGATAGCGCTGTAGGTATTTCCATGTTTTTAAAGATACCGGTGTAGGTATTTCCGTGTTTATAAAGATAGCGGTGGAGATATTTCCATGTTTATACAGATAGCGGTGTAAAAATTTCCATGTTTATACAGATAGCGGTGTAGTTATTTCCATGTTTATACAGGTAGCGGTGTAGATATTTCCATGTTTATAGAGACTGCGGTGTACATATTTCCATCTTTGCACAGATTGCTGTGTAGATATTTCCATCTTTATACAGATTGCGGTGTATTTATTTCCATGTTGATACAGATAGCGGTGTAGATATTTCCAGGTTTATACAGGTAGTGGTGTAGAAATTCCCATGTTTATACAGATCACTTTGTAGATATTTCCATCTTTCTACAGATGTCAGTGTAGATATTTCCAAGTTTATACAGATGTCTGTGTACATATTTCCATATTTATACAGATAACGGTGTAGACATTTCCTTGTTTATACAAGTAGCGGTGTAGTTATTTCCATGTTTATACACATAGCGGTGTAGCTATTTCCATCTATATACAGATGGCTGTGTAGATTTTTCCATGTTTATACAGATGGCTGTGTAGAAGTTTCCATGTTTTTACAGATGACTTTGTAGGTATTTCCATGTTTATACAGATGGCGGTGTAGATGTTTCCATGTTTATAGAGATATGTGTGTAGATATTTCCATGTTAATACAGATAGCGGTGTAGATATTTCCATGTTTATACAGATCGCGGTGTAGATATTTCCATGTTTATGCAGATCGCGGTGAAGATATTTCCATGTTTATACAGATGGCGGTGTAGATATTTCCATGTTTTTACAGATATCGGTGTAGATATTTCCATATTTACACAGATTGCGGTGTAGATATTTCCATCTTTCTACAGATGGCATTGTAGATATTTCCATGTTTATACAGATGGTTGTGTGGATATTTCCATGTTTATATAGATCGTGGTGTAGATATTACCATGTGTATACAGATAGCGGTGTAGATATTTCCATGTTTATACAGATCGCAGTGAAGATATTTCCATGTTTATACAGATCGCGGTGTAGATATTTCCATTTTTATACAGATCGCTGTGTAGATATTTCCATGTTTATACAGATAGCGGTGTAGATATTTCCATGTTTATACAGATAGCGGTTTAGATATTTCCATGTTTATAGAGATAGCGGTGTAGGTATTTCCATGTTTATAGACATAGCGGTGTAGGTATTTCCATGTTAATACAGATGGTGGTGTAGATATTTCCATGTTTATTCAGATGACTGTGGAGATATTTCCATGTTTTTACAGATGACAGTGTAGATATTTCAATGTTTATAGAGATGGCGCTGTAAATATTTCCATGTTTATACAGATAACGGTGGAGATATTTCCATGTTTATACAGAGAGCAGTGGAGATATTTCCATGTTTATACACATAGCGGTGTACATATTTCCATGTTTATAGAGACAGCGGTGTAGGTATTTCCATGTTTATACAGATATCGGTGCAGATATTTCCATGTTTACACAGATGACTATGCAGAAATTTCCATATTTATACAGAGGGCTGTGTAGATATTTCTATGTTTATACAGATGGCAGTGTAGATATTTCCATATTCCTACACATGACTGTATAGGTATTTCCATGCTTATACAGATGGCTTTGTAGATATTTCCATGTTTATAGAGATAGCGGTGCAGATATTTCCATGTTTATACAGATAGCGGTGTATATATTTCCATGTTTATACAGATCGTGTTGTAGATATTTCCATGTTTATACAGATATCGGTGTAAATATTTCCATGTTTATACAGATCACGGTGTAGATATTTCCATGTTTATAGAGATAGCGCTGTATATATTTCCATGTTTATACAGATAGCGGTGTAGATATTTCCATGTTTATACAGACCGCGGTGTAGGTATTTCCATGTTTATACTGATAGCGGTGCAGATATTTCCATGTTTGTACAGATGGCGGTGTTGATATTTCCATCTATACACAGATGACTGTGTAGATATTTCCATGTTTATACAGATGGCGGCACAGATATTTCTACGGATATGTAGATGGCGGTGTAGAAATTTCCATGTATATACAGATAGCGGTGTAGTTATTTATATGTTTATATAGAGAGCGGTGTAGATATTTCCATGTATGTACACATGGCTCTGTAGATATTTCCATGTTTATGCAGATGGCGGTGTAGATATTTCCAGGTTTATACAGATAATTTTGTAAGTATTTCCATGTTTATACAGATGGCGGTATAGATATTTCGATGTTTATAGAGATAGCTGTGGAGATATTTCCATGTTTATACAAATAGTGGTGTAGTTATTTCCATGTATATATAGATGGCAGTGTAGATATTTCTATGTATATACAAATGGCTGTGTAGATATTTCCATGTTTATACAGATGGCGGTGTAGGTATTTCCATGTTTATACAGATAACTGTTAGTATTTCCATGTTTATACAGATGGCGGTGTAGATATTTCGATGTTTATAGAGATAGCAGTGGAGATATTTCCATGTTTATACAGATAGCGTTGTAGATATTTCCATGTTTATACAGATCGTGGTGTAGATATTTCTAAGTTTATTCAGATAGCGGTGTAGATATTTCCATGTTTTTACAGATATCGGTGTAGATATTACCATGTTTACACAGATTGAGGTGTAGATATTTCCATCTTTCTACAGATGGCATTGTAGATATTTCCATGTTTATACAGATAGCGGTGTATATAATTCCATGTTTATACAGATCGTGGTGTAGATATTTCCATGTTTATACAGATACCGGTGTAGATATTTCCATGTTTATACAGACCGCAGTGTAGATATTTCCATGTTTATAGAGATAGCAGTGTCGATATTTCCAAGTTTGTACAGATGGCGGTGTTGATGTTTCCATTTATACACAGATTGCCGTGTAGGAATTTACATGTGTATACAGATGGCATTGTAGATATTTCCATGTTTATACAAATGGTGGTGTAGATATTTCCATGTATACACAGATGACTGTATAGGTATTTCCATGTTTATACAGATGGCGGTGTAGATATTTCCATGTTTATAGGGATAGCGGTGTAGATATTTCCATATTTATACAGATTACGGTGTAGATATTTCCTTGTTTATACAAATAGCGGTGTTGTTATTTCCATGTTTATACAGATAGCGGTGTAGATATTTCCATGTATATACAGATGGCTGTGTAGATACTTCCATGTTTATACAGATGGCTGTGTAGATGTTTCCATGTTTACACAGTTGACTTTGCAGGTATTTCCATGTTTATACAGATGGCGGTGTAGATATTTCATGTTTATAGAGATAGCTGTGTAGATATTTCCATGTTTATACAGATAGCGGTGTAGGTATTTCCATGTTCATACAGATCGCGGTGTAGATATTTCCATCTTTCTACAGATGGCATTGTAGATATTTCCATGTTTATACAGATGGCATTGTAGATATTTCCATGTTTATACAGATAGCGGTGGAGATATTTCCATGTTTATACGGAGAGCAGTGGAGATATTTCCATGTTTATACACATAGCGATGTACATATTTCCATGTTTATAGAGACAGCGGTGTAGGTATTTCCATGTTTATACAGATATCGGTGCAGATATTTCCATGTTTACACAGATGACTATGCAGATATTTCCATATTTATACAGAGGGCTGTGTAGATATTTCTATGTTTATACAGATGGCAGTGTAGATATTTCCATGTTCCTACACATGACTGTGTAGGTATTTCCATGTTTATAGAGATGGTTTTGTAGATATTTCCATGTTTATGGGGATAGCGGTGCATATATTTCCATGTTTATACAGATAGCGGTGTTTATATTTCCATGTTTATACAGATCGTAGTGTAGATATTTCCATGTTTATACAGATACCGGTGTAGATATTTCCATGTTTATACAGACCGCATTGTAGATATTTCCATGTTTATAGAGATAGCAGTGTAGATATTTCCATGTTTGTACAGATGGCGGTGTTGATGTTTCCATCTGTACACAGATTGCCGCGTAGGTATTTTCATGTGTATACAGATGGCATTGTAGATATTTCCATGTTTATACACATGGTGGTGTAGATATTTCCATGTTTACACAGATGACTGTATAGGTATTTCCATGTTCATACAGATGGCGGTGTAGATATTTCCATGTTTATAGAGATAGCGGTGTAGATATTTCCATATTAATACAGATAACGGTGTAGATATTTCCTTGTTTATACAAGTAGCGGTGTAGTTATTTCCATGTTTATACACATAGCTGTGTAGCTATTTCCATGTATATACAGATGGCTGTGTAGATATTTCCATGTTTATACAGATGGCTGTGTAGAAGTTTCCATGTTTATACCGATGACTTTGTAGGTAATTCCATGTTTATACAGATGGCGGTGTAGATGTTTCCATGTTTATAGAGATATGTGTGTAGATATTTCCATGTTAATACAGATAGCGGTGTAGATATTTCCATGTTTATACTGATCGCGGTGTAGATATTTCCATGTTTATAAAGATGGTGGTGTAGATATTTCCATGTTTATACAGATAGCGGTGTAGATATTTCCATGTTTTTACAGATATCGGTGTAAATATTTCCATGTTTATACAGATCACGGTGTAGATATTTCCATGTTTATAGACATACCGGTGTATATATTTCCATGTTTATACAGATAGCCGTGTAGATATTTCCATGTTTATACAGACCGCGGTGTAGATATTTCCATGTTTATACTGATAGCGGGGCAGATACTTCCATGCTTGTACAGATGGCGGTGTTGATATTTCCATCTATACACAGATGACCGTGTAGATATTTCCATGTTTATACAGATGGCGGCACAGATATTTCTATGGATATGTAGATGGCGGTGTAGATATTTCCATGTATATACAGATAGCGGTGTAGTTATTTATATGTTTATATAGAGAGCGGTGTAGATATTTCCATGTGTGTACACATGGCTCTGTAGATATTTCCATGTTTATGCAGATGGCGGTGTAGATATTTCCATGTTTATACAGATAACTTTGTAAGTATTTCCATGTTTATACAGATGGCGGTGTAGATATTTCGATGTTTATAGAGATAGCTGTGGAGATATTTCCATGTTTATACGAATAGCAGTGTAGTTATTTCCATGTTTATATAGATGGCGTTGTAGATATTTCTATGTATATACAAATGGCTGTGTAGATATTTCCATGTTTATACAGATCGCGGTGAAGATATTTCCATGTTTATACAAATAGTGGTGTAGATATTTCCATGTTTTTACAGATATCGGTGTAGATATTTCCATGTTTTCACAGATTGCGGTGTAGATATATCCATCTCTCTACAGATGGCATTGTAGATATTTCCATGATTATACAGATGGCGGTGTAGATATTTCCATGTTTATATAGATGGTTGTGTAGATATTACCATGTTTATACAGATAGCTTTGTAGACATTTCCATGTTTATACAGATCGAGGTGAACATATTTCCATATTTATACAGATCGCGGTGTAGATATTTCCATGTTTATACAGATCGCGGTGTAGATATTTCCACGTTTATACAGATCATGGTGTAGATATTTCCATGTTTATACAGATACCGGTGTAGGTATTTCCATGTTTATAGACATAGCGGTGTAGCTATTTCCATGTTTATATAGATGGCGTTGTAGATATTTGCATGTTTATGAAGATAACGGTGGAGATACTTCCATGTTTATAGAGACAGCAGTGGAGATATTTCCATGTTTATATACATAGCGGTGTACATATTTCCATGTTTATAGAGACAGCGGTGTAGGTATTTCCATGTTTATACAGATAGCGGTGCAGATATTTCCATGTTTCTACAGATGCCTATGCAGATATCTCCATATTTATACAGAGGGCTGTGTAGATATTTCTATGTTCATACAGATGGCAGTGTAGATATTGACATGATCCTACACATGACTATGTAGGTATTTCCATGTTTATACAGATGGCTTTGTAGATATTTGCATGTCTATAGAGATAGAAGTGCAGATATTTCCATGTTTATACAGATAGCGGTGTATATATTTCCATGTTTATACAGATCGTGGTGTAGATATTTCCATGTTTATACAAATACCGGTGTAGATATTTCCACGTTTATACAGACCGCAGTGTAGATATTTCCATGTTTATAGAGATAGCAGTGTAGATATTTCCAAGTTTGTACAGATGGCGGTGTTCAAGTTTCCATCTATACAGAGATTGCCGTGTAGGTATTTCCATATGTATACAGATGTCATTGTAGATATTTCCTTGTTTATACAGATGGTGGTGTAGATATTTCCATGTTTACACAGATGACAGTATAGGTATTTCCATCTTTATACAGATGGCGGTGTAGATATTTCCATGTTTATAGAGATAGCGGCGTAGATATTTCCATATTTATACAGATAACGGTGTAGAAATTTCTTTGTTTATACAGATAGCGGTGTACATATTTCCATGTTTATACAGATCGCCGTGTAGATATTTCCATGTTTATACAGATAGCGGTGTAGATATTTCCATGTTTTTACTGACATCGGTGTAGATATTTCCATTTTTACACAGATTGCGGTGTAGATATTTCCATCTTTCTACAGATGGCATTGTAGATATTTCCATGTTTATACAGATGGCGGTGTAGATATTTCCATGTTTATATAGATGGTGATGTAGATATTACCATGTTTATACAGATAGCGGTGTAGATATTTCCATGTTTATACAGATCGCGGTGAAGATATTTCCATGTTTATATAGATCGCAGTGTAGAAATTTCCATGTTTATACAGATGGCGGTGTAGATATTTCCATGTTTATACAGATAGCTTTGTAGGTATTTCCATGTTTATACAGATAGCGGTGTAGATATTTCCATGTTTATACAGATAGCGGTGTAGATATTTCCATGTTTATACAGATCGTGGTGAAGATATTTCCATGTTTATACAGATCGCGGTGTAGATATTTCCATGTTTATACGGATCGCGTTGTGGATATTTCCATGTTTACAGATAGCGGTATAGATATTTCCATGTTTATACAGATGCCTATGCAGATATTTCCATATTTATACAGAGGGCTTTTTAGATATTTCCATGTATATACAGACGGCAGTGTACATATTTCCATGTTCCTACACATGACTGTGTAGGTATTTCCATGTTTATACAGATGGCTTTGCAGGTAATTCCTTGTTTACAGAGATAGTGGTGTGGATATTTCCATGTTTATACAGATAGCGGTGTAAATATTTCAATGTTTATACAGATCTTGGTGTAGATATTTCCATGTTTATACAGATACCGGTGTAGATATTTCCATGTTACTACAGAACGCAGTGTAGATATATCCATGTTTATAGAGATAGCGGTGTAGATATTTCCATGTTTGTACAGATGGCGGTGTTGATGTTTCCATCTATACACAGATTGCCGTGTAGGTATTTCCATGTGTATACAGATGGCATTGTAGATATTTCCATGTTTATACAGATGGTGGTGTAGATATTTCCATGTTTCTAGAGATGGCGTTGTAGGTATTTCCATGTTTATACAGCTAAAGGTGTAGATATTTCCATGTTTATACAGATAACTTTGTAAATATTTGCATGTTTATACAGATGGCGGTGTAGAGATTTCGATGTTTATAGAGATAGCAGTGGAGATATTTCCATGTTTATACAGATAGTGGTGTAGATATTTCCATGTTTATACTGATCGTGGTGTAGATATTTCCATTTTTATAGCGATGGCGGTGTATATATTTCCATGTTCATAGAGATAGCTGTGTTGATTTTTTAATGTTTATAGAGATGGCGGTGTGGATATTTCCATGTTTATACAGATCACGGTGTAGATATTTCCATGTTTATACAGATCGCGGTGTAGATATTTCCATGTTTATACAGATCATGGTGTAGATATTTCCATGTTTATACAGATCGCGGTGTTGGTATTACCATGCTTATAGGGATAGCGGTGCAAATATTTCCACATTTATACAGATAGCGGTGTAGTTATTAGCATGTTTACACAAATAGCTGTGTAGATACTTCCATGTATAAACAGATGTCTGTGTATATATTTCCATGTTTATACAGATGGCGGTGTAGATATTTCCTTGTTTATACAAATAGCGGTGTAGATATTTCCATGCTTATACAAATAGCGGTGTAGATATTTCCTTGTTTATACAAAAAGCGGTGTAGATATTTCCATGTTTATACAGATCACGGTGTAGTTATTTCCTTCTTTATACAAATAGCGGTGTAGTTATTTACATGTTTATACAGATAGCGGTGTAGATATTTCCATGTATATATAGATGGCTGTGTAGATATTTCTATGTTTATACAGATGGCTGTGTAGATGTTTCCATGTTTATACTTATGACTTTGTAGGTATTTCCATGTTTATACAGATAGGGGTGTAGATATTTCCATGTTGATAGAGATGGCGGTGGAGATATTTCCATGTTTATACAGATCACGGTATAGATGTTTCCATGTTTATACAGATCATGGTGTAGATATTTCCATGTTTATACAGATCGCGGTGTTGATATTACCATGTTTATAGGGATAGCATTGCAAATATTTCCACATTTATACAGATAGAGGTGTAGTTATTAGCATGTTTATACAGATAGCGGTGTAGATATTTCCATGTATAAACAGATGTCTGTGTATATATTTCCATGTTTAAACAGATGGCGGTGTAGTTATTTCCTTGTTTATACAAATAGCGGTGTAGTTATTTCTATGTTTATACAGATAGCGGTGTAGATATTTCCACGTATATACAGATGGCTGTGTAGATATTTCCATGTTTATACAGATGGCTTTGTAGATATTTCCATGTTTATACAGATGACTTTGTAGGTATTCCCATGTTTATTCAGATGGCGGTGTAGATATTTCCATGTTTATAGAGATAGCTGTGTAGATATTTCCATGTTTATACAGAGGGCGGTGTAGATATTTCCATGTTTATACAGATCGTGGTGTAGATATTTCCATGTTTATACAGATCGCGGTGTAGATATTTCCATGTTTATACAGATCGCAGTGTAGATATTTCCATGTTTATACAGATCGCAGTGTTGATATTTCCATGTTTATACAGATATCGGTGTAGGTATTTCCATGTTTATACAGATATCGCTGTAGATATTTCCATGTTTATACAGATGGCGGTGTAGATTCTTCCATGTTTATAGAGATGGCGGTGTAGATATTTCCATGTATATAGAGATAGCGGTGTAGATATATCCATGTTCATAGAGATAGCAGTGAGGGCATTTCCATGTTTAAACAGATAGCAGTGTAGATATTTCCATTGTTATAGAGATAGCCGTTTATATATTTCATATTTATACAGATAGCGGTGTAGATATTTCCATGTTTATACAGATTGCGGTGTAGATATTTCCATGTTTATACCCATGACTGTGTAGGTATTTCCATGTTTCTACAGATGGCTTTGTAGATATTTCCATGTTTATAGAGATAGCGGTGCAGATATTTCCATGTTTATACAGATAGCGGTGTAGATATTTCCATGTTTATAGAGATAGCAGTGGAGATATTTCCATGTTTATACAGATAGCGGTGTAGATATTTCCATGTTTACACTGATCACGGTGTAGATATTTTCATGTTTATACATATGGCGATGTAGATATTTCCATATTTGTACAGATGTCTGCGTACATATTTCAATGTGTATACAGATGGTATTGTAGGTGTTTCCATGTTTATACAGATGGTGGTGTAGGTTTTTCCATGTTTATTCGGTTGACTCTGTAGATATTTCCATGTTTTTACAGATGGCAGTGTAGATATTTCAATGTTTATAGAGATGGCGTTGTAGATATATCCATGTTTATTCAGATAAATATGGACATATTTATATGTTTATACAGACAGCAGTGGAGATATTACCATGTTTATACACATAGCGGTGTACATATTTCCATGCTTATAGAGACAGCGGTGTTGGTATTCCCATGTTTATACAGATAGTGGTGCGGATATTTCCATGTTTATACAGATGCCTATGCAGATATTTCCATATTTATACAGAGGGCTGTGTAGATATTTCCATGTTTATACAGATGGCATTGTAGATATTTCCATGTTCCTACACATGACTGTGTAGGTATTTCCATGTTTATACAGATGGCTTTGCAGGTATATCCTTGTTTATAGAGATAGCGGTGTAGATATTTCCATGTTTATACAGATAGCGGTGTAAATATTTCCATGTTTTATACAGATCGTGGGGTACATATTTCCTTGTTTATACAGATACCGGTGTAGATATTTCCATGTTTCTACAGACCGCAGTGTAGATATTTCCATGTTTATACAGATAGCGGTGTAGATATTTCAATGTCTGTACCGATGGTGGTGTTGATGTTTCCATCTATACACAGATTGCCGTGTAGGTATTTCCATGTGTATACAGATGGCATTGTAGATATTTCCATGTTTATACAGATGGTGGTGAAGTTATTTCCATGTTTCTAGACATGGCGTTGTAGGTATTTCCCTGTTTATACAGATAACGGTGTAGATATTTCCATGTTTATACAGATAGCGGTGTAAATATTTCCATGTTTATACAGATCACGGTGTAGATATTTCCATGTTTATAGAGATAGCGGTGTAGATATTTCCATGTTTATACAGATAGCTGTTTAGATATTTCCATGTTTATACAGACCGCGGTGTAGTTCTTTCCATGTTTATACAGATTTTGGTGTAGATATTTCCATGTTTATACAGATCGTGGTGAAGATATTTCCATGTTTATACAGACCGCGGTGTAGATATTTCCATGTTTGTACAGATGGCGGTGTTGATATTTCCATCTATACACAGATGACCGTGTAGATATTTCCATGTTTTTACAGATGGCGGCGCAGATATTTCCATGGATATGTAGATGGCGGTGTAGATATTTCCATGTTTATACAGATAACGGTGTAGTTATTTCCATGTTTATATAGATAGCGGTGTAGATATTTCAATGTATATACACAAGGCTGTGTGGGTATTTCCATGTTTATACAGATGGCGGTGTAGATATTTCCATGTTTATACAGATATCTTTGTAAGTATTTCCATGTTTATATAGATGGCGGTGTAGATATTTCGATGTTTATAGAGATAGCAGTGGAGACATTTCCATGTTTATACAGAAGGCGGTGTAGGTATTTCCATGTTTATAGAGATAGATGTGTAGATGTTTCCATGTTTATACAGATAGCGGTGTAGATATTTCCATGTTTATACAGACAGCAGTGGAGATATTTCCATGTTTATACACATAGCGGTGTACATATTTCCATGTTTATAGAGACAGCGGTGTAGGTATTTCCATGTTTATACACATAGCGGTGAAGGTATTTCCATGTTTATACAGATGCCTATGCAGATATTTCCATATTTATACAGAGGGCTGTGTAGATATTTCCATATTTATACAGAAGGCAGTGTATATATTTCCATGTTCCTACACATGACTGTGTAGGTATTTCCATGTTTATACAGATGGCTTTGTAGATATTTCCATGTTTATAGAGATAGCGGTGCAGATATTTCCATGTTTATAGAGATAGCGGTTTAGATATTTCCATGTTTATACAGATCGCGGTGTAGATATTTCCATGTTTATACAGATCGTGGTGTAGATATTTCTAAGTTTATTCAGATAGCGGTGTAGATATTTCCATGTTTTTACAGATATCGGTGTAGATATTACCATGTTTACACAGATTGAGGTGTAGATATTTCCATCTTTCTACAGATGGCATTGTAGATATTTCCATGTTTATACAGATAGCGGTGTATATAATTCCATGTTTATACAGATCGTGGTGTAGATATTTCCATGTTTATACAGATACCGGTGTAGATATTTCCATGTTTATACAGACCGCAGTGTAGATATTTCCATGTTTATAGAGATAGCAGTGTCGATATTTCCAAGTTTGTACAGATGGCGGTGTTGATGTTTCCATTTATACACAGATTGCCGTGTAGGAATTTACATGTGTATACAGATGGCATTGTAGATATTTCCATGTTTATACAAATGGTGGTGTAGATATTTCCATGTATACACAGATGACTGTATAGGTATTTCCATGTTTATACAGATGGCGGTGTAGATATTTCCATGTTTATAGGGATAGCGGTGTAGATATTTCCATATTTATACAGATTACGGTGTAGATATTTCCTTGTTTATACAAATAGCGGTGTTGTTATTTCCATGTTTATACAGATAGCGGTGTAGATATTTCCATGTATATACAGATGGCTGTGTAGATACTTCCATGTTTATACAGATGGCTGTGTAGATGTTTCCATGTTTACACAGTTGACTTTGCAGGTATTTCCATGTTTATACAGATGGCGGTGTAGATATTTCATGTTTATAGAGATAGCTGTGTAGATATTTCCATGTTTATACAGATAGCGGTGTAGGTATTTCCATGTTCATACAGATCGCGGTGTAGATATTTCCATCTTTCTACAGATGGCATTGTAGATATTTCCATGTTTATACAGATGGCATTGTAGATATTTCCATGTTTATACAGATAGCGGTGGAGATATTTCCATGTTTATACGGAGAGCAGTGGAGATATTTCCATGTTTATACACATAGCGATGTACATATTTCCATGTTTATAGAGACAGCGGTGTAGGTATTTCCATGTTTATACAGATATCGGTGCAGATATTTCCATGTTTACACAGATGACTATGCAGATATTTCCATATTTATACAGAGGGCTGTGTAGATATTTCTATGTTTATACAGATGGCAGTGTAGATATTTCCATGTTCCTACACATGACTGTGTAGGTATTTCCATGTTTATAGAGATGGTTTTGTAGATATTTCCATGTTTATGGGGATAGCGGTGCATATATTTCCATGTTTATACAGATAGCGGTGTTTATATTTCCATGTTTATACAGATCGTAGTGTAGATATTTCCATGTTTATACAGATACCGGTGTAGATATTTCCATGTTTATACAGACCGCATTGTAGATATTTCCATGTTTATAGAGATAGCAGTGTAGATATTTCCATGTTTGTACAGATGGCGGTGTTGATGTTTCCATCTGTACACAGATTGCCGCGTAGGTATTTTCATGTGTATACAGATGGCATTGTAGATATTTCCATGTTTATACACATGGTGGTGTAGATATTTCCATGTTTACACAGATGACTGTATAGGTATTTCCATGTTCATACAGATGGCGGTGTAGATATTTCCATGTTTATAGAGATAGCGGTGTAGATATTTCCATATTAATACAGATAACGGTGTAGATATTTCCTTGTTTATACAAGTAGCGGTGTAGTTATTTCCATGTTTATACACATAGCTGTGTAGCTATTTCCATGTATATACAGATGGCTGTGTAGATATTTCCATGTTTATACAGATGGCTGTGTAGAAGTTTCCATGTTTATACCGATGACTTTGTAGGTAATTCCATGTTTATACAGATGGCGGTGTAGATGTTTCCATGTTTATAGAGATATGTGTGTAGATATTTCCATGTTAATACAGATAGCGGTGTAGATATTTCCATGTTTATACTGATCGCGGTGTAGATATTTCCATGTTTATAAAGATGGTGGTGTAGATATTTCCATGTTTATACAGATAGCGGTGTAGATATTTCCATGTTTTTACAGATATCGGTGTAAATATTTCCATGTTTATACAGATCACGGTGTAGATATTTCCATGTTTATAGACATACCGGTGTATATATTTCCATGTTTATACAGATAGCCGTGTAGATATTTCCATGTTTATACAGACCGCGGTGTAGATATTTCCATGTTTATACTGATAGCGGGGCAGATACTTCCATGCTTGTACAGATGGCGGTGTTGATATTTCCATCTATACACAGATGACCGTGTAGATATTTCCATGTTTATACAGATGGCGGCACAGATATTTCTATGGATATGTAGATGGCGGTGTAGATATTTCCATGTATATACAGATAGCGGTGTAGTTATTTATATGTTTATATAGAGAGCGGTGTAGATATTTCCATGTGTGTACACATGGCTCTGTAGATATTTCCATGTTTATGCAGATGGCGGTGTAGATATTTCCATGTTTATACAGATAACTTTGTAAGTATTTCCATGTTTATACAGATGGCGGTGTAGATATTTCGATGTTTATAGAGATAGCTGTGGAGATATTTCCATGTTTATACGAATAGCAGTGTAGTTATTTCCATGTTTATATAGATGGCGTTGTAGATATTTCTATGTATATACAAATGGCTGTGTAGATATTTCCATGTTTATACAGATCGCGGTGAAGATATTTCCATGTTTATACAAATAGTGGTGTAGATATTTCCATGTTTTTACAGATATCGGTGTAGATATTTCCATGTTTTCACAGATTGCGGTGTAGATATATCCATCTCTCTACAGATGGCATTGTAGATATTTCCATGATTATACAGATGGCGGTGTAGATATTTCCATGTTTATATAGATGGTTGTGTAGATATTACCATGTTTATACAGATAGCTTTGTAGACATTTCCATGTTTATACAGATCGAGGTGAACATATTTCCATATTTATACAGATCGCGGTGTAGATATTTCCATGTTTATACAGATCGCGGTGTAGATATTTCCACGTTTATACAGATCATGGTGTAGATATTTCCATGTTTATACAGATACCGGTGTAGGTATTTCCATGTTTATAGACATAGCGGTGTAGCTATTTCCATGTTTATATAGATGGCGTTGTAGATATTTGCATGTTTATGAAGATAACGGTGGAGATACTTCCATGTTTATAGAGACAGCAGTGGAGATATTTCCATGTTTATATACATAGCGGTGTACATATTTCCATGTTTATAGAGACAGCGGTGTAGGTATTTCCATGTTTATACAGATAGCGGTGCAGATATTTCCATGTTTCTACAGATGCCTATGCAGATATCTCCATATTTATACAGAGGGCTGTGTAGATATTTCTATGTTCATACAGATGGCAGTGTAGATATTGACATGATCCTACACATGACTATGTAGGTATTTCCATGTTTATACAGATGGCTTTGTAGATATTTGCATGTCTATAGAGATAGAAGTGCAGATATTTCCATGTTTATACAGATAGCGGTGTATATATTTCCATGTTTATACAGATCGTGGTGTAGATATTTCCATGTTTATACAAATACCGGTGTAGATATTTCCACGTTTATACAGACCGCAGTGTAGATATTTCCATGTTTATAGAGATAGCAGTGTAGATATTTCCAAGTTTGTACAGATGGCGGTGTTCAAGTTTCCATCTATACAGAGATTGCCGTGTAGGTATTTCCATATGTATACAGATGTCATTGTAGATATTTCCTTGTTTATACAGATGGTGGTGTAGATATTTCCATGTTTACACAGATGACAGTATAGGTATTTCCATCTTTATACAGATGGCGGTGTAGATATTTCCATGTTTATAGAGATAGCGGCGTAGATATTTCCATATTTATACAGATAACAGTGTAGAAATTTCTTTGTTTATACAGATAGCGGTGTACATATTTCCATGTTTATACAGATCGCCGTGTAGATATTTCCATGTTTATACAGATAGCGGTGTAGATATTTCCATGTTTTTACTGACATCGGTGTAGATATTTCCATTTTTACACAGATTGCGGTGTAGATATTTCCATCTTTCTACAGATGGCATTGTAGATATTTCCATGTTTATACAGATGGCGGTGTAGATATTTCCATGTTTATATAGATGGTGATGTAGATATTACCATGTTTATACAGATAGCGGTGTAGATATTTCCATGTTTATACAGATCGCGGTGAAGATATTTCCATGTTTATATAGATCGCAGTGTAGAAATTTCCATGTTTATACAGATGGCGGTGTAGATATTTCCATGTTTATACAGATAGCTTTGTAGGTATTTCCATGTTTATACAGATAGCGGTGTAGATATTTCCATGTTTATACAGATAGCGGTGTAGATATTTCCATGTTTATACAGATCGTGGTGAAGATATTTCCATGTTTATACAGATCGCGGTGTAGATATTTCCATGTTTATACGGATCGCGTTGTGGATATTTCCATGTTTACAGATAGCGGTATAGATATTTCCATGTTTATACAGATGCCTATGCAGATATTTCCATATTTATACAGAGGGCTTTTTAGATATTTCCATGTATATACAGACGGCAGTGTACATATTTCCATGTTCCTACACATGACTGTGTAGGTATTTCCATGTTTATACAGATGGCTTTGCAGGTAATTCCTTGTTTACAGAGATAGTGGTGTGGATATTTCCATGTTTATACAGATAGCGGTGTAAATATTTCAATGTTTATACAGATCTTGGTGTAGATATTTCCATGTTTATACAGATACCGGTGTAGATATTTCCATGTTACTACAGAACGCAGTGTAGATATATCCATGTTTATAGAGATAGCGGTGTAGATATTTCCATGTTTGTACAGATGGCGGTGTTGATGTTTCCATCTATACACAGATTGCCGTGTAGGTATTTCCATGTGTATACAGATGGCATTGTAGATATTTCCATGTTTATACAGATGGTGGTGTAGATATTTCCATGTTTCTAGAGATGGCGTTGTAGGTATTTCCATGTTTATACAGCTAAAGGTGTAGATATTTCCATGTTTATACAGATAACTTTGTAAATATTTGCATGTTTATACAGATGGCGGTGTAGAGATTTCGATGTTTATAGAGATAGCAGTGGAGATATTTCCATGTTTATACAGATAGTGGTGTAGATATTTCCATGTTTATACTGATCGTGGTGTAGATATTTCCATTTTTATAGCGATGGCGGTGTATATATTTCCATGTTCATAGAGATAGCTGTGTTGATTTTTTAATGTTTATAGAGATGGCGGTGTGGATATTTCCATGTTTATACAGATCACGGTGTAGATATTTCCATGTTTATACAGATCGCGGTGTAGATATTTCCATGTTTATACAGATCATGGTGTAGATATTTCCATGTTTATACAGATCGCGGTGTTGGTATTACCATGCTTATAGGGATAGCGGTGCAAATATTTCCACATTTATACAGATAGCGGTGTAGTTATTAGCATGTTTACACAAATAGCTGTGTAGATACTTCCATGTATAAACAGATGTCTGTGTATATATTTCCATGTTTATACAGATGGCGGTGTAGATATTTCCTTGTTTATACAAATAGCGGTGTAGATATTTCCATGCTTATACAAATAGCGGTGTAGATATTTCCTTGTTTATACAAAAAGCGGTGTAGATATTTCCATGTTTATACAGATCACGGTGTAGTTATTTCCTTCTTTATACAAATAG
The DNA here is from genome assembly GCF_028858775.2 of Pan troglodytes. NCBI lineage: Eukaryota > Metazoa > Chordata > Mammalia > Primates > Hominidae > Pan > Pan troglodytes. Next base: position 2,058,851 of record NC_072410.2, on the reverse strand, counting down.
CGGTGTAGTTATTTACATGTTTATACAGATAGCGGTGTAGATATTTCCATGTATATATAGATGGCTGTGTAGATATTTCTATGTTTATACAGATGGCTGTGTAGATGTTTCCATGTTTATACTTATGACTTTGTAGGTATTTCCATGTTTATACAGATAGGGGTGTAGATATTTCCATGTTGATAGAGATGGCGGTGGAGATATTTCCATGTTTATACAGATCACGGTATAGATGTTTCCATGTTTATACAGATCATGGTGTAGATATTTCCATGTTTATACAGATCGCGGTGTTGATATTACCATGTTTATAGGGATAGCATTGCAAATATTTCCACATTTATACAGATAGAGGTGTAGTTATTAGCATGTTTATACAGATAGCGGTGTAGATATTTCCATGTATAAACAGATGTCTGTGTATATATTTCCATGTTTAAACAGATGGCGGTGTAGTTATTTCCTTGTTTATACAAATAGCGGTGTAGTTATTTCTATGTTTATACAGATAGCGGTGTAGATATTTCCACGTATATACAGATGGCTGTGTAGATATTTCCATGTTTATACAGATGGCTTTGTAGATATTTCCATGTTTATACAGATGACTTTGTAGGTATTCCCATGTTTATTCAGATGGCGGTGTAGATATTTCCATGTTTATAGAGATAGCTGTGTAGATATTTCCATGTTTATACAGAGGGCGGTGTAGATATTTCCATGTTTATACAGATCGTGGTGTAGATATTTCCATGTTTATACAGATCGCGGTGTAGATATTTCCATGTTTATACAGATCGCAGTGTAGATATTTCCATGTTTATACAGATCGCAGTGTTGATATTTCCATGTTTATACAGATATCGGTGTAGGTATTTCCATGTTTATACAGATATCGCTGTAGATATTTCCATGTTTATACAGATGGCGGTGTAGATTCTTCCATGTTTATAGAGATGGCGGTGTAGATATTTCCATGTATATAGAGATAGCGGTGTAGATATATCCATGTTCATAGAGATAGCAGTGAGGGCATTTCCATGTTTAAACAGATAGCAGTGTAGATATTTCCATTGTTATAGAGATAGCCGTTTATATATTTCATATTTATACAGATAGCGGTGTAGATATTTCCATGTTTATACAGATTGCGGTGTAGATATTTCCATGTTTATACCCATGACTGTGTAGGTATTTCCATGTTTCTACAGATGGCTTTGTAGATATTTCCATGTTTATAGAGATAGCGGTGCAGATATTTCCATGTTTATACAGATAGCGGTGTAGATATTTCCATGTTTATAGAGATAGCAGTGGAGATATTTCCATGTTTATACAGATAGCGGTGTAGATATTTCCATGTTTACACTGATCACGGTGTAGATATTTTCATGTTTATACATATGGCGATGTAGATATTTCCATATTTGTACAGATGTCTGCGTACATATTTCAATGTGTATACAGACGGTATTGTAGGTGTTTCCATGTTTATACAGATGGTGGTGTAGGTTTTTCCATGTTTATTCGGTTGACTCTGTAGATATTTCCATGTTTTTACAGATGGCAGTGTAGATATTTCAATGTTTATAGAGATGGCGTTGTAGATATATCCATGTTTATTCAGATAAATATGGACATATTTATATGTTTATACAGACAGCAGTGGAGATATTACCATGTTTATACACATAGCGGTGTACATATTTCCATGCTTATAGAGACAGCGGTGTTGGTATTCCCATGTTTATACAGATAGTGGTGCGGATATTTCCATGTTTATACAGATGCCTATGCAGATATTTCCATATTTATACAGAGGGCTGTGTAGATATTTCCATGTTTATACAGATGGCATTGTAGATATTTCCATGTTCCTACACATGACTGTGTAGGTATTTCCATGTTTATACAGATGGCTTTGCAGGTATATCCTTGTTTATAGAGATAGCGGTGTAGATATTTCCATGTTTATACAGATAGCGGTGTAAATATTTCCATGTTTTATACAGATCGTGGGGTACATATTTCCTTGTTTATACAGATACCGGTGTAGATATTTCCATGTTTCTACAGACCGCAGTGTAGATATTTCCATGTTTATACAGATAGCGGTGTAGATATTTCAATGTCTGTACCGATGGTGGTGTTGATGTTTCCATCTATACACAGATTGCCGTGTAGGTATTTCCATGTGTATACAGATGGCATTGTAGATATTTCCATGTTTATACAGATGGTGGTGAAGTTATTTCCATGTTTCTAGACATGGCGTTGTAGGTATTTCCCTGTTTATACAGATAACGGTGTAGATATTTCCATGTTTATACAGATAGCGGTGTAAATATTTCCATGTTTATACAGATCACGGTGTAGATATTTCCATGTTTATAGAGATAGCGGTGTAGATATTTCCATGTTTATACAGATAGCTGTTTAGATATTTCCATGTTTATACAGACCGCGGTGTAGTTCTTTCCATGTTTATACAGATTTTGGTGTAGATATTTCCATGTTTATACAGATCGTGGTGAAGATATTTCCATGTTTATACAGACCGCGGTGTAGATATTTCCATGTTTGTACAGATGGCGGTGTTGATATTTCCATCTATACACAGATGACCGTGTAGATATTTCCATGTTTTTACAGATGGCGGCGCAGATATTTCCATGGATATGTAGATGGCGGTGTAGATATTTCCATGTTTATACAGATAACGGTGTAGTTATTTCCATGTTTATATAGATAGCGGTGTAGATATTTCAATGTATATACACAAGGCTGTGTGGGTATTTCCATGTTTATACAGATGGCGGTGTAGATATTTCCATGTTTATACAGATATCTTTGTAAGTATTTCCATGTTTATATAGATGGCGGTGTAGATATTTCGATGTTTATAGAGATAGCAGTGGAGACATTTCCATGTTTATACAGAAGGCGGTGTAGGTATTTCCATGTTTATAGAGATAGATGTGTAGATGTTTCCATGTTTATACAGATAGCGGTGTAGATATTTCCATGTTTATACAGACAGCAGTGGAGATATTTCCATGTTTATACACATAGCGGTGTACATATTTCCATGTTTATAGAGACAGCGGTGTAGGTATTTCCATGTTTATACACATAGCGGTGAAGGTATTTCCATGTTTATACAGATGCCTATGCAGATATTTCCATATTTATACAGAGGGCTGTGTAGATATTTCCATATTTATACAGAAGGCAGTGTATATATTTCCATGTTCCTACACATGACTGTGTAGGTATTTCCATGTTTATACAGATGGCTTTGTAGATATTTCCATGTTTATAGAGATAGCGGTGCAGATATTTCCATGTTTATAGAGATAGCGGTGTAAATATTTCCATGTTTATACAGATACTGGTGTAGATATTTCCATGTTTATACAGACCGCAGTGTAGATATTTCCCTGTTTATAGAGATAGCGGTGTAGATATTTCCATGTGTGTACAGATGGCGGTGTTGATGTTTCCATCTATACACAGATTGCCGTGTAGTTATTTCCATGTGTATACAGATGGCATTGTAGATATCTCAATGTTTATACTGATGGTGGTGTAGATATTTCCATGTTTCTACAGATGACTGTATAGGTATTTCCATGTTTTTACAGATGGCATTGTAGATATTTCCATGTTTATAGAGATAGCAGTGTTGATATTTCCATGTATATACAGATAACGGTGTAGAAATTTCCATGTTTATAGAGATAACAATGTAGATATTTCCATGTATATACAGATCACGGTGTAGAAATTTCCATGTTTATACAGATAGCGGTGTAAATATTTCCATGTTTATACAGATCACGGTGTAGATATTTCCACGTTTATAGAGATAGCGGTGTAGATATTTCCATGTTTATACAGATAGTGGTGTAGATATTTCCATGTATAAACAGATGTCTGTGTATATATTTCCATGTTTAAACAGATGGCGGTGTAGATATTTCCTTGTTTATACAAATAGCGGTGTAGTTATTTCCATGTTTATACAGATAGCTGTGTAGATATTTCCATGTATATACATATGGCTGTGTAGATATTTCCATGTTTATAGAGATGGCTGTGTAGATATTTCCACGTTTATACAGATGACTTTCTAGGTATTTCCATGTTTGTATAGAAGAGGTGTAGGTATTTCCATGTTTATAGAGATAGCTGTGTATATATTTCCATATTTATACACTTAGCGGTGTAGATATTTCCATGTTTATTCCGATCGCGGTGTAGATATTTCCATCTTTATACAGACAGCAGTGGAGATATTTCCATGTTTATACACATAGCGGTGTACATATTTCCATGTTTATAGAGACAGCGGTGTAGGTATTTCCATGTTTATACAGATAGAGGTGCAGATATTTCCATGTTTATACAGATTGCGGTGTAGATATTTCCATGTTTATACAGATCGCAGTGTAGATATTTCCATGTTTATACAGATAGCGATGTTGATATTTCCATGTTTTTACAGATATCAGTGTAGATATTTCCATGTTTACACAGATTGCGGTGTAGATATTTCCATCTTTCTACAGTTGGCATTGTAGATATTTCCATGTTTATACAGATGGCGGTGTAGATATTTCCATGTTTATACAGATATCTTTGTATGTATTTCCATGTTTATACAGATGGCGATGTAGATATTTCGATGTTTATAGAGATAGCAGTGGAGACATTTCCATGTTTATGCAGAAGGCGGTGTAGGTATTTCCATGTTTATAGAGATAGATGTGTAGATATTTCCATGTTTATACAGATGGCTGTGTAGATATTTCCATGTTTATACAGATGGCTGTGTAGATATTTCCATGTTTATACAGATGACTTTGTAGGTATTTCCATGTTTATACAGATGGCTGTGTAGGTATTTCCATGTTTATAGAGATGGCTGTGTAGATATTTCCATGTTTATACAGACAGCGGTGTAGACATTTCCATGATTATACAGATCACGGTGTAGATACTTCCATGTTTATACAGACAGCAGTGGAGATATTTCCATGTTTATTCACACAGCGGTGTACATATTTCCAGGTTTATAGAGACAGCGGTGTCGGTATTTCCATGTTTACACAGAAAACGGTGAAGATATTTCCATGTTGATACAGATGCCTATGCAGATACTTCCATATTTATACAGAGGGCTGTGTAGATATTTCCATGTTTCTACAGATCGCAGTGTAGATATTTCCATGTTCCTACACATGACTCTGTAGGTATTTCCATGTTTATACAGATGGCTTTGTAGTTATTTCCATGTTTATAGAGATAGCACTGCAGATATTTCCATGTTTATACACATAGTGGTGTAAATATTTCCATGTTTATACAGATCACGGTGTAGATGTTTCCATGTTTATACACATCGCGGTGTATATATTTCCATGTTTATACAAATAGCGGTGTAGATATTTCCATGTTCTTACAGATATCGGTGTAGATATTTCAATGTTTACATAGATTCGCGGTGGAGATATTTCCATCTTTCTACAGATGGCATTGTACATATTTCCATGTTTATACAGATGGCGGTGTAGATATTTCCATGTTTATATAGGTGGTGGTGTAGATATTACCATGTTTATAAAGATAGCGGTGTAGATATTTCCATGTTTATACAGATCGTGGTGAAGATATTTCCACGTTTATCCAGATCGCGGTGTAGATATTTCCATGTTTATACAGATAGCGGTGTAGATATATCCATGTTTTTACAGATATTGGTGTAGATATTTCCATGTTTACACAGATTGCATTGGAGGTATTTCCATCTTTCTACAGATGGCATTGTAGATATTTCCATGTTTATACAGATGGCATTGTAGATATTTCCATGCTTTTATAGATGGTGGTGTAGATATTACCATGTTTATACAGATAGCGGTGTAGCTGTTTCCGTGTTTATACAGATCGTTTTGAAGGTATTTCCATGTTTATACAGATTGCGGTGCAGATATTTATATCTTTATACAGATGGCATTGTAGATATTTCCTTATTCACACAGATGGCGGTGTAGATGTCTCCAAGTTTATACAGATGGCGGAGTAGTTAGTTCCATGTTTATGGAGATGGCAGTGTAGATATTTTCATGTTTATTGAGATGGCCGTGTAGATATTTCCATGTTTATAGAGATAGCAGTGTAGATATTTACATGTTTATACAGATGGCTTTGTAGATATTTCCATGTGTATACAGATGGCATTGTAGATATTTCCATGTTTATACAGATGACTGTATATGTATTTCCCTGTTTTTACAGATGACAGTGCAGATATTTCCATGTTTATAGAGATAGCGATGTAGATATTCCCATGTTTGCACAGATGGCGGTGTTGATATTTCCATCTATACACAGATGGCAGTGTAGATATTCCCATGTTTATACAGATGGCGGCATAGATATTTCCATGGACATGCAGATGGCTGTGGAGATATTTCCATGTTTATACAGAAAGCGGTGTAGATATTTCCATGTTTACACAGATGTCGGTGGAGATATTTCCCTGTTTATACACATGGCGGAGTACATACTTCCATCTTTAAGGAGATGGCAGTGTAGATATTTTCATGTTTATACAGACAGCGGTGTAGATATTTTCATGTTTATACAGATAGCGGTGTAGATATTTCCATGTTTACACAGATTGCGGTGTAGATATTTCCTTCTTTCTACAGATGGCAGTGTAGATATTTCCATGTTTATACAGATGGCGGTGTAGATATTTCCATATTCTTACAGATGTCTGTGTAGATATTTCCATGTGTATACAGATGGTATAGTAGGTATTTCAATGTTTATACAGATGGTGGTGTAGATATTTCCATGTTTATTCAGATGACTGTGTAGATATTTCCATGTTTTTACAAATGGCAGTGTAGATATTTCAATGTTTATAGAGATGGCGCTGTAGATATTTCCATGTTTAAACAGATAACGGTGGAGATATTTCCATGTTTATACAGACAGCAGTGGAGATATTTCCATGTTTATACACATAGCGGTGTACATATTTCCATGTTTACAGAGACAGCGGTGTAGGTATTTCAATGTTTATACAGATAGCGGTGCAGATATTTCCATGTTTACACAGATGCCTTTGCCGATAATTCCATATTTATAAAGAGGGCTGTGTAGATATTTCTATGTTTATACAGATGGCAGTGTAGATATTTCCATGTTCCTACACATGACTGTGTAGGTATTTCAATGTTTATACAGATGGCTTTGTAGATATTTCCATGTTTATAGAGATAGCGGTGCAGATATTTCCATGTTTGTACAGATAGCGCTGAATATATTTCCATGTTTATACAGATCGTGGTGTAGATATTTCCATGTTTATACATATACCAGTGTAGATATTTCCATGTTTATACAGACCGCAGTGTAGATATTTCCATGTTTATAGAGATAGCAGTGTAGATATTTTCATGTTTGTACCGATGGGTGTGTTGATGTTTCCATCTATACACAGATTACCGTGTAGGTATTTCCATGTGTATACAGAGGGCATTGTAGATATTTCCATGTTTATACAGATGGTGGTGTGGATATTCCCGTGTTTGCACAGATGACTGCATTGGTATTTCCATGTTTATACAGATGGCGGTGTACATATTTCCATGTTTATAGAGATAACGGTGTAGATATTTCCATATTTATACAGATAACGGTGTAGAAATTTCCATGTTTATACAGAAAGTGGTGTAAATATTTCCATGTTTATACAGATGACGGTGTAGATATTTCCATGTTTATGCAGATAGCGGTGTAGATATTTCCATGTTTATACTGATAGCGGTGTAGATATTTCCAAGTTTACACAGGTAATGGTGTAGATATTTCCATCTTTTCACAGATTTTGGTGTAGATATTTCCATTTTTACACATATAGCGGTGTAGATATTTCCATATTTACACAGATAGCTCTGTAGATATTTGCATCTTTACACAGATAGCGTTGAAGATATTTCTATCCTTAAACAGATAGCGGTGTAGATATTTCCATGTTTATACAGATAGCGGTGTAGATATTTCCATTTTTATACAGATGGTGGTGCAGATAGTTCCATGTTTATGGAGATGGCGGTGTAGATATTTTCATGTTTATAGAGATGGCGGTGTAGTGATTTCCATATTTATAGAGATAGCGGTGTAGACATTTCCATGCTTATACAGGTAGAGTTCTAGATATTTCCATGTGTATAGAGCTAGCAGTGCAGATGTTTCCACATTTATACTGATGGCTGTGTAGATATTTCCATGTGTATACAGTTGGAAGTGTAGATATCACCATGTTTATACGGATGGTAGAGTAGACATTTCCATGTTTATACAGATGACTGTGTAGATATTTCAATGTTTATATATATGGCGGTGTAAACATTTCCATGTTTATAGAGATGGCGGTGTAGATATTTCCATCTTTGCAAAGATTTCAGTGTAGAAATTTCCATCTTTTCAAAAATAGCGGTGTAGATATTACCATGTTTACACAGATAGCGGTGTAGATATTTCCATCTTTGCACAGATTGCAGTGTAGATATTTCCATCTTTGCAAATATTTCAGTGTAGATATTTGCATTTTTACACAGATAGTGGTGTAGATATTTCCATGTTTACACAGAGAACGGTGTAGATATTTCGATGTTTACATGGATAGCGTTATAGATATTTGCATGTTTATACAAATAGCGTTGTAGATATTTCCATGTTTCTACAAGTAGCGGTGTAGATCTTTCCATCTTAATACAGATAGCGGTGGAGATATTTCCATGTTTCTACAGATAGCGATGTAGATATTTCCATGTTTATACAGATAGCAGTGTAGATATTGCCATGTTTATACAGATAGCGGTGTAGATATTTTCATGTTTATACAGATAACGGTGCAGATATTTCCATGTACATACAGACAGAGGTGGAGAGATTTTCATGCTTATACACATAGCGGTGGAGATATTTCCATGTGTATACAGATGGTGGTGGAGATATTTCCATGATTATAAAGATAGCGGTGTAGATATTTCCAAGTTTATACAGATAGCGGTGTAGATATTTCCATCTCTATACAGATAGTGGTGTAGATATTTCCATGTTTGAACAGATAGCAGTGTAGGCATTCCCATGTTTATAGAGATAGCGGTGTAGACATTTCTATGTTTCTAGAGATAGCAGTGTAGATATTTCCAAATTTATACAAGTAGCGGTGCAGATATTTCCATGTTTTTACAGATAGTGGTGTAGATAATTCCACGTTTATAGAGATGGCTGTGTTGGTATTTCCAGGTTTATAGAGATAATGGTTTAGATATTTGCATGTTTATACGGTTAGCGGTGTAGATATTTCCATGTTTATACTCATCGTGGTGTTGGTATTTCCATGTTTATACAGAAAGCGGTGTAGATATTTCCATGTTCATACAGCTCGCGGTGTAGGTAATTCCATCTTTATGCAGATGGCAGTGTATATATTTCCAAGTTTATACAGATAGCGGTGTAGATATTTCCATTTGTACACAGATGGTGGTGTGGATAGTTCCATGTTTATGCAGAGGGCGGTGTAGATATTTTCATGTTTATAGAGATGGCGGTGTAGATATTTCCATGTTTCTGGAGATGGCGGTGTAGATATTTCCATGTTTATAGAGATAACGGTGTAGATATTTCCATGTGTATAGACATGGCGGTGTAGCTATTTCCATGTTTATAGAGAGAGTGGTGTAGATATTTCCATCTTTATACAGATAGCGGTGAAGATATTTCCATGTTTATACAGATAGCGGTGTTGGCTTTTCCCTGTTTATACAGATAGCGGTGTAGATATTTCCATGTTTATGCAGCTCGCGGTGAAGATATTTCAATCTTTATAGAGATGGCAGTGTAGATGTTTCCATGTTTATACAGATGGCGGTGTAGATATTTCCAGGTTTATACAGATGGCGGTGGAGATATTTCCATGTTTATGGAGATGGCGGTGTAGATAATTTCATGTTGATGGATATGGCGGTGTAGATATTTACATGTTTATAGAGATTGCGGTGTAGATATTTCCATGTTAATACAGGTTGAGTTCTATATATTTCCATGTGTATAGAGATAGCAGTGCAGATGTTTCCAAAATTATACTGAAGGCTTTGTAGATATTTTCATGTGTATACAGTTGGCAATGTAGATATTTCCATGTTTATAGGGAAGGTGGTGTAGATATTTCCTGGTTTATACAGATGACTGTGTAGATATTTCAATGTTTATGTATATGGCGGTGTAAATATTTCCATGTTTATAGAGATGGCGGTGTAGATATTTCCATGTTTGTACAGATAGCGGTGTAGATATTTCCATGTTTATACAGGTAGAGGTGTAGAAATTCCCATGTTTATACAGATCGCTTTGTAGACATTTCCATCTTTCTACAGATGTCAGTGTAGATATTTCCAAGTTTATACAGAAGGAAGTGTAGATATTTCCATGTTTATACAGATGTCTCTGTAGATATTTCCATATTAATGCAGACGGCGGTGTAAATATTTCCATGTTTATAGAGATGGCCGTGTAGATTTTTCCATATTTATACAGATAGCGATGTAGATATTTCCATGTTTATACAGACCGTGGTGTAGATATTTTCATGTTTATACAGATAGCAGTGCAGATATTTCCATGTTTGTATTGATGGCGGTGTTGATATTTCCATCTATACACAGATGACCGTGTAGATATTTCCATGTTTATAGAGATGGCGGCGCAGATATTTCCATGGATATGTAGATGGCAGTGTACATATTTCCATGTTTATACAGATAGCTGTGTAGTTATTTCCGTGTTTATATAGATAGCGGTGTAGATATTTCCATGTATATACAGATGGCTGTGTAGATATTTCCTTGTTTATACAGATGGCTGTGTAGATATTTCCATGTTCATACAGATGACTTTGTAGGTATTTCCATGTTTTTACAGATGGCGGTGTAGATATTTCCATGTTTATAGAGATAGCAGTGTAGATATTTCCATGTTTATACAGATGTCTCTGTAGATATTTCCATGTGTATACAGATCGCGGTGTAGATATTTCCATGTTTATACAGATAGCAGTGTAGATATTTCCATGTTTTTACAGATAGCGGTGTAGATATTTCCTTGTTTACACAGATTGCGGTGTAGATATTTCCAGCTTTCTACAGATGGCATTGTAGATATTTCCATGTTTATACAGATGGCGGTGTAGATATTTCCATGTTTATATAGATGGTGATGTAGATATTACCATGTTTATACTGGTAGCGGTGTAGACATTTCCATGTTTATACAGATCGTGGTGAAGATATTTCTATGTTTATACAGATCACGGTGTAGATATTTCCATGTTTATGCACATCGCGGTGTAGATATTTCCATGTTTATATAGAGAGCGGTGTAGATATTACCATGTTTATACAGATAGCCGTGTAGGTATTTCCATGTTTATAGAGATAGCGGTGTAGGTATTTCCATGTTTATAGCCATAGCGGTGTAGATATTTCCATGTTTATATAGATGGCGTTGTAGACATTTCCATGTTTATACCAATAGCGGTGTTGGTATTTCCACGTTTATACAGATAGCGATGTAGATATTTCCATGTTTATACAGCTCGCGGTGCAGATATTTATATCTTTATACAGATGGCATTGTAGATATTTCCTTATTCACACAGATGGAGGTGTAGATGTTTCCATGTTTATACAGATGGCGGAGTAGTTAGTTCCATGTTTATGGAGATGGCAGTGTAGATATTTTCATGTTTATAGAGATGGCGGTGTAGATATTTCCATGTTTATAGAGATAGCAGTGTAGATATTTACATGTTTATACAGATGGCTGTTTAGATATTTCCATGTGTATACAGATGGCATTGTAGATATTTCCACGTTTATACAGATGACTGTAGAGTTATTTCCATGTTTTTACAGATGGCAGTGCAGATATTTCCATGTTTATAGAGATAGCGATGTAGATATTTCCATGTTTGCACAGATGGCGGTGTTGATATTTCCATCTATACACAGATGGCCGTGTAGATATTTCCATGATTATACAGATGGCGGCGTAGATATTTCCATGGACATGCAGATGGCGGTGTAGATATTTCCATGTTTATACAGATAGCTGTGTAGATATTTCCATGTTCACAAAGATGGTGGTGTAGATATTTCCGTGTTTATACACATGGCGGAGTAGATACTTCCATCCTTATGGAGATGGCAGTGTAGATATTTTCATGTTTATAGAGATGGCCGTGTAGATATTTCCATATTTATACAGATGTCTGTGTAGATATTTCCATGTGTATACAGATGGTATTGTAGGTATTTCCATGTTTATACAGATGGTGGTGTAGATATTTCCATGTTTATTCAGATGACTGTGTAGATATTTCCATGTTTTTACAGATGGCAGTGTAGATATTTCAATGTTTATTGAGATGGCGCTGTAGATATTTCCATGTTTATACAGATAATGGTGGAGATATTTCCATGTTTATACAGACAGCACTGGAGATATTTCCATGTTTATACACATAGCGGTGTGCATATTTCCATGTTTATAGAGACAGCGGTGTAGGTATTTCCATGTTTATACAGATAGCGGTGCAGATATTTCCGTGTTTACACAGATGCCTATGCAGATATTTCCATATTTATACAGAGGTCTGTGTACATATTTCTACGTTTATACAGATGGCAGTGTAGATATTTCCGTGTTCCTACACATGACTTTGTAGGTATTTCCATGTTTATACAGATGGCTTTGTAGATATTTCCATGTTTATTGAGATAGCGGTGCAGATATTTCCATATTTATACAGACAGCGGTGTATAAATTTCCATGTTTATACAGATCGTGGTGTAGTTATTTCCATGTTTATACAGATAACTTTGTAAGTGTTTCCAAGTTTATACAGATGGCGGTGTAGATATTTCGATGTTTATAGAGATAGCAGTGGAGATATTTCCATGTTCATACAGATAGCGGTGTAGATATTTCCATGTTTATACTGATCGCGGAGTAGATATTTCCATGTTTATAGAGATGGCGGTGTAGATATATCCATGTTTATACAGATACTGGTGGAGTTATATCCCTGTTTATACAGATAGCGATGTAGATATTTCCATGTTTATACACATAGTGGTGGAGATATATCCCTGTTTATACAGATAGCGATGTACATATTTCCATGTTTATACAGATAGCGGTGTAGATATTTCCATGTTTATAGAGATAGCAGTGTAGATAATTCCATGTTTATACAGATGGCTGTGTAGATATTTCCATGTGTGTACAGATGGCGGTGTAGATATTTCCATGTTTATACAGATATCGGTGTAGATATTTCCATGTTTACAGAGATAGCGGTGTAGGTATTTCCATCTTTGCACAGATTGTGGTGTATGTATTGCCAAATTTACACAGATAGCGGTGTAGATATTTCCAAGTTTACACAGATAGCTGTGTAGATATTTCCATGTTTAAAGAGATAGCATTGTAGATATTTCCATGTTTATACAGATTGTGGTGTTGTTATTTCCATGTGGATACAGACAGCGGTGTAGATATTTCCATGTTTATACAGGTAGCGGTGTAGAAATTCCCATGTTTATACAGATCGCTTTGTAGACATTTCCATTTTTCTACAGATGTCAGTGTAGATATTTCCAAGTTTATACAGATGGCAGTGTAGATATTTCCACGTTTATACAGATGTCTGTGTAGATATTTCCATGTTTATAGAGATAGCGATGTAGATATTTCCATGTTTGCACAGATGGCGGTGTTGATATTTCCATCTATACACAGATGGCCGTGTAGATATTTCCATGATTATACAGATGGCGGCGTAGATATTTCCATGGACATGCAGATGGCGTTGTAGATATTTCCATGTTTATACAGATAGCTGTGTAGATATTTCCATGTTCACAAAGATGGTGGTGTAGATATTTCCGTGTTTATACACATGGCGGAGTAGATACTTCCATCCTTATGGAGATGGCAGTGTAGATATTTTCATGTTTATAGAGATGGCCGTGTAGATATTTCCATATTTATACAGATGTCTGTGTAGATATTTCCATGTGTATACAGATGGTATTGTAGGTATTTCCATGTTTATACAGATGGTGGTGTAGATATTTCCATGTTTATTCAGATGACTGTGTAGATATTTCCATGTTTTTACAGATGGCAGTGTAGATATTTCAATGTTTATTGAGATGGCGCTGTAGATATTTCCATGTTTATACAGATAATGGTGGAGATATTTCCATGTTTATACAGACAGCACTGGAGATATTTCCATGTTTATACACATAGCGGTGTGCATATTTCCATGTTTATAGAGACAGCGGTGTAGGTATTTCCATGTTTATACAGATAGCGGTGCAGATATTTCCGTGTTTACACAGATGCCTATGCAGATATTTCCATATTTATACAGAGGTCTGTGTACATATTTCTACGTTTATACAGATGGCAGTGTAGATATTTCCATGTTCCTACACATGACTTTGTAGGTATTTCCATGTTTATACAGATGGCTTTGTAGATATTTCCATGTTTATTGAGATAGCGGTGCAGATATTTCCATATTTATACAGACAGCGGTGTATAAATTTCCATGTTTATACAGATCGTGGTGTAGTTATTTCCATGTTTATACAGATAACTTTGTAAGTGTTTCCAAGTTTATACAGATGGCGGTGTAGATATTTCGATGTTTATAGAGATAGCAGTGGAGATATTTCCATGTTCATAGAGATAGCGGTGTAGATATTTCCATGTTTATACTGATCGCGGAGTAGATATTTCCATGTTTATAGAGATGGCGGTGTAGATATATCCATGTTTATACAGATACTGGTGGAGTTATATCCCTGTTTATACAGATAGCGATGTAGATATTTCCATGTTTATACACATAGCGGTGGAGATATATCCCTGTTTATACAGATAGCGATGTACATATTTCCATGTTTATACAGATAGCGGTGTAGATATTTCCATGTTTATAGAGATAGCAGTGTAGATAATTCCATGTTTATACAGATGGCTGTGTAGATATTTCCATGTGTGTACAGATGGCGGTGTAGATATTTCCATGTTTATACAGATATCGGTGTAGATATTTCCATGTTTACAGAGATAGCGGTGTAGGTATTTCCATCTTTGCACAGATTGTGGTGTATGTATTGCCAAATTTACACAGATAGCGGTGTAGATATTTCCAAGTTTACACAGATAGCTGTGTAGATATTTCCATGTTTAAAGAGATAGCATTGTAGATATTTCCATGTTTATACAGATTGTGGTGTTGTTATTTCCATGTGGATACAGACAGCGGTGTAGATATTTCCATGTTTATACAGGTAGCGGTGTAGAAATTCCCATGTTTATACAGATCGCTTTGTAGACATTTCCATTTTTCTACAGATGTCATTGTAGATATTTCCAAGTTTATACAGATGGCAGTGTAGATATTTCCACGTTTATACAGATGTCTGTGTAGATATTTCCATGTTTATTCAGATGGCGGTGTAGATATTTCCATGTTTATAGAGATGGCGGTGTAGTTAT
Organism: Pan troglodytes; assembly: GCF_028858775.2. Classification (NCBI taxonomy): domain Eukaryota; kingdom Metazoa; phylum Chordata; class Mammalia; order Primates; family Hominidae; genus Pan; species Pan troglodytes. The sequence continues at coordinate 2,043,191 of NC_072410.2, read as the reverse complement.
TTCTATGTTTATAGAGATAGCGGTGTAAATATCTCCATGTTTATAGAGATGGTGGTGTAAGTATTTTCATGTTTATAGAGATAGGGGTGTCGATATTTCGATGTTTATACAGATAACGGTGTTGTTATTTCCATATTTATACAGATATCGGTGTAGATATTTCCATGTTTATACAGCTCGCGGTGTAGATATTTCCATCTTTATACAGATGGCAGTGTAGATATTTCCATGTATATACAGATAGCGGTGTAGGTATTTCCATGTCTATAGAGATAGCGGTGTAGGTATTTCCATATTTATACAGATTGCGGTGTAGATATTTCCATATTTATACAGATGGCGGTGTAGATATTTCCATGTTTATACAGATGGCAGTGAAGATATTTCCATGTTTATACAGATAGTGGTGTAGATATTTCCGCGTTTATACAGATGGCGGTGTAGATACATCCATGTTTCTGAAGATGGCGGTGTAGATATTTTCATGTTTATAGAGATCTCGGTCTAGATATTTCCATGTTTATACAGATGTCTGTGTAGATATTTCCATGTTTATGCAGATAGCGGTGTAGATATTTCCATGTTTATAGAGATGGAGGTGTAGGTATTTCCAAGTATATAGAGATAGCATTGTAGATATTTTCATGTTTATACAGAAAGCGGTGTAGATATTTCCATGTTTATACAGATGGCAGTGTAGATATTTCCATGTTTATACAGATATCGGTGTATATATTTCCATGTTTACAGAGATAGCGGTGTAGGTATTTCCATCTTTGCACAGATTGCGGTGTAGGTATTTCCAAATTTAGACAGATAGCGGTGTAGATATTTCCAAGTTTACACAGATAGCTGTGTAGATATTTCAATGTTTACAGAGATATCATTGTAGATATTTCCATGTTTATACAGATTCCGGTGTAGTTATTTCCATGTTGATACAGATAGCGGTGTAGATATTTCCATGTTGATACAGATAGCGGTGTAGATATTTCCATGTTTATACAGGTAGCGGTGTAGAAATTCCCATGTTTATACAGATCGCTTTGTAGACATTTCCATCTTTCTACAGATGTCAGTGTAGATATTTCCAAGTTTATACAGATGGCAGTGTAGATATTTCCATGTTTATACAGATGTCTGTGTAGATATTTCCATGTTTATGCAGATGGCGGTGTAGATATTTCCATGTTTATAGAGATGGCGGTGTAGTTATTTCTATGTTTATAGAGATAGCGGTGTAAATATCTCCATGTTTATACTGATGGTGGTGTAAGTATTTTCATGTTTAGAGAGATAGCGGCGTAGATATTTCCATGTTTATACAGATTACGGTGTTGGTATTTCCATGTTTATACAGATAGTGGTGTAGATATTTCCATGTTTATACAGCTCGCGGTGTAGGTATTTCCATCTTTGTACAGATGGCAGTGTAGATATTTCCATGTTTATACAGATAGCGGTGCAGATATTTCCATGTCTATAGAGATAGCGGAGTTGTTATTTCCATATTTATACAGATTTTGGTGTAGATATTTCCATCTTTATACAGATGGCAGTGTAGATATTTCCATGTTTATACAGATGGCAGTGTAGATATTTCCATGTTTATACAGATAGTGGTGTAGATATTTCCAAGTTTATACAGATGGCGGTGTAGATATTTCCATGTTTATTGAGATTGCGGAGTAGATATTTCCATGTTTTTAGATATAGCTGTGTAGGTATTTCCATGTTTATAGAGATAGCAGTGTAGATATTTCCATGTTTATACAGATGGCTGTGTAGATATTTCCATGTGTATACAGACGTCAGTGTATATATTTCGATGTTTATAGAGATGGTGGTGTAGATATTTCCATGTTTGTAGAGATAGTGGTGTAGATATTTCCATATTTATACAGATAGCGGTTTAGATATTTCCATGTTTTTACAGATCCTGTTGTAGATATTTCCATGTTTACACAGATAGCTGTGTAGATATTTACATGTTTACAGAGATACTGTTGTAGATTTTCCATGTTTATACAGATAGCGGTGTAGATATTTCCATGTTGATACAGATAGCGGTGGAGATATTTGCATGTTTATACAGAGAGCGGTGGAGATATTTCCATCTTTATGCAGATAGCGATGTAGACATTTCCATGTTTATACAGATAGCGGTGTAGATATTTCCATGTTTATAGAGATAGCGGTGTAGATATTTCCATGTTTATACAGATGGCTGTGTAGATATTCCCAAGTGTATACAGATGGCAGTGTAGATATTTTCATGTTTACACAGATGCTGGTGTAGAAATTTCCATGTTTATACAGATGACTGTGAGGATATTTGCATGTTTATACAGATGGCAATGCAGATATTTCCAAGTTTACAGAGATACCGGTGTAGATATTTCCATCCTTGCACAGACTGCGGTGTAGATATATCCATCTTTACACAGATAGCGGTGTAGATATTTCCTTGTTTACGCAGATAGCGTTGTCGGTTTTTGCATGTTTATACAGTTAGCGGTGTAGATATTTCCACGTTTATACAGATAGCAGTGTAGATATTTCCACGTTTATACAGATAGCAGTGGAGATATTTCCACGTTTTTACACTTATCGATGTAGATATTTCCACGTTTATACAAATAGCGTTGTAGACATTTCCATGTTTATACAGATAGCGGTGTAGATATTTCCATGTTTATGCAGATGGTGGTGTAGGTATTTCCTAGTTTGTAGAGATGGCGGTGTAGATATTTCCATGTTTATAGAGATAGCGGTGTAGGTATTTCCATGTTTATAGAGTTAGTGGTGTAGATATTTCCATGTTTATACAGATAGCGGTGCAGATATTTCCATGTTTATAAGGATAGCGGTGTTGATATTTCCATGTTTATAGTGATAGCGGTGTAGACATTTCCAGGTTTATACAGATAGCGGTGCAGGTATTTCCATGTTTATGTGGATAGCGGTGTAGATATTTCCATATTTATACAGATAGCAGTGTAGATATTTCCATTTTTATACAGATAGCGTTGTAGATATTTCCATGTTTACACAGATAGCGGTGTAAATATTTCCATGTTTGCACAGATAGCGTTGCAGCTATTTCCATGTTTATAGTGATAGCGGTGTAGGTATTTCCATGTTTTTACGGATAGTGGTGTTAATATTTCCATGTTTATAAGGATAGCGGTGTAGATATTTCCATGTTTATACAGACAGCGGTGTAGGTATTTCCATGTTTATACAGATAGCGGTGTAGATATTTCCTTTTTTATACAGACGGCTGCGTAGATATTTCCATGTTTATTTAAATGGCAGTGTAGATATTTCCATGTTTATACAGATGGTGGTGTCGATATATCCATGTTTACAGAGATAGCGGTGTAGATATTTCAATCTTTGCACAGATTGCGGTGTAGATATTTCCAAGTTTACAAAGATAGCTGTGTAGATATTTCCATGTTTACACAGATAGAGTTGTAGATGTTTACAAAGATAGCGTTGTAGATATTTCCATGTTTACAAAGATAGCTTTGTAGATATTTCCATGTTTATACAGACAGCGGTGTAGGTATTTCCATGTTTATACAGATAGCGGTGTACATATTTCCATGTTTATACAGATAGCATTGTAGATATTTCCATGTTTATAAAGATAGCGATGTAGATATTTCCATGATTCTACAGATAGAGGTGTAGATATTTCCATGTTTACAAAGATAGCGGTGTAGATATTTCCATGTTTATACAGATGGCTGTGTAGATATTTCCATGGGTATAGATATGGCTGTCTAGATATTTCCATGTTTATTGAGATGTTGGTGTAGATATTTACATGTTTATACAGATGACTGCGTAGATATTTGTATGTTTATACAGATAGCGGTGTAGTTATTTCCATGTTTATACAGATAGCCCTGTAGATATTTCCATGTTTATACAGATAGCGGTGTAGATATTTCCATATTTACAGAGATAGCGTTGTAGATATTTCCATCTTTGCACAGAATGCTGTGTAGTTATTTCCATCTTTACACAGATAGCGGTGTAGATGTTTCCAAGTTTACACAATTGGCGATTTAGTTATTTGCATGTTTATACAGCTATTTCCATGTTTATACACATGGAGTTGTAGATATTTCCATGTTTATACAGATAGCGGTGTGAATATTTCCATTTTCATATAGTTAGCTTTGTAGATATTTCCATGTTTATAGAAATGGCTGAGTAGATATTTGCATGTTCATAGAGATTGCTGTTTAGATATTTCCATGTTTATACAGACGGTTGTGTAGATACTTCCAAGTTTATACAGATGGCATTGTAGATATTTCCATTATTATACAGATAGTGGTGAAGATATTTCCACGTTTATACAGATGACTGTGTAGGTATTTCCATGTTTATACAGATGGCGGTGTAGACATTTCCATGTTTGCAGACGTAGCCATGTGGATATTTACATGTTTATACAGATAGCGGTGTAGATATTTTGATGTTTATAGAGATAGCGGTGTAGATATTTCTATATTTATACAAATAGCAGTGTACATGTCTCCATGTTTATACAGATAACAGTGTAGATATTTCCATGTTTATGCAGATAGCTGTGTAGATATTTCCATGTTTATACAGATAGCTGTGAAGGTATTTCCATGTTTACAGAGATAGCGCTGTAGATATTTCCATATTTGCACAGATTGCCGTGTAGATATTTCCATCATTACACAGCTTGCGGCGTACATATTTCCATGTTTACACAGATAGCTGTGTAGATATTTCCATGTTTACACAGATAGTGTTGTAGATATTTCCATGTTTATACAGATAGCGGTGTGGATATTTCCATGCTTATAAACATAGCAGTGTAGATATTTCAATGTTTATAAAAATAGCGGTGGAGATATTTCCATCTTTATACAGATAGCGATGTAGATATTTCCATGTTTATACAGATAGCAGTGTAGGTATTTCCATGTTTATACAGATAGCTTTGTAGATATTTCCATGTTTATACAGATATCGGTGTAGATATTTCCATGTTCATAGAGATAGTGGTGTAGATATATGCATGTTCATAGACACAGCAGTGAGGATATTTCCCTGTTTATACAGATAGCAGTGTAGATATTTCCATTTTTATAGAAATAGCGGTTTTGATATTTCATATTTATACAGATAGCGATGTAGATATTTCCATGTTTATACAGTTAGCGGTGTAGATATTTGCATGTTTATACAGATCGTGGTGTAGATATTTCCATGTTTATACAGATAGTGGAGTAGATATTTCCATGTTTATACAGATAGCGGTGTAAATATTTCCATGTTTACTGGGATAGCGGTGTATATATTTCCATATTTGCACAGAATGCATTGTAGATATTCCCATCTTTACACAGATAGCGGTGTACATATATCCATGTTTACACAGATAGCTGTGTAGATACTTCCATATTTACACAGAGAGCGTGGTAGATATTTCCATGTTTATACAGATAGCTGTGTAGATATTTCCATGTTTATAAAGATAGTGTTGTAGATATTTCCATGTTTATAGAGATAGCAGTGGAGATATTTCCATGTTTATACAGATAGCGATGTAGATATTTTCATGTTTATACAGATAACGGTGTAGTTACATCCATGTTTATACAGATCGACGTGTAGGTATTTCCATGTTTATACAGATATCAGTGTAGATATTTCCATGTTTATACAGATAGTGGTGTAGATATTTCCATGTATACAGATGGCGGTGTAGGTATTTGCATGATTATAGAGATAGCAGTGTAGATATTTCCATGTTTATACAGATGTCTGTGTACATATTTTCATGTGTATACAGATGACAGTGTAGATATTTCCATGTTTTACAAATGGAGGTGTAGATATTTCCATGTTTATACAGATGACTGTGTAAATATTTCCATGTTTTTACAGATGGCTGTGTAGAGATTTCCATGTTTATACAGATAGCATTGTAGATATTACCATGTTTATAGAGATGGCTGTGTAGATATTTCCATGTTTTCACAGATGGCATTGTAGATATTTCCATGTTTATACAGATGAAGGTGTAGATATTTCCATGTTTATACAGATGACTCTGTAGATATTTTCATGTATTTATAGATGGTGGTGTAGATAATTCCGTGTTTATACAGATAGTGGTTTGGCTATTTCCATGTTTATACAGATAGCAGTGAATGTATTTCAATGTTTATAGAGATAGCTTTGTAGACATTTCCATGTTTATACAGATAGCGGTGTAGATATTTCCATGTTTATATAGATGGCAGTGTAGATATTTCCATGTTTATACAGATAGTGGTGTAGATAATTCCATCTTTATACAGATGACTGTGTAGGTATTTCCATGTTTATACAGATGGCGGAGTCGATATTTCCATGTTTATACAGATTGCGGTGTAGGTATTTCCATATTTATATAGATAGCCGTGTATATATTTCCATGTTTATGCAGATGACTGTGTAGATATTTCCATGTTTTTAAAGATGGCATTGTATATATTTCCATGTTTATACAGATGGAGGTGTAGATATTTCCAGGTTTATACAGATGACTCTGTAGATATTTTCATGTTTTTATAGATGGCGGTGTAGATAATTCCATGTTTATACAGATAACGGTTTGGCTATTTCCATGTTTATACAGATAGCAGTGTAGGTATTTCCATGTTTATAGAGATAGCTTTGAAGGCATTTCCATGTTTATACAGATAGCGGTGTAGATATTTTCATGTTTATACAGATAACGGGGAAGATATTTCCATGTTTACAGAGATAGTGTAATTTATATTTTGATATTTGCAGAGATTGCGGTGTACATATTTTCATCTTTACACAGATAGTGGTGTACATATTTCCATGTTTACACAGATAGCTGTGTAGATATTTCCATGTTTATACAGATAGCGGTGTAGATATTTCGATGTTTACACAGATATTGTTGTAGATATTTCCATGTTTATACAGATAGCTTTGTAGGTATTTCAATATTTATAGACATAACGGTGTAGATATTTTCATGTTTATGCAGATATTGGTGTAGATATTTCCATGTTTATAAAGATAGCGGTGTAGACAATTCCATGTTTATACAGATCGTGGTGTAGATATTTCCATGTTTATACAGATAGCTTTGTAGATATTTCCATGTTTATACAGATAACGGAGTAGATATTTCCATGTTTACAGAGATAGCGGTGTAGATATTTTGATATTTGCACAGATTGGGGTGTAAATATTTTCATCTTTACACAGATAGCGTTGTACATATTTCCATGTCTACACAAATAGCTGTGTAGATATTTCCATATTTACACAGATATTGTTGTAGATATTTCCACGTTTATACAGATAGCGGTGTAGATATTTCCACGTTTTACAGATAGCGGTGTAGATATTTACATGTTTATGCAGATAGCGGTGTAGATATTTACATGGTTATAGAGATGGCGGTGTAGATATTTCCATGTTTATAGAGATTGTGGTGTAGATATTTCCATGTTTATAGGGATGGCGGTGTAGGTATTTCCATGTTTATAGAGATAGCGGAGAAGATACTTCCACGTTTCTACAGATGGCTTTGTAGTTATTTCCATGTGTATACAGATGGCAATTTAGATATTTCCCTGTTTATAGATATGGTGGTCTAGATATTTCCATGTTTATACCGATGACTGTGTAGATGTTTGCATGTTTATACAGAGGGCGGCGTAGATATTTCCATGTTTATAGAGATAACAGTGTAGATATTTCCATGTTTATACAGATAGCGTTGTAGATATTTCCATGTTCATACAGATAGCATTGTAGATATGTCCATGTTTATACAGACAGCGGTGGAGATATTTCCACATTTATACCGATATAGATGTAGATATTTCCACGTTTATGCAGATAGCATTGTAGATATTTCCACGTTTATACAGATAGCTGTGTAGATACTTCCACGTTTATACAGATTGCGGTGTAGATATTTCCACGTTATACAGATAGCGGTGCAGATATTTATATGTTTATGCAGATAGCGGTGTAGATATTTCCATGTTTACACAGATAGCGGTGTAGATATTTCAATCTTTGCAGAGATTGCGGTGTGGATATTTCCATCTTTACACAGATAGCAGTGTAGACATTTCCAAGTTTACACAGATAGCTGTGTAGGTATTTCCATGTTTACACAGGAAGCATTTTAGATATTTCCATGTTTATAGAGATAGCGGTGTAGATATTTCCATGTTTATACAGATAGCGGTGTAGATATTTTCAAGTTTATACAGCTCGTGGTTTAGATATTTCCATCTTTATACAGATGGCGGTGTAGATATTTCCATGTATATGCAGATATTGGTGCAGATATTTCCATGTTTACAGAGATAGCGGTGCAGATATTTGCATCTTTCCACAGATTGTGGTGTAGATATTTCCATCTTTGCACAGATAGCTATGTAGATATTTCCAAGTTTACACAGATAGCTGTGTAGATATTTCCATGTTTATACAGATAGCGTTGTAGATGTTTCCATGTTTATACAGATAGCGGTGTAGATATTTCCATGTTCATGCAGATGGCGGTGTAGATATTTCCATGTTTATAGAGATGGCCGTGTAGATATTTCTATGTTTATAGAGATAGCGGTGTAGATATTTCCATGTGTATAAAGATGGCGGTGAAGGTATTTCCATGTTTACAGAGATAGTCGTGAAGATATTTCCGTATTTATACAGATAGCGGTGTAGATATTTCCAAGTTTATACAGATAGCGGTGTTGGTATTTCCATGTTTATACAGATAGCGGTGTAGATATTTCCATGTTTATACAGATAGCAGTGTTGATATTTCCATGTTTACAGAGATAGCGGTGTAGATATTTCCATCTTTGCACAGATAGCTGTGTAGATATTTCCAGGTTTACACAGATAGTTGTGTAGATATTTCCACGATTACACAGATAGCATTGTAGATATTTCCATCTTTATACAGATAGCGGTGTAGATATTTCAATGTTTATACAGATAACGGTGTTGGTATTTCCATGTTTATACAGCTCGCGTTGTAGATATTTGCATCTTTATACACATGGCAGTGTAGATATTTCCATGTTTATACAGATAGTGGTGTCAATATTTCCATGTTTATACAGAAGGCGGTGTAGATAGTTCAATGTTTCTGGAGATGGCGGTTTAGATATTTTCATGTTTATAGACATGGCGGTGTAGATATTTCCATGTTTATAGAGATTGTGGTGCAGATATTTCCATGTTTATAGAGATAGCGGTGTAGGTATTTCCATGTTTATAGAGATAGCGGTGTAGATATTTCCATGTTTATACAGATGGCTGTGTAGATATTTCCATGTGTATGCAGATGGAAGTGAAGATTTTTCCATCTGTATAGAGATGGTGGTGTAGATATTTCCATGTTTACAAAGATGACTGTGTAGATATTTGCATGTTTATACAGATAGAGGTGTAGATATTTCCATGTTCATACAGATAGCGGTGTTGTTGTTTCCATGTTTATACAGATAGCGGTGTAGATATTTCCATGTTTATACAGCTTGCGGTGTAGATACTTCCATCTTTATACACATGGCATTGTAGATATTTCCATGTTTATACAGATAGTCGTTTTGATATTTCCATGTTTAAACAGATGGTGTTGTAGATAGTTTCATGTTTCTGGAGATGGAGGTGTAGATATTTTCATGTTTATGGAGATTGCGGTGTAGATATTTCCATGTTTATACAGATGGCTGTGTAGTTATTTCCATGTGTATGCAGATGGAAGTGAAGATTTTTCCATCTGTATAGAGATGGTGGTGTAGATATTTCCATGTTTACACAGAAGACTGTGTAGATATTTGCATGTTTATACAGATAGAGGTGTAGATATTTCCATGTTTATACAGATAGCGGTGTTGTTGTTTCCATGTTTATACAGATAGCGGTGTAGATATTTCCATGTTTATACAGCTTGCGGTGTAGATACTTCCATCTTTATACACATGGCATTGTAGATATTTCCATGTTTATACAGATAGTCGTTTTGATATTTCCATGTTTAAACAGATGGCGTTGTAGATAGTTTCATGTTTCTGGAGATGGAGGTGTAGATATTTTCATGTTTATGGAGATTGCGGTGTAGATATTTCCATGTTTATAGAGATTGCGGTGTAGATATTTCCATGTGTATACCGATGGCAGTGTAGATATTTCCATGTTTATAGTGATGGTGGTGTAGATATTTCCATGTTTATACAGATGACTGTGTAGATATTTGCATGTTTATACAGATGGTGGTGTAGATACTTCCATGTTTATAGAGATAACAGTGTAGATATTTCCATGTTTATGAAGATAGCAGGGTAGGTATTTCCATGTTTATAGAGATAGCGGTGTAGATATTTCCATATTTATATAGATAGCAGTGTAGATATTTCCATGTTTATACAGATGGCGTTGTAGATATTTCCATGTTTGTACAGATGGTGGAGTAGTTATTTCCTTGATTATACAGATAGCAGTGTAGATATTTTCATGTTTACACAGATAGCGGTGTTGATATTTCCACGTTTATACAGATATCGGTGTTGGTATTTCCGTGTTTATACAGCTCCCGGTGTAGATATTTCAATGTTTATACAAACGGCAGTGTAGATATTTCCATGTTTGTACAGATAGCGGTGTAGATATTTCCATGTTTATACAGATTGCGGTGCAGGTATTTCCATGTTTATACATATGACTGTGTAGATATTTTCATGTTTTTACACATGGCGGTGTTGATATTTCCATGTTTATACACACAGCGGTGTCGCAATTTCTATGTTTATACAGACAGCAGTGTAGATATTTCCATGTTTATAGAGATAGCTGTGTAAATTTTCCCATGTTTGTACAAATAGCGGTGAAGATATTTCCTTGTTTATACAGATGGCAGTGTAGATATTTCCATGTTTATACAGATAGTGATGTAGATGTTTCCATGTTTATACAGATGACTGTGTAGGTATTTCCATGTTTATACAGGTGGTGGTGTAGATATTTCCATATTTATGGAGTTAACCATGTAGATATTTCCATGTTTATAAAGATAGCGGTGTAGGCATTTCCATGTTTATAGAGATAGCGTTGTAGATATTTCAATATTTATAGAGATAGCGGTGTAGATATTTCCATGTTTATGCAGATAGTGGTGTAGATATTTCCATGTTTATACAGATAGCGGTGCAGACATTTCCGTGTTTATAAAGATCGTGCTGTAGATATTTCCATGTTTATACAGATAGCAGTGTAGATATTTCCATGTTTATAGAGATAACGGTGTAGATATTTCCATGTTTACAGAGATGGCGTTGTAGATATTTTGATATTTGCACAGATTGGGGTGTGCATATTTTCATCTTTACACAGATAGCGTTGTACATATTTCCATGTCTACACAGATAGCTGTGTAGATATTTCCATGTTTACACAGATATTGTTGTAGATATGTCCATGTTTATACAGATAGCGGTGTAGATATTTCCATGTTTATAAAGATAGCGGTGTAGATATTTCCATGTTTATACAGATAGCGGTGTAGATATTTCCATGTTTATACAGAGAACGTTGTAGCTATTTCCATGTTTATACAGATTGCGGTGTATATTGCAGGCTTATACAGATGGCAGTGTAGATATTTCCATCTTTATAGAGATAGCCATGTAGATATTTCTATGATTATAGAGATAGCGGTGTAGATATTTCCATGCTTATACAGATAGCTGAGTAGGTATTTCCATGTGTATACAGATTGCAGTGTAGATATTTCCATGTTTATACAGATGGAAATGCAGATATTTCCATGTTTATACAGATAGCAGTGTAGATATTTCCATGTTTATGGAGACAGCTGTGTAGATATTTCCATGTTTATACAGACGGCAGTGTAGATATTTCCATGTTTATACAGATAGTAGTGTAGATATTTCCATGTTTATGCAATTGACTGTGTAGGTATTTCCTTGTTTATACAGATGGCGGTGTAGATATTTCCATGTTTATAGAGATATCCATGTAGATATTTCCATGTTTATACAGCTAGCGGTGTGGGTATTTCCATGTTTATGGAGATAGCGGTGTAGATATTTCCATGTTTATACAGATGGTTGTGTAGATATTTCCATGTGTATACAGATGGCAGTGTAGATATTTCCATGTTTATACACATGGCAGTGTAGATATTTCCATGTTTATACACATGGAGATGTAGATATTTCCATGTTTATACAGATGACTGTGTAGATATTTACATGTTTTTCCAGATGGAGGTGTAGATATTTCCATGTTTATGCAGATAGTGGTGTGGCTATTTCCATGTTTATACAGATACCTGTGTCGATATTTCCACGTTTATAGAGATGGCTGAGTAGATATTTCCATGTTTATACAGATGGCAGTATAGATATTTCCATGTTTATACAGATAGTGGTGTTGATATTTCCATGTTTATACAGGTAGAGGTGTAGATATTTCCATGTTTATGAAGATCTCGGTGCAGATATTTCCTTTTTTCTACAGATGAGAGTGTAGATGTTTCTATGTTTATAGAGACGGCGGTGTAGATATTTCCATGTTTATACAGATGTCGGTGTAGTTATTTCCATGTTTATGCTGATGGCGGTGTAGATATTTCCATGTTTATAGAAATGGCTTTTAAGATATTTCTATGTTTATAAAGATAGCGATGTAGATAATTCCATGTTTGTGAATATAGCGGTGTGGGTATTTCCATGTTTATACAGAGAGCAGTGTAGATATTTCCATGCTTATACAGATAGCGGTGTAGATATTTCCATGTTTACAGAGATAGCGGTGTAGATATTTCCATATTTGCGCATATTGCGGTGAAGATATTTCCATCTTTACACAGATAGCGATGTACATAGTTCCATGCTTACACAGATACCTGTGAAGATATTCCCATGTTTACACAGATAGTGTTGTAGATATTACAATGTTTATACAGGTAGTAGTGTAGATATTTCCATGTTTACAAAGGTAGCGGTGTAGATATTTCCATGTTTATAGAGATAGCGCTGGGGATATTTCCATGTTCATTCAGATAGCGATGTAGATATTCCCATGTTTATACACATAGCGGTGTAGATATTTCCATGTTTATACAGATAGCGGTGGAGATATTTCCATGTTTATACAGTTAGCGGTGTGGATATTTCCATGTTTATAGAGATAGCATTGGAGATATTTCCATGTTTTTACAGATAGCGGTGGGTATATTTCCCTGTTTATACACAAGGCGGTGTAGATATTTCCAAGTTTATAAAGATAGCGGTGTAGATATTTCCATGTTTATACAGATAGCGGTGTACATATTACCATGTTTATACAGATGGCTGTGTAGATATTTCCATGTGTATACAGATGGCAGTGTAGATATTTCCAGGTTTATACAGATGGAGGTGTAGATATTTCCAAGTTTATACAGATGACTGTGTAGATATCTTCATGTTTTTACAGATGGTGGTGTAGATATTTCTATGTTTATACAGATAGCGGTGTCGCTATTTCTATGTTTATACAGATAGCAGTGTAGCTATTTCCATGTTTATAGAGATAGCTGTGTAGATATTTCCATGTTTATACAGGTAGCGGTGAAGATATCTCCATGTTTATACAGATGGCATTGTAGATATTTCCATGATTATACAGATAGTGGTGTAGACGTTTCCATGTTTATATAGATGACTGTGTAGGTATTTCCATGTTTATACTGATGGCGGTGTAGATATTTCCATGTTTATAGAGATAGCCATGTAGATATTTCCATGTTTATAAATATAGCAGTGTAGGCATTTCCATGTTTATAGAGACAGCGTTGTAGGTAATTCAATATTTATAGAGATAGTAGAGTAGATATTTCCAAGTTTATACAGATAGCAGTGTAGATATTTCCATGTATATGCAGATAGCGGTGTAGACATTTCCATGTTTATAGAGATCGTGGTGTAGATATTTCCATTTTTATACAGATAGCGGTGTAGATATTTCCATATTTACACGGATAGCGGTGTAGTTATTTCCATGTTTACAGAGATAGTGGTATAGATATTTCCATGTTTATGCAGATGGCAGTGTAGATATTTCCATGTGTATATAGATGGCAGTGTAGATATTTGCATATTTATACCGATGGAGGTGTAGATATTTCCATGTTTATACAGTTGACTGTGTAGATATTTTAATGTTTTTACAGATGGCGGTCTAGATATTTAGATGTTTATTCAGATTGAGGTGTAGGTATTTCCATGTTTATAGAGATAGCGGTGTAGATATTTCCATGTTTATAGAGATGGCTGTGTAGATATTTCCATATTTATACATATTTCTATGTTTATACAGATGGAGTTGTAGATATTTCCATGTTTATACAGATGACTGTGTAGATATTTCCATGTTTATACAGATAGTGGTGTAGACACTTCCATGTATATAGACATAGCGGTGTAGATATTTCCATATTTATACAGATAGCGGTGTAGATATTTCCATGTTTATACAGATAGCGGTGTTTATATTTCCATGTTTATACAGATAGCGGTGTAGATATTTCCATGTTTATACAGATAGCGTTGTAGATATTTCCATGTTTACAGAGTTAGCGGTGTAGATATTTCCATATTTGCACAGATTGCGGTGTAGATATTTCCATCGTTACAGAGATAGCGGTGTACATATTTCCATGTTTACACAGAGAGCGGTGTAGATATCTCCATGTTAAAACAGCTAGTGTTGTAGATATTTCCATGTTTATGCAGATAGCGGTGTAGATATTTCCATGTTTATAAAGATAGCGGTGTAGATATTTCCATGTTTATACAGATAGCGGTATAGATATTTCCTTTTTCTTACAGATGGCGGTGTAGATATTTCCATGTTTATACAGATATTTGTGTAGACATTTCCATGTTCATAGAGATAGCAGTGGAGATATTTCCATATTTATACAGATATCTGTTTTGATATTTCCATGTTTATACAGATAGCTTTGGAGTTATTTCCATGTTTATACTGATGGCGGTGTAGATATTTCCAAGTTTATACAGATAGCGGTGTAGTTTTTTCCATGTTTCTACAGATAGCGGCGTAGATATTTCCATGTTTATACAGATAGCTGTGTAGGTATTTCCATGTTAATAGAGATAGCGGTGTAGATAATTCCATGTTTATACAGATGGCAGTGTAGATATTTCCAAGTGTATAGAGATGGCAGTGTAGATATTTCCAGGTTTCTACAGATGGAGTTGTAGTTATTTCCGTTTTTTTACAGATGACTGTGTAGGTATTTTCATGTTTTTACAGATAGCAGTGTAGATATTTCCCTGTTTATACAGATAGCGGTGTGGCTATTTCCATGTTTATAAAGATAGCAGTGTTGATATTTCCATGTTTATAGAGATGTCTGTGTAGATATTTCCATGTTTATATAGATGGCAGTGTAGGTATTTCCATGTTTATACAGATAGCGGTGTAGATATTTCCATGTTTATACAGATAGCGGTGTAGATATTTCCATGTTTATACAGATCGTGGTGTAGATATTTCCATGTTTATACAGATAGCGGTGTAGATATTTCCATGTTTATACAGATAGCTGTGTAGATATTTGCATGTTTACAGAGGTAGCGGTGTAGATATTTCCATGTATACACAGATAGCTGTTTAGATATTTCCATGTTTACACAGATATTGTTGTAGATATTTCCATGTAAATACAGATAGCGGTGTAGATATTTCCATATTTATAGAGATTGTGGTGTAGACAATTCCATATTTATACAGATAGCAGTGTAGATATTTCCATGTTTATACAGACAGTGTTGTAGATTTTCCATGTTTATACAGATAGCGGTGTAGTTATTTCCATGATTATAAAGATAGCGGTGTAGATATTCCATGTTTATACCGATAGCGGTGGAAATATTTTCATGTTTATACAGATAGCTATGTAGATATTTCCATGTTTACACAGATAGCGGTTTAGATATTTCCATGTTTATACAGATGGCGGTGTGGCTATTTCCATGTTTATACAGATAGCAGTGTAGATATTTCCATATTTATAGAGATGGCTGTGTAGATATTTCCATGTTTATACAGATGGCGGTGTAGTTAATTACGTTTATAGAGATTGCGATGAAGATATTTCCATGTTTATAGAGAAAGCGGTGTTGGTATTTCCATGTTTATAGAGATAGCCGTGTAGATATTTCCATGTTTATACAGACGGCTGTGTAGATATTTCCATGTGTGTACAGATGGCAGTGTAGATATTTCCATGTTTATACAGATGGCGCTGTAGATGTTTCCATGTTTATGCAGATGGCAGTGTAGATATTTCCATGTTTATACAGATAGCGGTGTAGATATTTCCATGTTTACAGAGATAGCGGTGTAGATATTTCCATCTTTGCACAGATTGCGGTGTAAGTATTGCCAAATTACACAGATAGCGGTGTAGATATATCCAAGTTTACACAGATAGCTGTGTAGATATTTCCATGTTTACAGAGATAGCTTTGTAGATATTTCCATGTTTATACAGATTGCGGTTTAGATATTTCCATGTTTATACAGCTCGCGGTGTAGATATTTCCATCTTTATACAGATGGCAGTTTAGATATTTCCATGTTTATACAGATAGCGGTGTAGTTATTTACATGTCTATAGAGGTAGCGGTGTAGGTATTTCCATATTTATACAGATTGCGGTGTAGATATTTCCATCTTTATACAGATGGCGGTGTACATATTTCCACGTTTATACAGATGGCAGTGAAGGTATTTCCATGTTTATACAGATAGGGGTGTAGATATTTCCATGTTTATACAGATGGCGGTGTAGATACATCCATGTTTTGAAGATGGCGGTGTAGGTATTTTCATGTTTATAGAGATGGTGGTGTAGATATTTCCATGTATATAGAGATTGCAGTGTAGATATTTCCATGTTTATAGAGAATTCGGTGTAGGTATTTCCATGTTTATAGAGATACCGGTGTGGATACTTCCATATTTATACAGATAGCGGTGTAGGTATTTCCATGTTTATACAGATCGCAGTGTAGATATTTCCTTGTTTATAAAGATATCGGTGTCGATATTTCCAGGTTTATACAGAGAGCGGTGTAGAAATTTCCACGTTTTACAGATAGTGGTGTAGATATTTCCATCTTTATACAGATAGCGGTGCAGATATTTCCATGTTTACACAAATAGCCGTGTAGATATTTCTATGTTTACACAGATAGAGTTGCAGATATTTCCATGTTTATAAAGATAGCGGTGCAGATATTTCCATGTTTATACAGATAGCAGTGTGGCTGTTTCCATGTTTATACAGATAGCGGTGTGGTTATTTCCATGTTTATACAGATAGCGGTATAGATATTTCCATGTTTATAGAGATGACTGTCTTGATATTTCCATGTTTATACAGCTTTCCGTGTAGATAATTCCATGTTTATACAGATGGTTGTGTAGATATTTTCATGTTTATTTAGATGACTGTGAAGTTATTTCCATGTTTATACAGATGTCAGTGTAGATATTTTCATGTTTATAGAGATAACGATGTAGATATTTCCATGTTTATACAGATAGCGGTGTAGACATTTCCTTGTTTAGAAAGATAGCATTGTAGATATTTCCATGTTTATACAGATAGTGGTGTAGATCTTTCCAGGTTTATACAGATAGCGGTGTAGAGATTTCCATGTTTATACAGATAGCGGTGTAGATATTTCCATATTTATAGAGATGGTGTTGTAGGTTTTTCCATGTTTATAGAGATAGCGGTGTAGCTATTTCCATGTTAATACAACTCACAGTGCAGATATTTCCATCTTTATACAGACGGCAGTGAAGATTTTTCCATGTTTATACAGATAGTGGTGTAGATATTTCCATGTTTATACAGATGGCGGTGTAGATACAGCCATGTTTCTAAAGATGGTGGTGTAGATATTTTCATGTTTATAGAGATGGCGGTGTAGATAATTCCATGTTTATAGAGATTGCGATGTAGATATTTCCATGTTTATACAGAAAGCGGTGTTGGTATTTCCATGTTTATAGAGATAGCGGTGTGGATATTTCCATATTTCTACAGATAGCGGTGTAGGTATTTCCATGTTTATACAGATGGCGGTGTAGATATTTCCATGTTTCTACAGATGGTGGTGTTGATATTTCCTTGTTTATACAGATAGCGGTGTAGATATTTCCAAATTTACACAGATAGCTGTGTAGATATTTCCATGTTTACAGAGGTAGCATTGTAGATATTTCCATGTTTATGCAAATTGTGGTGTAGTTATTCCCATGTTGATACAGATAGCGCTGCAGATATTTCTATGTTTATACAGGTAGCGGTGTAGAAATTCCCATGTTTATACAGATCGCTTTGTAGACATTTCCATCTTTCTACAGATGTCAGTGTAGATATTTCCAAGTTTATACAGATGGCAGTGTAGATATTTCCATGTTTATACAGTTGTCTGTGTAGATATTTCCATGTTTATGCAGATGTCGGTGTAGATATTTCCATTTTTATAGGGATGCCGGTGTAGTTATTTCTATGTTTATAGAGAAAACGGTGTAAATATTTCCATGCTTATAGACATGGTTGTGTAAGTATTTTCATGTTTATAGAGATAACGGTGTAGATATTTCCATGTTTATACAGATAACGGTGTTGCTATTTCCATGTTTATACAGATAGCGGTGTAGATATTTCCATGTTTATACAGATGGCGGTGTAGATACATCCATGTTTCTGAAGATAGCGGTGTAGAAATTTTCATGTTTATAGAGATGGTGGTGTAGATATTTACATGTATATAGAGATTGCTGTGCAGATATTTCCATGTTTATAGAGAAATCGGTGTAGGTATTTCCATGTTTATAGTGATACCGGTGTGGATATTTCCATATTTATACAGATAGCGGTGTAGGTATTTCCATATTAATACAGATGGCGGTGTTGGTATTTCCATGTTTATACAGATGGCGGTGTAGATATTTCCTTGTTTATACAGATATCGGTGTAGATATTTCCAGGTTTATACAGAGAGCGGTGTAGATATTTCCACATTTTACAGATAGTGGTGTAGATATTTCCATCTTTATACAGATAGCGGTGCAGACATTTCCATGTTTACACAAATAACCGTGTAGATATTTCTATGTTTACACAGATAGAGTTGCAGATATTTCCATGTTTATAAAGATAGCGGTGCAGATATTTCCAAGTTTATACAGATAGCGGTGTGGCTATTTCCATGTTTATACAGATAACAGTGTGGGTATTTCCACGTTTATACAGATAGCGGTATAGATATTTCCATATTTATAGAGATGACTGTGTAGATATTTCCATGTTTATACAGCTTTCCGTGTAGATATTTCCATGTTTATACAGATGGTGGTGTAGATATTTCCATGTTTATACAGATGACTGTGAAGTTATTTCCATATTTATACAGATGTCAGTGTAGATATTTTCATGTTTATAGAGATAACGATGTAGATATTTCCATGTTTATACAGATAGCGGTGTAAAAATTTCCATGTTTAGAGAGATAGCGTTGTAGATATTTCCATATTTATACAGATAGCGGTGAAGATCTTTCCAGGTTTATACTGATAGCGGTGTAGATATTTCCATGTTTATACAGATATCGGTGTATATATTTCCATATTTATAGAGATGGCGTTGTAGGTATTTCCATGTTTATAGAGATAGCGGTGTAGCTATTTCCATGTTAATACAACTCACAGTGCAGATATTTCCATCTTTATTCAGACGGCAGTGAAGATTTTTCCATGTTTATACAGATAGTGGTGTAGATATTTCCATGTTTATACAGATGGCGGTGTAGATACAGCCATGTTTCTGAAGATGGTGGTGTAGATATTTTCATGTTTATAGAGATGGCGGTGTAGATAATTCCATGTTTATAGAGATTGCGATGTAGATATTTCCATGTTTATACAGAAAGCGGTGTTGGTATTTCCATGTTTATAGAGATAGCGGTGTGGATATTTCCATATTTCTACAGATAGCGGTGTAGGTATTTCCATGTTTATACAGATGGCGGTGTAGATATTTCCATGTTTCTACAGATGGTGGTGTAGATATTTCCTTGTTTATACAGATAGCAGTGTAGATATTTCCATGTATATACATATAGCGGTGTAGATATTTCCATGTTTTCAGAGATGCCGGTGCAGATATTTCCCTCTTTGCACAGATTGCCGTGTTGTTATTTCCATTTTTACACAGATACCTGTGTAGATATTTCCAAGTTTACACAGACAGCTGTGTAGATATTTCCATGTTTACACAGATAGCGGTGCAGATATTTCCATATTTATAGAGATAGCAGTGTAGATATTTCCATGTTTATACAGATGGCTGTGTAAATATTTCCATGTTTATAGAGATAGCGGTGTAGATATTTCCATCTTTATACAGATAGTGGTGTAGATATTTCCATGTTTATTCAGATGGCGGTGTAGATAGTTCCATGTTTATGGAGATGGTGGTGTAGATATTTTCACGTTTATATAGATGTTGGTGTAGATATTTCCATGTTTGTAGAGATTTTGGTGTTGATATTTCCATGTTTACAGAGATAGCACTGTAGGAATTTCCTTGTTTATACAGATAGTTGTGTAGATACATCCATGTTTATACAGATGGCTGTGTAGATATTTCCCTGTGTGTACCGATGACTCTGTAGATATTTGTATGTTTACACAAATGGCGGTGTAGATATTTCCATATTTATACAGATAGCGGTGTAGATATTTCCATGTTTATACAGATAGCGGTGTAGATATATCCATGTTTATACAGATAGCGGTGTAGATATTTCCATGTTTATACAGATAGCGGTGTAGATATTTCCGTGTTTACAGAGTTAGCGGTGTAGATATTTCCATCTTTGCACAGATTGCGGTGGAGATATTTCCATCGTTACACAGATAGCGGTGTAGATATTTTCATGTTTATACAGATCGTGGTGTAGATATTTCCATCTTTCCACAGATGGCAGTTTAGATATTTCCATGTTTATACAGATGGCTGTGTAGATATTTCCATGTTTATACTGATAGCGGTGTAGATATTTCCATGTTTTTAGAGATAGCTTTGTAGATATTTCCATGTTTATAGAGATAGAGGTGTAGATATTTCCATTTTTATACAGATGACTTTGTATGTATTTCCACGTTTATACAGATGGCGTTGTAGATATTTCCATGTTTATACAGATAGCCATGTAGTTACTTCCATGTTTATAAAGATTGCAGTGTAGGAATTTCCATGTTTATAGAGATAATGGTGTAGTTATTTCCATGTTTATACACATGGCAGTGTAGATATTTCCATGTGTATACAAATGGCAGTGTAGGTACTTCCATGTTTATACAGATGGAGGTGTAGATATTTCCAAGTTTATACAGATAGCGGTGTCGATATTTCCATGTTTCTACAGATAGCGGTGCAGATATTTCCAAGTTTATACAGATAGTTGTGTAGGTATTTCCATGTTTATAGAGATAGCGGTGTAGATATTTCCATGTTTATACAGATGTCAGAGTAGATATTTCCATGTGTATAGAGATGGCAGTGTAGATATTTCAATATATATAGAGATGGCTGTGTAGATATTTCCAAGTATATACAGATGTCAGTGTAGGTATTTCCATGTTTACAGAGATAGCGGTGTAGATATTTCCATCTTTGCACAGATTGCGGTGTAGTTATTTCCATCTTTACACAGATAGCAGTGTACATATTACCATGTTTACACTGATAGTGGTGTAGATTTTTCGATGTTTACACTGATATTGTTGTAGATATTTACATCTTTATACAGATAGCGGTGTAGATATTTCTGTGTTTATAAAAGTAGCGGTGTAGATGTTTCCATCTTTATACAGATAGCGGTGTAGATATTTCCATGTTTATACAGATGGCGGTGTACATATTTCCATGTGTATACAGACGGCAGTGTAGATATTTCCATGTTTATACAGATGGAGGTGTAGATATTTCCATGTTTATACAGAGCGCGGTGTGTCTATTTCCTTGTCTATACAGATAGCAGTGTAGATATTTCCATGTTTATAGAGATAGCTGTGCAGATATTTCCGTGTTTACACCGATGGCCGTGTAAATATTCCATGTTTATACAGATAGTGGTGTAGATATTTCCATGTTTATACAGATGACTGTGTAGGTATTTCCATGTTTATACAGATGGCGGTGTAGATATTTCTATGTTTATAGAGATAGCCATGGAGATATTTCCATGTTTATACAGATAGCGGTGTAGACATTTCCATGTTCATAGAGATAGCTTTGTAGATATTTCCATATTTATACAGATAGCTGTGTAGATATTTCCAGGTTTATACAGGTAGATGTATAGATATTTCCATGTTTATGCAGATCTCGGTGAAGATATTTCCATCTTTCTACAGATGGCAGTGTAGATATTTCTATGTTTATAGAGATGGCGGTGTAGTTAATTCCATATTTATACAGATGGCGGTGTAGTTATTTCCATGTTTAAGCTGATGGCGGTGTAGATATTTTCATGTTGATAGAGATGGCAGTGTACATATTTCTAAGTTTATAGAGATGGCAGTGTACATATTTCTATGTTTATAGAGATAGCAGTGTAGATAATTCCATGTTTATAGAGATGGCAGTGTAGGTATTTCCATGTTTATAGAGATAGTGGTGTAGATATTTCCATGTTTATACAGATAGCGGTGTAGATATTTCCATTTTTATACAGATTGTGGTGTTGCTATTTCCATGTTTATACAGATAGCGGTGTAGTTATTTCCATGTTTATACAGCTCGCGGTGTAGATATTTCCATCTTTATACAGATGGCGGTGTATATATTTCCATATTTATAGAGAAAGCCTTGTAGATATTTCCATGATTATACAGATATTGGTGTAGATATTTCCATCTTTGCACAGATTTCGGTGTAGATATTTCCATCTTTAGATAGCGGTGTAGATATTGCCATGTTTACACAGATAGCTGTTTAGATATTTCCATGTTTACACAAATAGCGTTGTAGATATTTCCAGGTTTATACAGATAGCGGTGTAGATATTTCCTTGTTTATACAGATAGTGTTGCAGATATTTCCATGTTTATACAGATAGCGTCGTAGATATTTCCATGTTTATAAAGATGGCCGTGTAGATATTTCCATGTTTATACAGATAGCGGTGGAGATATTTCCATGTTTATACAGATAGCGATGTAGATATTTAGATGATTATACAGAAAGCGGTGGAGATATTTCCATGTTTATATAGATAGCGGTGTAGATATTTCCATGTTTATACAGATAGCGGTGTAGATACTTCCATGTTTATACAGACAGCGGTGTAGATATTTCCATGTTTGCAGAGATAGCGGTGTAGATATTTTCATATTTGCACAGATTGCTGTCCAGATATTTCCATCTTTACACAGATAGCGATGTACATTATTCCATGTTTTCACAGATATCTGTGTAGACATTTCCATGTTTACACAGATATTGTTGTAGTTATTTCCATGTTTATACAGATAGCGGTGTAGGTACTTCCGTGTTTATACAGATAGCGGTGGAGATATTTCCATGTTTTTACAGATACTGGTGGAGATATTTCCATGTTTATACACATGGAGGTATAGACATTTCCATGTTTATACAGATGACTGTGAAGGAAATTTTCATGTTTTTACAGATGGCTGTGTAGATATTTCCATGTTTATACAGATAGTGGTGTGGCTATTTCCATGTTTATACAGATAGCAATGTAGATATTTCGATGTTTATAGAGATGGCTCTGTAGATATTTCCATGTTTATGTAGATAGCAGTGTAGATATTTCCATGTTTATACAGATAGTGGTGTATATATTTACATGTTTATACAGAGAGCGTTGTAGGTATTTCCATGTTTATACAGATGGCGTTGTAGGTATTTCCATGTTTATAGAGATAGCCATGTAGATATTTCCATGTTTATACAGATAGCGGTGTAGATATTTCTATGTTTATAGAGATGGCAGTGTAGATATTTCCATATTTATACAGACAACAGTGTAGATATTTCCATGTTTATAGAGATCGTGGTGTAGATATTTCCATATTTATACAGATAGAGGTGGAGATATTTCCATGTTTATACAGACAGCTTTTTAGATATTTCCATGTTTACAAAGAGAGCTGTGTAGATATTTCGATATTTGCACAGATTGCGCTGTAGATATTTCCATCTTTACACAGATAGCTGTGTACATATTTCCATGTTTACACAGATAGCGGTGTATTTATTTCCATGTTACCACAGATAGTGTTGTAGATATTTCCATGTTTATACAGATAGCGGTGTAGATATTTCCATGTTTATGCAGATCGTGGTGTAGATATTTCCATGTTTATACAGACAGTAGTGTAGATATTTTCATGTTTATAGAGATAGCAGTGTAGATATTTCCATGTTTACAGAGATAGCGGTGTAGATATTTCCATCTTTACACAGATTGCGGTGTAGATACTTCCATCTTTACACAGATAACGGTGTACATATTTCCATGTTTACACAGATAGCGGTGTAGATATTTCCATGTTTACACAGATATTGTTGTAGATATTTCCATGTTTATACAGATAGCAGTGTCGATATTTCTATGTTTATAAAGAGAGCGGTGTAGATATTTCCATCTTTATTCAGATAGCGATGTAGATATTTCCATGTTTATACAGATGGTGGTGTAGGTATTTCCATATTTATAGAGATAGCGGTGTAGATATTTCCGTGTTCATACAGACGGCAGTGTACATATTTCCTTGTTTATACAGACGGCAGTGTAGATATTTCCATGTTTATACAGATGGAGGTGTAGGTATTTCCATGTTTATACAGATGACGGTGTAGATATTTCCATGTTTTTACAGATGGCGGTGAAGATACTTCCATGTTTATACAGATGGCAGGGTTGATATTTCCATGTTTGTGCAGATAATGGTGTAGATATTTCCATGTTTATACAGATAGCGGTGTAAAATATTTCCATGTTTATTCAGATGGCGGTGTAGATACTTCCATTTTTATACTGGTAGCGGTGTAATTTCCATGTTTATACAGATAGTGGTGTAGATATTTCCATGTTTTTACAGATGGTGGTGTAGATATTTCCATGTATATGCAGATAGCGGTGTGGCTACTTACATGATTATAGAGATCGTGGTGTAGATATTTCCATATTTATACAAATAACGGTGTAGATATTTCCATGTTTATAGAGATAGCGGTGTAGATATTTCCATGTTTGCACAAAAAGCGGTGTAGATATTTCCATCTTTACACAGATAGCCGTGTACATATTTCCATTTTTCCACAGATAGCATTGTAGATATTTCCATGTTAACACAGATAGTGTTGTAGATATTTCCATGTTTATATAGATTGCGGTATAGATATTTCCATGTTTATAAAGATTGCGGTGCAGATATTTCCTTGTTTATACAGATAGCGGTGGAGATATTTCCATGTTTATACAGATAGCGATGTAGATGTTTCCATGTTTATACAGATAGCAGTGGATATATTTCCATGTTTATACAAATGGTGGTGTATATATTTTGATGTTTATAGAGATAGCCATGTAGATATTTCCATGTTTATACAGACAGCGGTGTAGATTTTCCATGTTTATAAAGTTAGCAGTGTAAATATTTCCATTTTTATAGAGATAGCGGTGTAGACATTTCCATTTTTATACAGATAGCGATGCAGATATTTCCAGGTTTATATAGATAGCTGTGTAGATATTTCCATGTTTATACAGATAGTGGGGTAGATATTTCCATGTTTATACAGATAGCGGTGAACATATTTCCATGAGTATGCAGATAGCGGTGGAGATATTTCCTTGTTTATACAGATAGCGGTGGAGATATTTCTATGTTTATACAGATGGCGTTGTAGATATTTCCAAGTTTATACAAATCGTGGTGTAGATATTTCCTTGTTTATTCAGATAGCGGTGTAGATATTTCTATGTTTATACCGATAGCGGTGTAGGTATTTCCATGTTTATAGTGATAGCGGTGTAGATAATTCCAAGTTTATACAGATGGCTGTGTAGATATTTCCATGTGTATACGGATGGCAGTGTAGATATTTCCATGTGTATACAGATGGAGGTGTAGATATTTCCATGTTTATACAGATGACTGTGAAGATATTTCCATGTTTTTACTGATGGTGTTGTAGATATTTCCATGTTTATAGATTTTGCTATGTAGATATTTGCATGTTTATACAGATGGCAGTGTAGATATTTCCATGTTTATACAGATAGTGTTGTAGATATTTCCAAGTTTATACAGATAGCGGTGTAGATATTTCCATGTTTATACAGATCGTGGTGTAGATATTTCCATGTTTATACAGACAGCAGTGTAGATATTTTCATGTTTATAGAGATAGCAGTGTAGATATTTCCATGTTTATAGAGATAGCGGTGTAGATATTTCCATCTTTGCACAGATTGCAGTGTAGATATTTCCATCTTTACACAGATAGCGGTGTACATATTTCCATGTTTACAGATATAGCGGTGTAGATATTTCCATGTTTACACAGATATTGTTGTAGATATTTCCATGTTTATACAGAGAGCGGTGTAGATATTTCCATGTTTACTCAGATGGTGGTGTAGATATTTCCATGTTTAAACAGATAGCCATATAGATATTTCCATGTTTATACAGATAGCGTTGTAGATATTTCCATGTTTATACAGATCGTGGTGTCGATATTTCCATGTTTATACAGATAGCGGTGTAGGTATTTCTATGTTTATAGAGATGGCTTTGTAGATATTTCCATGTTTATACAGATGGCAGTGTAAATATTTCCAGGTTTAGACATATAGTGTTGTAGATATTTCCATGTTTATACAGATGACTCTGTAGTTATTTCCATGTTTATACAGATGGCGGTTTAGATATTTCCATGTTTATAAAGATAGCGGTGTAGACATTTCCATGTTCATAGAGATAGCGGTGTAAATATTTCCATATTTATACAGATAGCTGTGTAGATATTTAAATGTTTATACAGATAGAGGTGTGGATATTTCCATGTTTATGCAGATGTCGGCGTAGATATTTCCATCTTTCTACAGATGGCAGTGTAGATATTTCAATGTTTATAGAGATGGCAGTGTTGATAATTCCATGTTTATACAGAAGGCGGTGAAGTTATTTACATGTTTATACTGATGGCGGTGTAGGTATTTAAATGTTCATAGAGATGGCGGTGTAGATATTTCAAGGTTTGTAGAGATAGCGTTGTACATAATTCCACGTTTATAGAGATCACGGTGTAGGTATTTCCATGTTTATAGAGATAGTGGTGTAGGTATTTCCATGTCTATACACATAGAGCTGTAGATATTTCTATGTTGATACAGATAGTGGTGTTGGTAATTCCATGTTTATACAGATAGCGGTGTAGAAATTTCCATGTTTACACAGATGGCAGTGTAGATTGTTCCTTGTTTATGGAGATGGCTGTGTAGATATTTTCATGTTTATAGAGATGGCGGTGTAGATATTTCCATGTTTATACAGATTGCCGTGTAGATATTTCCATGTTTATAGAGATTGCGGTGTAGATGTTTTCATGTTTATACAGATAGCGGTGGAGATATTTCCATGTTTATACAGATCGTGGTGTAGATATTTCCATGTTTATGGGGATAGCGGTGTAGATATTTTCATATTCATACAGATAGCGGTGTAGATATTTCCATGTTTATTCAGATGGTGTTGTAGATATTTCCATGTTTATACAGATGGTGGTGTAGATATTTCTATGTTTGTGCCGATAGTGTTGTAGATATTTCCACGTTTATACAGATTGTGGTGTAGATATCTCCATGTTTATACAGATAGCGGTTAAGATATCTCCATGTTTACAGAGATAGCGGTGTAGATATTTCCATATTTGCACAGATTGCGGTGTAGATATTTCCATCTTTATACAGACAGCATTGTACATATTTCCATGTTTAGCCAGATAGCTGTGTAGATATTTCCATGTTTACACAGATTGTGTTGTAGATATTTCCATGTTTATACAGATAGCCTTTTAGAGATTTCCATATTTATACAGAGAGCGGTGGGGATCTTTCCATGTTTATACAGATGGCCGTGGAGATATTTCCATGTTTATACAGATGGCCGTGGAGATATTTCCATCTTTATACATATGGCGGTGTAGATATTTCCAAGTTTATACAGATAGCAGTGTAGATATTTCCATGTTTATACAGATAGCGGTGTAGATATTTGCATGTTTATGCAGGTAGAGGTGTAGATATTTCCATGTATACAGATCGTGGTGTAGATATTTCCATGTTTATGCAGATGGCGGTGAAGATATATCCATGTTTATAGAGATGGCGGTGTAGATATTTCTATGTTTATAGAGATAGCGGTGTAGATAATTCCATGTTTATAGAGATGGTGGTGTAGGTTTTTCCATGTTTATATAGATAGTGGTGAAGATATTTCCATGTTTTTTCTGATAGCGGTGTAGATATTTCCATGTTTATACAGATAGTGGTGTTGATATTTGCATGTTTATACACATAGCGGTGTAGACATTTCCACGTTTATTAAGCTCGCGGTGTAGATATTTCCATGTTTATACAGATG
This sequence comes from Pan troglodytes, assembly GCF_028858775.2. NCBI lineage: Eukaryota > Metazoa > Chordata > Mammalia > Primates > Hominidae > Pan > Pan troglodytes. The sequence continues at coordinate 2,014,337 of NC_072410.2, read as the reverse complement.
GCAGTGTAGGTATTTCCATGTTTATGCAGATAGCGGTGTAGATATCTCCATGTTTAAAGAGATAGCAGTGTAGATCTTTCCATGTTTATAGAGATAGCGGTGTAGGTATTTCCATGTGTATTCAGATAGCAGTGCAGATGTTTCCAAGTTTATACTGATGGCTGTGTAGATATTTCCATGTGTATACACATGGCAGTGTAGATATTTCCATGTTTATAGAGATGGTGGTGTAGAAATTTCCATGTATATACAGATTACAGTGTAGATATTTCCATGTTTATGCAGATGGCGGTGTAGATATTTCCATGATTACAGAGACAGCGGTGTAGATATTTCCATGTTTATACAGATAGCGGTGTAGATATTTCCATGTTTATAGAGATAGCAGTGCAGATATTTCCATGTTTATAGAGATAGCGGGGTAAATATTTCCATGTTTGCACAGATTGCAGTGCAGATATTTCTGACTTTACACAAATAGCGGTGTAGGTATTTCCATGTTTACACAGATAGCTGTGTAGACATTTCCATGTTTACACAGATAACTGTGTAGACATTTCCATGTTTACACAGATAGCGTTGTAGATATTTCCATGTTTATACTGATAGCCGTGTAGATATTTCCATGTCTACACAGATAGCTGTGTAGATGTTACCATGTTTATACAGATGACTGTGTAGGTATTTCCATGTTTATACAGACTGCAGTGTAGATATTTCCATGTATATACCGATAGCGGTGTGGATATTTCCATTTTTTTACAGTCATCGTTGTAGATATTACCATGTTTACACAGATAGCGGTTTAGATATTTCCATCTTTGCAAAGATTGCGGTGTAGACATTTCCATCTATACAAAGATAGCGGTGTAGATATTTCCATGTTTACACAGATAGCAGTGTAGATATTTCCATATTTACACATAGAGTGGTGTAGTTGTTTCCATGTTTATACAGATAACTGTGTAGGTATTTCCATGTTTATACAGATGGCAGTGTAGACATTTCTATGTTTATACAGATGGCGGTGCAGATATTTCCATGTTTATAGAGAAGCCGGTGAAGATATTTCCATGTTTATGCAGATGGCGGTGTAGATATTTCCATGTTTGTGGAGATGGCGGTGTAGATATTTTTTTGTTTATAGAGATAGCCGTGTAGATATTTCCATGTGTATAAAGATGGCGGTGTAGGTATTTCCATGTTTATAGAAATAGCGGTGCAGATATTTCCATGTTCATACTGATAGTGGTGTATATAGTTCCATGTTTATAAGGATAGTGGTGTTGGTATGTCCATGTTTATACGGATAGCGGTGTAGATATTTCAATGTTTATACAGCTCGCGGTGTAGATATTTCCATCTTTATACAGATGGCAGTGTAGGTTTTTACATGTTTAAGCAGATAGCTGTGTAAACATTTCCATGTTTATACAGATAGCCGTGTAGGTATTTCCATGTTTATAGAGATAGCAGTGTAGATATTTCCATGTTTATACAGATGACTGTGTAGATATTTCCATGTGTATACAGATGGCAGTGTAGATATTTCCATGTTTATACAGATGGAGGTGTAGATATTTCCATGTTTATACAGGTGACTTTGTAGATATTTCCATGTTTTCAAAGATGGCGGTGTAGATATTTCCATGTTTATACAGATAGCAATGTGGCTATTTCCATATTTATAGAGATAGCGGTGTAGATACTTCCATGTTTATAGAGATAGCGGTGCATATATTCCCATGTTTATACTGATAGCAGTGCAGATATTTCCATCTTTAAAGAGATAGCCGTGTAGATATTTCCATTTTTGCACAGATTGTGGTGTAGGTATTTCCATCTTTACACAGATAGCGGTTTAGATATTTCCATGTTTACACAGATAGCTGTCTAGATATTTTCATGTTTACACTGATAGTGTTGTAGATATTTTCATGTTTATACAGATGGCGGTGTGTTATTTCCATGTTTATAGAGATAGCGGTGTAGATATTTCCATGTTTATACAGATACCGGTGCAGATATTTCCATGTTTATAGAGATACTGGTGTAAATATTTCCATGTTTGCACAGATTGTAGTGCAGATATTTCCATCTTTACAAAAATAGCGGTGTAGATGTTTCCATGTTTTCACAGATAGCTCTGTAGACATTTCCATGTTTACACAGATAGCGTTGTAGATATTTCCATGTTTATACTGATAGCAGTGTAGATATTTCCATGACTATACACATAGGGGTGTAGATGTCACCATGTTTATACAGATGATTGTGTAGATATTTCCATGTTTTTACAGATGGCGCCGTAGATATTTCCATGTATATACAGATAGCGGTGTGGATATTTCCATGTTTATACAGACAGTGGTGTAGATATTACCATGTTTACACAGATAGCGGTTTAGATATTTCCATCTTTGCACAGATTGCAGTGTAGATAATTCCATCTTTACAAAGACAGCGGTGTAGATATTTCCATGTTTACACAGATTGCGGTGTAGATATTTCCATGTTTACACAGATAGTGGTGTAGATGTTTCCATGTTTATACAGATAACTGTGTAGTTATTTCCATGTTTATACAGATGGCAGTGTAGATATTTCTATGTTTATACAGAGGGCGGTGCAGATATTTTCATGTTTATACAGATGGCGGTGTAGATATTTCCATTTTTATACAGATCGTGGTGTATATGTTTCCATGTTTATACACATAGAGGTGTAGATATTTCCATATTTGTACACATAGCCGTGTAGATATTTCCATGTTTATTCAGATGGCGGTGTAGATATTTCCATATATATACAGATAGCTGTGAGGGTATTTCCATGTTTATACAGATGGCAGTGTAGATATTTCCATGTTTATACAGATGGCATTGTAGATATTTCCGTGTTTATACAGATAGTGGTGTGGATATTTCTATGTTTAAACAGATGACTGTTTAGGTATTTCCATGTTTATACAGATGGCGGTGTAGATATTTCCATATTTATAGAAATAGCCATGTAGATATTTCCATGTTTATACAGATAGCGGTGTAGACATTTCCATGTTTATAGAGATAACGGTGTAGATACTTCCATATTTATACAGATAGCGGTGTAGATATTTCCATGTTTATACAGATAGCGGTGTAGATGTTTCCATGTTTATACAGATAGCGGTGTAGATATATCCATGTTTATACAGACAGTGGTGTAGATATTTCCATGTTTATACAGACAGCGGTGTAGATATTTCCATGTTTAAATAGATAGCGGAGTAGATATTTCCATATTTACAGAGATAGATGTGTAGATATTTCCATATTTTCACAGATTGCGGTGTAGATATTTCCACCTTTATACAGATAGCGGTGTAGATATTTCCATGTTTACAGAAATAACGGTGTACATATTTCCAACTTTGTACAGATGACTTTGTAGATATTTCCATGTGTATACAAATGGCAGTGTAGATATTTCCATGTTTATAGAGGTAGCGGTGCAGATATTTCCATGTTTGTACAGATGGCGGTGTAGATATTTCCATGTTTATACAGATGGCAGTGTAGATATTTCCACGTTTATACAGATAGTGGTGTAAATGTTTCCATGTTTATACAGATGACTGTGTAGCTATTTCCATGTATATACAGATGGCAGTGTAGATATTTACATGTTTATAGAGATAGCGGTGTAGTTATTTCCATGTTTATACAGATGGCAGTGTAGATATTTTCATGTTTATACAGAACGCGGTGTAGACATTTCCATGTTTATAGAGATAGCGATGTAGATATTTCCATATTTATACTGTTAGCGGAGTAGATATTTCCATGTTTATGCAGACACTGGTGTAGATATTTCCATGTTTATGCAGATTGTGGTGTAGATATTTCCGTGTTCATACAGATTTTGGTGTGGATATTTCCAAGTTTATACAGATAGCGGTGTAGATATTTCCATGTTTATACAGATAGTTGTGTAGATATTTCCATGTTTACAGAGATAGTGGTGTAGATATTTCCATATTTGCACAGATTGCGGTGTAGATATTTCCATCCTCACACAGATTGCGGTGTAAATATTTCCATGTTTACACAGACAGCTGTGTAGATATTTCCATGTTTTCACAGATAGTGTTGTAGGTGTTTCCATGTTTATACAGATCGCGGTGTAGATATTTCCATGTTTATAAAGATAGCGGTGTAGATATTTCCATGTTTATACAGATAGCGGTGTAGTTATTTCCATGTTTATAGAGATAGTGGTGTAGGTATTTCCATGTTTCTAGACATAGCGGTGTAGATATTTCCATTTTTATGTAGATGGCGTTGTAGATATTTCCATGTTTATACCGATAGCGGTGTTGATATTTCCACGTTTATACAGATAGCGATGTAGATATTTCCATGTTTATACAGCTCGCGGTGCCGATATTTATATCTTTATACAGATGGCATTGTAGATATTTCCTTTTTCACACAGATGGCGGTGTAGATGTTTCCATGTTTATACAGATGGCGCAGTAGTTAGTTCCATGTTTATGGAGATGGCAGTGTAGATATTTTCATGTTTAAAGAGATGGCGGTGTAGATATTTCCATGTTTATAGAGATAGCAGTGTAGATATTTACATGTTTATACAGATGGCTGTGTAGATATTTCCATGTGTATACAGATGGCATTGTAGATATTTCCATGTTTATACAGATGACTGTATAGCTATTTCCACGTTTTTACAGATGGCAGTGCAGATATTTCCATGTTTATAGAGATAGCGGTGTAGATATTTCAATGTTTGTACAGATGGTGGTGTTGATATTTCCATCCATACACAGATGGCCGTGTAGATATTTCCATGTTTATACAGATGGCGGCGTAGATATTTCCATGGACATGCAGATGGCGGTGTAGATATTTCCATGTCTACATAGATGGTGGTGTACATATTTCCGTGTTTATACACATGGCGGAGTAGATACTTCCATCTTTATGGAGATGGCAGTGTAGATATTTTCATGTTTAAACAGATGGCGGTGTAGTTATTTCCATATTTATAGAGATAGCGGTGTAGATATTTCCATCTTTCTACAGACGGCAGTGTAGATATTTCCATGTTTATACTGCTGGCGGTGTAGATACTTCCATATTTATACACATAGTTTTGTAGATATTTCCATGTTTATACAGATGACTGGGTAAGTATTTGCATGTTTATACAGATGGCGATGTAGATATTTCCATGTTTATACAGATGGCGGTGTTGATATTTCCAAGTTTATACAGATAGCGGTGTAGATATTTCCATGTTTATAGAGATAGCGGTGTAGATTTTGGCAGGTTCATACAGATAGTGGTGTAGATATTTAAATGTTTATACAGATGACTGTGTAGGTATTTCCATGTTTATACAGATGGCGGTGTACATATTTCCATGTTTATAGAGATAGCCATGTAGAAATTTCCATGTTGATACAGATAGCGGTGTAGCCATTTCCATGTTTATAGAGATAGCGGTGGAGATATTTCCGTATTTATACAGATAGTGGTGGAGATATTTCCATGTTTATACAGATAGCGGTTTAGGTATTTCCATGTTGATACAGATAGCGGTGTAGATATTTCCATGTTTATACAGATCCTGGTGTAGTTATTTCCATGTTTACACTGAGTGTGGTGTAGATATTTCCATGTTTATACAGATAGCGGTGTAGATATTTCCATGTTTACCTGGATAGCGGTGTATATATTTCCATATTTGCACAGACTGCATTGTGGTATTCCCATCTTTACACAGATAGCGGTGTACGTATTTCCATGTTTATACAGATAGCTGTGTAGATATTTCCATGTTTACACAGATAGCGTTGTAGATATTTCCATTTTATACAGATAGTGGTGTAGATATTTCCATGTTTATGCAGATGACTCTGTAGGTATTTCCTTGTTTATACAGATGGCGGTGTAGATATTTCCATGTTTATAGAGATAGCCATGTAGATATTTCCATGTTTATACAGATAGCGGTGTAGACATTTCCATGTTTATACAGATACAGGTTTACATATTTCCATATTTATTCACATAGAGGTGTTGATATTTCCATGTCTATACAGATAGCAGTGTAGATATTTCCATGTTTATTCAGACAGTGGTGTAGAAATTTCCATGTTTATACAGATAGCGGTGTAGACATTTCCATGTATATAGAGATAGCGGTGTAGATATTTCCATATTTATACAGATAGCGGTGTAGATATTTCCATGTTTATACAGACAGCAGTGTAGATATTTCCATGTTTATACAGTTTGCGGTGTACGTATTTCCATGTTTATATACATAGGGGTGTAGTTACTTCCACGTTTATACAGATGACAGTGCAGATACTTCCATCTTTATACACATGACTGTGTAGATATTTCCATGTTTTTACAGATAGTGGTGTAGATATTTCCATGTTTATACAGATGACTGTGTAGGTATTTCCATGTTTATACAGATGGCCGTGTACATATTTCCATGTTTATGGATATAGCCATGTAGATATTTCCATGCTTATACAGATAGCGGTGCAGCCATTTCCATGTTTATAGAGATAGCGGTGGAGATATTTCCATGTTTAAACAGATAGCGGTGTAGATATTTCCATGTTTATGCAGACCTTAGTGTATATATTTCCATGTTTATAGAGATAGCAGTGTAGATATTTCCATGTTTGTACAGATGGCGGTGTTGATGTTTCCATCTATACACAGATTGCCGTGTAGGTATTTCCATGTGTATACAGATGGCATTGTAGATATTTCCATGTTTATACAGATGGTGGTGTAGATATTTCCATGTTTACACAAATGACTGTATAGGTATTTCCATGTGTATACAGATGGCGGTGTAGATATTTCCATGTTTATAGAGATAGCGGTGTAGATATTTCCATATTTATACAGATAACAGTGTAGAAATTTCCATGTATATACAGATAGCGGTGTAGATATTTCCATGTTTATACAGATCACGGTGTACATATTTCCATGTTTATAGAAAGAGCGGTGTAGATATTTCCATGTTTATACAGATAGCGGTGTAGATATTTCCATGTTTATACAGACCGTGGTGTAGATATTTCCATGTTTATACACATAGCGGTGCAGATATTTCCATGTTTGTACAGATGACGGTGTTGATATTTCCATCTATACACAGATGACCGTGTAGATATTTCCATGTTTATACAGATAGCGGTGTAGTTATTTCCATGTTTATACAGATAGCGGTGTAGATATTTCCATGTATATACACATGGCTGTGTAGATATTTCCATGTTTATACAGATGGCGGTGTAGATATTTTCATGTTTTTACAGATAACTTTGTAAGTATTTCCATGTTTATACAGATGGCGGTGTAGATATTTCCATGTTTATACTGATCGTGGTGTAGATATTTCCATGTTTATAGAGATGGTGGTGTAGATATTTCCATGTTCATAGAGACAGCGGTGTTGATTTTTCCATGTTTATAGAGATAGCGGTGTGGATATTTCCATGTTTATAGAGATAGCGGTGTGGATATTTCCATGTTTATGCAGATAGGGTTGTAGATATTTCCATGTTTATAGAGATGGCGGTGTAGATATTTCCATGTTCATAGAGACAGCGGTGTTGATTTTTCCATGTTTATAGAGATAGTGGTGTGGATATTTCCATGTTTATGCAGATAGGGTTGTAGTTATTTCCATGTTTATAGAGACGGCGGTGTAGATATTTCCATGTTTATACAGATCACGGTGTAGATATTTCCTTGTTTATAAAAATAGCGGTGTAGTTATTTCCATGTTTATACAGATAGCGGTGTAGATATTTCCATGTTTATACAGATGACGGCGTAGATATTTCCATGGACATGCAGATGGCGGTGTGGATATTTCCATGTTTATACAGATAGCGGTGTAGATATTTCCATGTTTACACAGATGGTGGTGTAGATATTTCCGTGTTTATACACATGGCGGAGTAGATACTTCCATCTCTATGGAGATGGCAGTGTAGATATTTTCATGTTTATAGAGATGGCGGTGTAGATATTTCCATGTTTATATAGATGGTGGTGTAGATATTACCATGTTTATACAGATAGCGGTGAAGATATTTCCATGTTTATACAGATCGAGCTGAAGTTATTTCCATGTTTATTCAGATCGCGGTGTAGATATTTCCATGTTTATACAGATCGCGGTGTAGATATTTCCATGTTGATACAGATAGCGGTGTAGATATTTCCATGTTAATACAGATAGCGGTGTAGATATTTCCATGTTTATACAGATCGCGGTGTAGATATTTCCATGTTTATGCAGATCGCGGTGAAGATATTTCCATGTTTATACAGATGGTGGTGTAGATATTTCCATGTTTTTACAGATATCGGGGTAGATATTTCCATATTTACACAGATTGCGGTGTAGATATTTCCATCTTTCTACAGATGGCATTGTAGATATTTCCATGTTTATACAGATGGTTGTATGGATATTTCCATGTTTATATAGATCGTCGTGTAGATATTACCATGTTTATACAGATAGCGGTGTAGATATTTCCATGTTTATACAGATCGCAGTGAAGATATTTCCATGTTTATACAGATCGCGGTGTAGATATTTCCATGTTTATACAGATCGCTGTGTAGACATTTCCATGTTTATACAGATAGCGGTGTAGGTATTTCCATGTTTATACAGATAGCGGTGTAGATATTTCCATGTTTATAGAGATAGCGGTGTAGGTATTTCCATGTTTATAGACATAGCGGTGTAGGTATTTCCATGTTTATACAGATGGTGGTGTAGATATTTCCACGTTTATTCAGATGACTGTGGAGATATTTCCATGTTTTTACAGATGACAGTGTAGATATTTCAATGTTTATAGAGATGGCGCTGTAGATATTTCCATGTTTATACAGATAACGGTGGAGATATTTCCATGTTTATACAGAGAGCAGTGGAGATATTTCCATGTTTATACACATAGCGGTGTACATATTTCCATGTTTATAGAGACAGCGGTGTAGGTATTTCCATGTTTATACAGATAGCGGTGCAGATATTTTCATATTTATACAGATGCCTATGCAGATATTTCCATATTTATACTGAGGGCTGTGTAAATATTTCTATGTTTATACAGATGGCAGTGTAGATATTTCCATGTTCCTACACATGACTGTGTAGGTATTTCCATGTTTATACAGATGGCTTTGTAGATATTTCCATGTTTATAGAGATAGCGGTGGAGATATTTCCATGTTTATACAGATAGCGGTGTATATATTTCCATGTTTATACAGATCGTGTTGTAGATATTTCCATGTTTATACAGATATCGGTGTAAATATTTCCATGTTTATACAGATCACGGTGTAGATATTTCCATGTTTATAGAGATAGCGGTGTATATATTTCCATGTTTGTACAGATAGCGGTGTAGATATTTCCAAGTTTATACAGACCACGGTGTAGATATTTCCATGTTTATACTGATAGCGGTGCAGATATTTCCATGTTTGTACAGATGGCGGTGTTGATATTTCCATCTATACACAGATGACTGTGTAGATATTTCCATGTTTATACAGATGGCGGCACAGATATTTCTATGGATATGTATATGGCGGTGTAGATATTTCCATGTATATACAGATAGCGGTGTAGTTATTTATATGTTTATATAGAGAGCGGTGTAGATATTTCCATGTATGTACACGTGGCTCTGTAGATATTTCCATGTTTATGCAGATGGCGGTGTAGATATTTATATGTTTATACAGATAACGTTGTAAGTATTTGCATGTTTATACAGATGGCGGTATAGATATTTCGATGTTTATAGAGATAGCTGTGGAGATATTTCCATGTTTATACAAATAGTGGTGATGTTATTTCCATGTTTATACAGATGGCGGTGTAGATATTTCTATGTATATACAAATGGCTGTGTAGATATTTCCATGTTTATAGAGATGGCGGTGTAGGTATTTCCATGTTTATACAGATAACTTTGTAAGTATTTCCATGTTTATACAGATGGCGGTGTAGATATTTCGATGTTTATAGAGATAGCAGTGGAGATATTTCCATGTTTATACAGATAGCGGTGTAGATATTTCCATGTTTATACTGATCACTGTGTAGATATTTCCATGTTTATAGAGATGGCGGTGTAGATATTGCCATGTTCATACAGATAGCGGTGTTGATTTTTCCATGTTTACAGAGATAGCTGTGTGGATATTTCCATGTTTATACAGATAGGGATGTAGATATTTCCATGTTTCTACAGACGGCGGTGTAGATATTTCCATGTTTATACAGATAGCGGTGTAGATATTTCCATGTTTATACAGATCGTGGTGTAGATATTTCCAAGTTTATTCAGATAGCGGTGTAGATATTTCCATGTTTTTACAGATATCGGTGTAGATATTACCATGTTTACACAGATTGAGGTGTAGATATTTCCATCTTTCTACAGATGGCATTGTAGGTATTTCCATGTTTATACAGATAGCGGTGTATATAATTCCATGTTTATACAGATCGTGGTGTAGATATTTCCATGTTTATACAGATACCGGTGTAGATATTTCCATGTTTATACAGACCGCAGTGTAGATATTTCCATGTTTATAGAGATAGCAGTGTAGATATTTCCAAGTTTGTACAGATGGCGGTGTTGATGTTTCCATTTATACACAGATTGCCGTGTAGGTATTTACATGTGTATACTGACGGCATTGTAGATATTTCCATGTTTATACAAATGGTGGTGTAGATATTTCCATGTATACACAGATGACTGTATAGGTATTTCCATGTTTATACAGATGGCGGTGTAGATATTTCCATGTTTATAGAGATAGCGGTGTAGATATTTCCATATTTATACAGATTACGGTGTAGATATTTCCTTGTTTATACAAATAGCTGTGTTGTTATTTCCATGTTTATACAGATAGCGGTGTAGATATTTCCATGTATATACAGATGGCTGTGTAGATACTTCCATGTTTATACAGATGGCTGTGTAGATGTTTCCATATTTACACAGATGACTTTGCAGGTATTTCCATGTTTATACAGATGGCGGTGTAGATATTTCCATGTTTATAGAGATAGCTGTGTAGATATTTCCATGTTTATACAGATAGCGGTGTAGGTATTTCCATGTTCATACAGATCGCGGTGTAGATATTTCCATGTTTATACAGATCGCGGTGTAGATACTTCCATGTTTATACAGATAGCGGTGTAGATATTTCCATGTTTTTACAGATATCGGTGTAGATATTTCCATGTTTACACTGATTGCGGTGTAGATATTTCCATCTTTCTACAGATGGCATTGTAGATATTTCCATGTTTATACAGATGGTTGTGAAGATATTTCCATGTTTATATAGATCGTGGTGTAGATATTACCATGTTTATACAGATAGCAGAGTAGATATTTCCATGTTTATACAGATCGTGGTGAAGATATTTCCATGTTTATACAGATCGCGGTGTAGATATTTCCATGTTTATACAGATCGCGCTGTAGATATTTCCATGTTTATACAGATAGCGGTGTAGGTATTTCTATGTTTATACAGATAGCGGTGTAGATATTTCCATGTTTATGGAGATATCGGTGTAGGTATTTCCATATTTATAGACATAGCGGTGTAGATATTTCCATGTTTATATAGATGGCGTTGTAGATATTTCCATGTTTATACCGATAACGGTGTTGCTATTTCCACGTTTATACTGATAGCGATGTGGATATTTCCATGTTTATACAGCTCGCGGTGCAGATATTTATATCTTTACACAGATGGCATTTTCGTTATTTCCTTATTCACACAGATGGCGGTGTAGATATTTCCATGTTTATACACATGGAGGAGTAGTTAGTTCTGTGTTTATGGAGATGGCAGTGTAGACATTCTCATTTTTATAGAGATGGCGGTGTAGATATTTCCATGTTTATGGAGATAGCAGTGCTGATATTTACATGTTTATACAGATGGCTGTGTAGATATTTCCATGTGTATACAGATGGCATTGTAGATATTTCCATGTTTATACAGATGACTTTATAGGTATTTCCATGTTTTTACAGATGGCAGTGCAGATATTTCCATGTTTATTGAGATAGCGGTGTAGATATTTCCATGTTTGTACAGATGGCGGTGTTGATATTTCCATCTATACACAGATGGCCGTGTAGATATTTCCATGTTTATACAGATGGCGGCGTAGATATTTCCATGTTTACACAGATGGTGGTGTAGATATTTCCATGTTTATACAGACAGCGGTGTAGATATTTCCATGTTTACACAGATGGTGGTGTTGATATTTCCATGTTTACACAGATGGTGGTGTAGATATTTCCGTGTTTATACACATGGCGGAGTAGGTACTTCCATCTTTATGGAGATGGCATTGTAGATATTTTCATGTTTATTGAGATGGCGGTGTAGATATTTCCATATTTATAGAGATAGCGTTGTAGGTATTTCCATCTTTCTACAGATGGCGGTGTAGATATTTCCATATTTATACAGATGTCTGTGTAGATATTTCCATGTGTATACAGATGGTATTGTAGGTATTTCCATGTTTATACAGATGGTGGTGTAGATATTTCCAAGTTTATTCAGATGACTGTGGAGGTATTTCCATGTTTTTACAGATGACAGTGTAGATATTTCAATGTTTATAGAGATGGCGCTGTAGATATTTCCATGTTTATACAGATAACGGTGGAGATATTTCCATGTTTATACAGAGAGAAGTGGAGATATTTCCATGTTTATATACATAGCGGTGTACATATTTCCATTTTTATAGAGACAGCGGTGTAGGTATTTCCATGTTTATACAGATAGCGGTGCAGATATTTCCATGTTTATACAGATGCCTATGCAGATATTTCCATATTTATACAGAGGGCTGTGTAGATATTTCTATGTTTATACAGATGGCAGTGTAGATATTTCCATGTTCCTACACATGACTGTGTACGTATTTCCATGTTTATACAGATGGCTTTGTAGATATTTCCATGTTTATAGAGATAACGGTGCAGATATTTCCATGTTTATAGTGATAGCGGTGTATATATTTCCATGTTTATACAGATCGTGGTTTAGATATTTCCATGTTTATACAGATACCGGTGTAGATATTTCCATGTCTATACAGACCGCAGTGTAGATATTTCCATGTTTATAGAGATAGCAGTGTAGATATTTCCATCTTTGTACAGTTGGCGGTTTTGATGTTTCCATCTATACACAGATTGCCGTGTAGGTATTTCCATGTATATACAGATGGAATTGTAGGTATTTCCATGTTTATAGAGATGGTGGTGTACATATTTCCATGTTTACACAGATGGCCGTGTAGATATTTCCATGTTTATATAGATGGCGTCGTAGATATTTCCATGGACATGCAGATGGCGGTGTAGTTATTTCCGTGTTTATACAGATAGCGGTGTAGATATTTCCATGTTTACACTGATAGTGTTGTAGATATTTTCGTGTTTATACAGAGAGCGTTGTAGATATTTCCATGTTTATAGAGATAGCGGTGTAGATATTTCCATGTTTATACAGATAGCGGTGCAGATATTTCAATGTTCATAGAGATAGCGGTGTAAATATTTGCATGTTTGCACAGATTGCGGTGAAGTTATTTCCATCTTTACAAAAATAGCGGTGTAGATATTTCCATGTTTTCACAGATATCTGTGTAGACATTTCCATATTTACACAGATAGCGTTGTAGATATTTCCATGTTTATACTGACAGCGGTGTAGATATATCCATGACTATACAGATAGCTGTGTAGATGTCACCATGTTTATACAGATGATTGTGTAGCTATTTCCATGTTTATACAGATTGCGGTGTAGATATTTCCATGTTTTTACAGATGGCGGCGTAGATATTTCCATGTATATACAGATAGCGGTGTGGATATTTCCATGTTTATACAGACAGTGGTGTAGATATTACCATGTTTACACAGATAGCGGTTTAGATATTTCCATCTTTGCACAGATTGCGGTGTTGATATTTCCACCTTTACAAAGATAGCGGTGTGGGTATTTCCATGTTTACACAGATTGCGGTGTAGATATTTCCATGTTTACACAGATAGTGGTGTAGATGTTTCCATGTTTATACAGACAACTGTGTAGGTATTTGCATGTTTATACAGAGTGGCAGTGTAGGTATTTCTATGTTTATACAGAGGGCGGTGCAGATATTTTCATGTTTATACAGATGGCAGTGTAGATATTTCCAGTTTTGTACAGATCGTGGTGTATATGTTTCCATGTTTATACAGATAGCGGTGTAGAACTTTCAATGTTTACACAGATAGCTGTGTAGATATTTCCATGTTTACACAGATAGTGTTGTAGATTTTTCCATGTTTATACAGACAGCGGTGTAGATATTTCCATGTTCATACAGATAGCGGTGTAGATTTTTCCATGTTTATACAGATAGCGGTGGAGATATTTCCATGTTTTTACAGATCGTGGTGTAGATATTTCCATGTTTATGGAGATAGCGGTGTAGATATTTCCATATTTTTACAGATAGCGGTGCAGATATTTCTCTGTTTATTCAGAAGGCGGTGTAGTTATTTCCATGTTTATACTGACAGTGGTGTAGATATTTGTATGTATATACAGATAGTGGTGTAGATATTTCCATGATTGTACAGCTCGCAGTGTAGATATTTCCATGTTTATACGGATGGCCGTGTAGTTATTTCCATGTTTCTACAGATGGCGGTGTAGGTATTTCCATGATTATAGAGATGGTGTTGTAGATATTTCCATGTCTATAGAGATGGTGTTGTAGATATTTCCATGTATATACAGATGACTGTGTAGATATTTCCATGTTTCTACAGATGGCAGTGTAGATATTTCCATGATTATAGAGATAGCGGTTTAGATATTTCCATGTTTATACAGATAGCGGTGCAGATATTTCCATGTTTATAGAGATAGCATTGTATATATTTCCATCTTTGCACAGATTGTGGTGCAGATATTTCCATGTTTACACAGATAACGGTGTAGATATTTCCATGTTTACACAGATAGCGTTGTAGACATTTCCATGTTTAAACAGATAGCGGTGTAGATAATGCCATGTTTATAGATATAGCTGTGTAGATGTTTCAATGTTTATACAAATAGCGGTGGAGTTATTTCCTTGTTTATACAGATAGCGGTGTACATATTTCCATGCTTATAGAGCTACCGGTGTAGATATTTCCATGTTTATAGTGTTAGCGGTGTAGATATTTCCATGTTTATTCACATGGTGGTGTCGATATTTCCACGTTTTTACAGATAGCGGTGTAGATATTTCCATGTTTATAGAGATAGCGGTGTTGATTTTTCCATGTTTATAGAGATAGCGGTGTGGATATTTCCATGTTTATGCAGATAGGGTTGTAGATATTTCCATGTTTATAGAGATGGCGGTGTAGATATTTCCATGTTCATAGAGACAGCGGTGTTGATTTTTCCATGTTTATAGAGATAGCGGTGTGGATATTTCCATGTTTATGCAGATAGGGTTGTAGATATTTCCATGTTTATAGAGACGACTGTGTTGTTATTTCCATGTTTTTACAGAAGGCGGTTTAGGTATTTCCATATTTATAGAGTTAGCCATGTAGATATTTCCATGTTTAAACAGATAGCGGTATAGACATTTCCATGTGTATAGAGATAGCGGTGTAGATATTTCCATATTTATACAGATCTCGGTGTAGATATTTGCATGTTTATACAGTTAGCGGTGTAGATATTTCCATGTTTATACAGATAGCAATGTACATATTTCCATTTTTATACAGATCGTGGTGTAGATATTTCCATGTTTATAGAGATAGCGGTGTAGATATTTTCATGTTTATACAGATTGCGGTGGAGATATGTCCATGTTTATACAGATAGCAATGGACATATTTCCACGTTAACACACATAGCAGAGTAGATATTTCCATGTTTATTGAGATAGCGTTTTTTATACAGATGGCTGTGCCGATATTTCCATGTTTATTCAGAGTTCTCTGTAGATATGTCCATGTTTATATAGATGACAGTGTAGATATTTCCAAGTTTATACAGTTGACTGTTTAGATATTTCCATGTTTATACAGATCGGGGTGTAGATATTTCCATGTTTATAGAGATAGCGGTGTAGATATTTCCATGTTTATAGAGAAAGTGGTGTAAATATTTCTATATTTATACAGATAGTGGTGTAGATATTTCCATGTTTTTACATATAGCGGTGTAGGTATTTCCATCTTTATTCAGAGAGTGCTGTAAATATTTCCATGTTTATACAGATCACTGTGTAGATATTTCCATGTTTATACAGATAACGTTGTAGATATTTCCATCTTTATACAAACGGTGGTGTAGATATTTCCATGTTCCTACACATGACTGTGTAGTTATTTCCATGTTTATACAGATGGCGGTGTAGATATTTCCATATTTATAGAGATAGCAGTGTAGATATTTACAGGTTTATACAGATAGCGGTGTAAATATTTCCATGTTTATACAGATCGTGGTGTAGATATTTCCATCTTCATACAGATACCGGTGTAGATATTTCCATGTTTATACAGTCTGCAGTGTAGTTATTTCTATGTTTATACAGATACCGGTGTAGATATTTCCATGTTTGTACAGATGGCGGTGTTGATATTTCCATCTGTACACAGATTGCCCTGTAGATAATTCCATCTTTATAGAGATGGCGTTGTAGATATTTTCATTGATATGCAGATGGCGGTGTGGATATTTCCATGTTTATAGAGTTAGCAGTGTAGGTATTTCCATATTTATAGACATAGCGGTGTAGATATTTCCGTGTTTATGTAGATGGAGTTGTAGATATTTCCATGTTTATCCAGATAGCGATGTAGATATTTCCATGTTTATACAGCTCGCTGTGCAGATATTTATGTCTTTATACATACGGCATTGTAGATATTTCCTTATTCACACAGATGGCGGTGTAGATGTTTCCATGTTTATACAGATGGCGGAGTAGATAGTTCCATGTTTATGGAGATGGCAGTGTAGATATTTTCATGTTTATAGAGATGGCGGTGTAGTTATTTCCATGTTTATTGAGATAGCAGTGTAGATATTTACATGTTTATACAGATGGCTGTGTAGATATTTCCATGTGTATACAGATGGCATTGTAGATATTTCCATATTTATACACAACACTGTATAGGTATTTCCATGTTTTTACAGAAGGCAGTGCAGATAATTCCATGTTTATAGAGATAGCGGTGTAGATATTTCCATGTTTGTACAGATGGCGGTGTTGATATTTCCATCTATACACAGATGGCCGTGTAGATATTTCCATGTTTATACAGATGGCGGCGTACATATTTCCATGGATATGCAGATGGAGGTGTAGATATTTCCATGTTTGCACAGATGGTGGTGTGGATATTTCCGTGTTTATACACATGGCGGAGTAGATACTTCCATCTTTATGGAGATGGCAGTGTAGATATTTTCATGTTTAAAGAGATAGCGGTGTAGATATTTCCGTCTTTCTACAGATGGCAGTGTAGATATTTCCATGTTTATACAGATGGCGGTGTAGATATTTCCATATTTATACAGATGTCTGTGTAGATATTTCCATGTGTATACAGACGGTATTGTCGGTATTTCCATGTTTATACAGATGGTGGTGTAGATATTTCCATGTTTATTCAAATGACTGTGTAGATATTTCCATGTTTTTACAGATGGCAGTGTAGATATTTCAATGTTTATGGAGATGGCGCTGTAGATATTTCCAACTTTATACAGATAACGGTGGAGATATTTCCATGTTTATACAGACAGCAGTGGAGATATTTCCATGATTATGCACATAGCGGTGTACATATTTCCATGTTCATAGAGACAGCGGTGTAGGTATTTCCATGTTTATACTGATAGCGGTGCAGATATTTCTATGTTTATACAGATGCCTAAGCAGATATTTCCATATTTATACAGAGGGCTCTGTAGATATTTCCATGTTTATACAGATGGCAGTGTAGATATTTCCATGTTCCTCCACATGACTGTGTAGGTATTTCCATGTTTATACAGATGGCTTTGTAGATATTTCCATGTTTATACAGATAGCAGTGTAAATATTTCCATGTTTATACAGATCCTGGTGTAGATATTTCCATGTTTATACAGATACCAGTGTAGATATTTCCATGTTTATACAGACCGCAGTGTAGATATATCCATGTTTATAGAGATAGCAGTGTAGATATTTCCATGTTTGTACAGTTGTCGGTTTTGATGTTTCCATCTATACACAGATTGCTGTGTAGGTATTTCCATGTGTATACAGATGGCATTGTAGATATTTCCATGTTTACAGAGATAGCAGTGTAGATATTTCCATCTTTTCACAGATTGCTGTGTTGATATTTCCATTTTTACACAGATAGCTGTGTAGATATTTCCAAGTTTACACAGATACCTGTGTAGATATTTCCATGTTTACGCAGATAGCGTTGTAGATATTTCCATGTTTATAGAGATAGCGGTGTAGAGATTTCCATGTTTATACAGATAGCGGTGTAGATATTTCCATGTTTATACAGATAGCTGTGGAGATATTTCCCTGTTTATACAGATAGCAGTGTAGATATTTCATTGTTTATAGAGATAGCGGTGTAGATATTTCCATGTTTATACAGATGGCTGTGTAGATATTTCCATGTGTGTACAGTTGTCGGTGTAGATATTTCCATGTTTTTACAAATGGCGGTGTAGATATTTCCATGTTTATACAGATAGCCATGAAGATATTTCCATGTTTATACAGATAGTGGTGTAGATATTTCCATGTTTATACAGATGGCGGTGTAGATACATCCATGTTTCTGAAGATGGCGTTGTAGATATTTTCATGTTTATACAGATGGCGGTGTAGATATTTCCATGTATATGGAGATTGCAGTGTAGATATTTCCATGTTTATAGAGAAAGCGGTGTAGGTATTTCCATGTTTATAGAGATAGCGGTGTAGATATTTCCATATATGTACAGATAGCGGTGTAGGTATTTCCATGTTTATACAAATTGCGGTGTAGATATTGCAATGTTTCTACAGATGGCGGTGTAGATATTTCCTTGTTTATACAGACAGCGGTGTAGATATTTCCATGTTTATACAGGTAGCGGTGTAGATATTTCCATGTTTCCAGAGATAGCGGTGTAGTTATTTCCATCATTGCACAGATTGCCGTGTAGATATTTCCATGTTTACGCAGATAGCTGTGTAGTTATTTCCATGTTTACACACATAACGTTGTAAATATTTCCAAGTTTATACAGATTGCGGTGTAGATATGTCCATGCTTATACAGATAGCGGTGTAGATATTTTCATGTTTATACAGATAGCGGTGGAGATATTTCCATGTTTATAGAGACTACGGTATAGATATTTCCATGTTTATACAGATAGCGGTGTAGACATTTCCATGTTTAGAGAGATAGCGGTGTAGATATTTCCATCTTTGCACAGATTGCTATGTAGATATTTCCACTTTTACACAGATAACTGTGTAGATATTTCCAAGTTTACACAGACAGCTGTGTAGATATTTCCATGTTTACAGAGATAGCGTTGTAGATATTTCCATGTTTACAGATAGCGGTGTAGATAATTCCATGTTTATACAGATAGCGGTGTAGATATTTCCATGTTTATACAGATAGCGGTGGAGATATTTCCCTGTTTGTAGAGATAGCGATGTAGATAATTCCATGTTTATACACATAGCGGTGTAGATATTTCCATGTTTATAGAGAAAGCAGTGTAGATATTTCCATGTTTATACAGATGGCTGTGTAGTTATTTCCATGTGTGTACCGATGGCGGTGTAGTTATTTCCATGTTTATACAGATGGCGCTGTAGATATTTCCAAGTTTATACAGATGGCACTGTAGATATTTCCATGTTTATACAGATATCGGTGTAGATATTTCCATGTTTACAGAGATAGCGGTGTAGGAATTTCATCTTAGCACAGATTGCGGTGTAGGTATTGCCAAATTTACACATATAGCGGTGTAGATATTTCCAAGTTTACACAGATATCTGTGTAGATATTTCCATGTTTACAGAGATA
Source organism: Pan troglodytes (assembly GCF_028858775.2). NCBI lineage: Eukaryota > Metazoa > Chordata > Mammalia > Primates > Hominidae > Pan > Pan troglodytes. The sequence goes on along the minus strand of NC_072410.2, from coordinate 1,994,068 downwards.
GCATTGTAGATATTTCCATGTTTATACAGATTGCGGTGTAATTATTTGCATGTTGATACAGACAGCGGTGTAGATATTTCCAAGTTTATACAGGTAGCGGTGTAGAAATTCCCATGTTTATACAGATCGCTTTGTAGAAATTTCCATGTTTCTACAGATGTCAGGGTAGATATTTCCAAGTTTATACAGAGGGCAGTGTAGATATTTCCATGTTTATACAGATGTCTGTGTAGATATTTCCATGTTTATGCAGATGGCGGTGTAGATATTTCCATGTTTATAGAGATGGCGGTGTAGTTATTTCTATGTTTATAGAGATGGCGGTGTAAATATCTCCATGTTTATAGAGATGGTGGTGTAAGTATTTTCATGTTTATAGAGATAGCGGTGTAGATATTTCTATGTTTATAGAGATAACGGTGTTGCTATTTCCATGTTAATACAGATAGCGGTGTAGATATTTCCATGTTTATACAGCTCGCGGTGTAAATATTTCCATATTTACACAGATGGCAGTGTAGATATTTCCAAGTTTATATAGAGAGCGTTGTAGATATTTCCATGTCTATAGAGATAGTGGTGTAGGTATTTCCATATTTATACATATTGCGGTGTAGATATTTCCATCTTTATACAGATGGCTGTGTAGATATTTCCATGTTTATACAGATGGCAGTGAGGATATTTCCATGTTTATACAGATAGTGGTGTAGATATTTCCATGTTTATACAGATGGCGGTGCAGATACATCTATGTTTCTGAAGATGGCTGTGTAGATATTTTCATGTTTATAGGGATGGCGGTGTAGATATTTATATGTTTATACAGATGTCTGTGTATGTATTTCCATGTTTATGCATATGGCGGTGTAGTTATTTCCATGTTTATAGAGATAGCAGTGTAGTTATTTTCATGTTTGTAGAGAAAGCGGTGTAGGTATTTCCATGTTTATACAGATATCGGTGAAGATATTTCCATGTTTACAGAGATAGCGATGTAGGTATTTCTATCTTTGCACACATTGCGTTCTAGGTATTGCCAAACTTACAGAGATAGCGGTGTAGATATTTCCAAGTTTACTCAGATAGCTGTGTAGATATTTCCATGTTTACAGAGATAGCATTGTAGATATTTCCATGTTTATACAGATTGCGGAGCAGTTATTTCCATGTTGATACAGATAGCGTTGTAGATATATCCATGTTTATACAAGTAGCGGTGTAGGAATTTCCAAGTTTATACAGATCCCTTTGGAGACATTTCCATCTTTCTACAGATGTCAGTGTAGATATTTGCAAGTTTATACAGTTGGCAGTGTAGATATTTCCATGTTTATACAGATATCTGTGTAGATATTTCCATGTTTATGCAGATGGCGATGTAGATATTTCAATGCTTACAGAGATGGCGGTGTAGTTATTTCTATGTTTATAGAGATAGCGGTGTAAATATCTCCATGTTTATAGAGATGTTGGTGTAAATATTTTCATGTTTATAGAGATAGCGCTGTAGATATTTCCATGTTTATACAGATAACGGTGTTGGTATTTCCATGTTTATACAGATAGCGGTGTAGATATTTCCATGTTTATAGAGCTCGCGGTGTAGATATTTCCATGTTTTTACAGATGGCAGTGTAGATATTTCCATGTTTATACAGAGAGCGGTGTAGATATTTCCTTGTCTATAGAGATAGCGTTGTAGTTATTTCCATATTTATACATATTGCGGTGTAGATATTTCCATCTTTATACAGATGGCGGTGTAGATATTTCCATGTTTATACAGATGGCAGTGAAGATATTTCCATGTTTATACAGATAGTGGTGTAGATATTTCCATGATTATACAGATAGCGGTGTGGATACATCCATGTTTTTGAAGATGGCGGTGTAGATATTTTCATGTTTAAAGAGATGGAGGTGTAGATATTTCCATGTATATAGAGATAGCAGTGTAGATATTTTCATGTTTATAGAGAAAGCGGTGTAGGTATTTCCATGTTTATAGAGATATTGGTGTAGATATTTCCATATTTATACAGATAGCGGTGTAGGTATTTCCATACTTATACAGATTTCGTAGTAGATATTTCCATGTTTCTACAGATGGCGGTGTAGATATTTCCTTATTTAAACAGACAGCCATGTAGATATTTCCATGTTTATACAGGTAGCGGTGTAGATATTTCCATCTTTGCACAGATTGCCGTGTACACACTTCCATGTTTACGCAGATAGCGGTGTAGATATTTCCAAGTTTACACAGATAGCTGTGTAGATATTTCCATGTTTACACACATAGCGTGGTAGATATTTCCATGTTTATACAGATTGCGGTGTAGATATGTCCATGATTATACAGATAGCGGTGTAGATATTTTCATGTTTATACAGATAGCGGTGGAGATATTTCCATGTTTATAGAGACTGCGGTATAGATATTTCAATGTTTATACAGATAGAGGTGTAGATATTTCCATGTTTACAGTGATAGCGGTGTAGATATTTCCATCTTTGCACAGAATGCTGTGTAGGTATTTCCATTTCTACACACATAGCTGGGTAGATATTTCCAAGTTTACACAGATTGCTGTGTAGATATTTCCATGTTAACACAGATAGCATTGTATATATTTCCATGTTTATACAGATAGCAGTGTAGATATATCCATGTTTATACAGATAGCGATGGAGATATTTCCATGTTTATACAGATAGCGGTGTAGATATTTCCACGTTTATAGAGATAGCGGTGTAGATATTTCCATGTTTATACAGATGGCTGTGTAGATATTTCCATGTGAGTACTGATGGCAGTGTAGATATTTCCATATTTAAACAGATGGCGCTGTAGATATTTCCATGTTTATACAGATGGCAGTGTAGATATTTCCATGTTTATACAGATAGCGGTGTAGATATTTCCATGTTTACAGAGATAGCGGTGTAGATATTTCCATCTTTGCACAGATTTTGTTGTAAGTATTGCCAAATTTACAAAGATAGCGGTGTAGATATTTCCAAGTTTACACAGATAGCTGTGTAGATATTTCCATGTTTACAGAGATAGCATTGTAGATATTTCCAAGTTTATACAGATTGCGGTGTAGTTATTTCCATGTTGATACAGATAGCGGTGTAGGTATTTCCATGTTTATACAGGTAGCGGTGTAGAAATTCCCATGTTTATACAGATCACTTTGTAGATATTTCCATCTTTCTACAGATGTCAGTGTAGATATTTCCATGTTTATGCAGATGGCGGTGTAGATATTTCCATGTTTATAGGGATGGCGGTGTAGTTATTTCTATGTTTATAGAGATAGCGGTGTAAATATTTCCATGCTTATAGAGATGGTGGTGTAAGTATTTTCATGTTTATAGAGATAACGGTGTAGATATTTCCATTTTTATACAGATAACGGTGTTGGTATTTCCATGTTTATACAGATAGCGGTGTAGATATTTCCATGTGTATACAGCTCGCATTGTAGATATTTCCATCTTTCTACAGATGGCAGTGTAGATATTTCCATGTTTATACAGATGGCAATGTAGGTATTTCCATGTTTATACAGATAGCGGTGTAGATATTTACATGTCTATAGATGTAGCGGTGTAGGTATTTCCATATTTATACAGATTGCAGTGTTGATATTTCCATATTTATACAGATGGCAGTGTAGATATTTCCATGTTTATACAGATGGCATTGAAGATATTTCCATGTTTATACAGTTAGTGGTGTAGATATTTCCATGTTTATACAGATGGCGGTGTAGATACATCCATGTTTCTGAAGATGGCGGTGTAGATATTTCCATGTTTATAGAGAAATCAGTGTAGGTATTTCCATGTTTACAGAGATAGCAGTGTGAATATTTCCATATTTATACAGATAGCGGTGTAGGTATTTCCATGTTTATACAGATGGCGCTGTAGATATTTCCTTGTTTATACAGATATCGGTGTAGATATTTCCAGGTTTATACAGAGAGTGGTGTAGATATTGCCACGTTTTACAGATAGTGGTGTAGATATATCCATCTTTATACCGATAGCGGTGTAGATATTTCCATGTTTATATAGATGGCAGTGTAGATATTTTCTTGTTTATGTAAATGGCGTTGTAGATATCTCCATGTTTAAAGAGATGGCAGTGTATGTATTTCCATGTTGATGGAGATAGCAGTGTAGATATTTCCAGGTTTATAGAGATAGCGGTGTAGCTATTTCCATGTTTATTGGGATACCGGTGTTGATATTTCCATGTTTCTACAGATAACTGTGTAGTTATTTCCATGTTTGTACAGATGGCATTGTAGATATTTCCATGTTTATAGAGATAGCGGTGTAGATATTTTCATGTTTATATAGATTGCGATGGAGTTATGTCCATGTTTATACAGATAGCAATGGAGATATTTCCATGTTAATACACATAGCGGTGTAGATATTTCCATGTTTATACAGATAGCGGTGTAGATACTTCCATGTTTATACAGATGGCTGTGCAGATATTTCCATGTTTATACAGAGTTCTCTGTAGATATTTCCATGTTTATATAGATGACAGTGTAGATATTTCCAGGTTTATACAGATGACTGTTTAGATATTTCCATGTTAATACAGATGACGGTGTAGATATTTCCATGTTTATAGAGATAGCGGTGTAGATATTTCCATGTTTATAGAGATAGCGGTGTAGATATTTCCATGTTTATAGAGATAGCGGTGTAAATATTTCCATCTTTATACAGATAGTGGTGTGGATATTTCCATGTTTATACAGGTAGCGGTGTAGATATTTCCATCTTTATTCAGAGAGTGCTGTTCATATTTCCATGTTTATACAGATCACTGTGTAGATATTTCCAGGTTTATACAGATAACGTTGTAGATATTTCCATCTTTATACTAACGGTGGTGTAGATATTTCCATGTTCCTATACATGACTGTGTAGTTATTTCCATGTTTATACAGATGGTTGTGTAGATATTTCCATATTTATAGAGATAGCAGTGTAGATATTTCCAGGTTTATACATATAGCGGTGTAAATATTTCCATGTTTATACAGATCGCGGTGTAGCTATTTCCATGTTTATACAGATACCGGTGTAGATATTTCCATGTTTATACAGACTGCAGTTTAGGTATTTCTATGTTTATTCAGATAGCGGTGTAGATATTTCCATGTTTGTACAGATTGCGGTGTTGATATTTCCATCTGTACACAGATTGCCGTGTAGATATTTCCAATTTTATACAGATGGCGTTGTAGATATTTCCATGGATATGCAGATGGCGGGGTGGTTATTTCCATGTTTATAGAGATAGCGGTGTAGGTATTTCCATGTTTATATAGATGGCGTTGTAGATATTTCCATGTTTATACCGATAGCGCTGTTGGTATTTCCACGTTTATACAGATAGTGATGTAGATATCTCCATGTTTATACAGCTTGCGGTGCAGATATTTATATCTTTATACAGATGGCATTGTAGATATTTCCTTATTCACACAGATGGCGGTGTAGATGTTTCCATGTTTATACAGATGGCGGAGTAGTTACTTCCATGTTTATGGAGATGGCAGAGTAGATATTTTCCTGTTTATAGAGGTGACGGTGTAGATATTTCCATGTTTATAGAGATAGCAGTGTAGATATTTACATGTTTATACAGATGGCTGTGTAGATATTTCCATGTATATACAGACGGCATTGTAGATATTTCCATGTTTATACAGATGACTGTATAGGTATTATCATGTTTTCACAGATGGCAGTGCAGATATTTTCATATTTATGGATATGGCGGTGTAGATATTTCCATGTTTATAGAGATAGCGGTGTACATATTTCCATGTTTGTACATATGGCGGTGTTGATATTTCCATCTATACTCAGATGGCCGTGTACATATTTCCTTGTTTATACAGACGGCGGTGTAGATATTTCCATGGATATGCAGATGGCGGTGTAGATATTTCCATTTTTATATAGATTGCGGTCTAGATATTTCCATGTTTACACAGATGGTGGTGTAGATATTTCCGTGTTTATACACATGGCAAAGAAGATACTTCCATCCTTATGGAGATGGCAGTGTAGATATTTACATGTTTATAGAGATGGCGGTGTAGATATTTCCATATTTATAGAGATAGCGGTGTAGTTATTTCCATCTTTCTACTGATGGCAGCGTAGATATTTCCATGTTTATACAGATGGCGGTGTAGATATTTCCATATTTATACAGATGTCTGTGTAGATATTTTCATGTGTATACAGATGGTATTGTAGCTATTTCCATATTTATACAGATGGTGGTGTAGATATTTCCATGTTTATTCAGATGACTGTGTAGATATTTCCATGTTTTTACAGATGGCAGTGTAGATATTTCAATGTTTATAGAGATGGCACTGTAGATATTTCCATGTTTATACAGATAACGGTGGAGATATTTCCATGTTTATACACATAGCGGTGTACATATTTCCATGTTTATAGAGACAGCGGTGTAGGTATTTCCATGTTTATACAGATAGCGGTGCAGATATTTCCATGTTTATACAGATGCCTATGCAGATATTTCCATATTTATACACAGGGCTGTGTAGATATTTCCATGTTTATACAGATGGCAGTGTAGATTTGTCCATGTTCCTACACATGACTGTGTAGGTATTTCCATGTTTATACAGATGGCTTTGTAGATATTTCCATGTTTATAGAGATAGAGGTGTAGATATTTCCATATTAATACAGATAACGGTGTAGATATTTCCATGTTTATACAGATAGCAGTGTAAATATTTCCATGTTTATACAGATCACGGTGTAGATATTTCCAGGTTTATAGAGAAAGCAGTGTAGATATTTCCATGTTTATACAGATAGCGCTTTAGCTATTTCCATGTTTATACAGACCGCGGTGTAGATATTTCCATGTTTATACAGATAGCGGTGCAGATATTTCCATGTTTGTACAGATGGCGGTGTTGATATTTCCATCTATACGCAGATGACCGTGTAGATATTTCCATGTTTATACAGAGAGCGGTGTACATATTTCCATGTATATACAGATGGCTTTGCAGATATTTCCATGTGTATACAGATGGCTGTGTAGATATTTCCATGTTTATACAGATGACATTGTAGGTATTTCCATGTTTATACAGATGGCGGTGTAGGTATTTCCATGTTTATAGAGATAGCTGTGTAGATATTTCCATCTTTATACAGATAGCGGTGTAGATATTTCCATGTTTATACAGATTGCGGTGTAGATATTTCCATGTTTATACAGACAGCAGTGGAGATATTTCCATGTTTATACACATAGCGTTTTACATATTTCCATGTTTATAGAGACAGCGGTGCAGGTATTTCCATGTTTATACAGATAGCGGTGTAAATATTTCCATGTTTATAAAGATCGTGGTGTAGATATTTCCATGTTCAAACAGATACCGGTGTAGAAATTTCCATGTTTACACAGACCGCAGTGCAGATAGTTCCAAGTTTATACAGATAGCGGTGTAGATATTTCCATCTTTGTACAGATGGCGGTGTTGATGTTTCCATCTATACACAGATTGCCGTGTAGGTATTTCCATGTGTATACAGATGGCATTGTATATATTTCCATGTTTATACAGATGGTGGTGTAGATATTTCCATGTTTATACAGATGTCTGTATTGGTATTTCCATGTTTTTACAGATGGCATTGTAGATATTTCCATGTTTATAGAGATAGCAGTGTAGATATTTCCATGTTTATACAGATGGCGGTGTACATATTTCCATGTTTATAGAGATAGAGGTGTAGATATTTCCATATTTATGCAGATAACGGTGTAGATATTTCCATGTTTATACAGATAGAAGAGTAAACATTTCCATGTTTATACAGATCACAGTGTAGATATTTCCAGGTTTATAGAGATAGCAGTGTAGATATTTCCATGTTTATACAGATAGCGGTTTAGCTATTTCCATGTTTATACAGTCCGCGGTGTAGTTATTTCCATCTTTATACAGATAGCGGTGCAGATATTTCCATGTTAGAACAGATGGCGGTGTTGATATTTCCATGTATACACAGATGACCGTGTAGATATTTCCATGTTTTTACAGTAGGCGGCGCAGATATTTCCATGGATATGTAGAAGGCGGTGTAGATATTTCCATGTTTATACAGATAGCGGTGTAGATATTTCCATGTATATACAGATGGCTGTGTAGATATTTCCATGTTTATACAGATGACTTTGTAGGTATTTCCATGTTTATACAGATGGCGGTGTAGGTATTTCCATGTTTATAGAGATAGCTGTGTAGATATTTGCATGTTTATACAGATAGCGGTGTAGATATTTCCATGTTTATACATATCGTGGTGTAGATATTTCCATGTTTATACAGACAGCAGTGGAGATATTTCCATGTTTATACACATAGCGGTGTACATATTGCCATGTTTATAGAGACAGCAGTGTAGGTATTTCCATGTTTATACAGATGGCGGTGTAGGTATTTCCATGTTTATAGAGATAGCGGTGTAGATATTTCCATATTTATACAGATAACGGGGTAGATATTTCCATGTTTATACAGATAGCGGTGTAAATATTTCCATGTTTATACTGATCGTGGTGTAGATATTTCCATGTTTATACAGATACCGGTGTAGAAATTTCCATGTTTATACAGACCGCAGTGTAGATATTTCCATGTTTATACAGATAGTGGTGTAGACATTTCCATGTTTGTACAGATAGCGGTGTTGATGTTTCCATCTATACACAGATGACCGTGTAGATATTTCCATGTTTACACAGACAGCGGTGTACATATTTCCATGTATATACAGATGGCTTTGTAGATATTTCCATGTGTATACAGATGGCTGTGTAGATATTTCCATGTTTATACAGATGACTTTGTAGGTATTTCCATGTTTATACAGATGGCGGTGTAGGTATTTCCATGTTTATAGAGATAGCTGTGTAGATATTTCCATCTTTATACAGATAGCGGTGTAGATATTTCCATGTTTATACAGATTGCGGTGTAGATATTTCCATGTTTATACAGACAGCAGTGGAGGTATTTCCATGTTTATACACATAGCGGTTTACATATTTCCATGTTTATAGAGACAGCGGTGCAGGTATTTCCATGTTTATACAGATAGCGGTGTAAATATTTCCATGTTTATAAAGATCGTGGTGTAGATATTTCCATGTTCATACAGATACCGGTGTAGAAATTTCCATGTTTACACAGACCGCAGTGTAGATAGTTCCAAGTTTATACAGATAGCGGTGTAGATATTTCCATCTTTGTACAGATGGCGGTGTTGATGTTTCCATCTATACACAGATTGCCGTGTAGTTATTTCCATGTGTATACAGATGGCATTGTAGATATTTCCATGTTTATACAGATGGTGGTGTAGATATTTCCATGTTTATACAGATGTCTGTATTCGTATTTCCATGTTTTTACAGATGGCATTGTAGATATTTCCATGTTTATAGAGATAGCAGTGTAGATATTTCCATGTTTATACAGATAGCGGTGTAGATATTTCCATGTTTATACTGATAGCGGTGTACATATTTCCATGTATATACACATGGCTGTGTAGATATTTCCATGTTTATACAGATGACTTTGTAGGTATTTCCATGTTTATACAGATGGCGGTGTAGGTATTTCCATGTTTATAGAGATAGCTGTGTAGATATTTGCATGTTTATACAGATAGCGGTGTAGATATTTCCATGTTTATACATATCGTGGTGTAGATATTTCCATGTTTATACAGACAGCAGTGGAGATATTTCCATGTTTATACACATAGCGGTGTACATATTTCCATGTTTATAGAGACAGCAGTGTAGGTATTTCCATGTTTATACAGATGGCGGTGTAGGTATTTCCATGTTTATAGAGATAGCGGTGTAGATATTTCCATATTTATACAGATAACGGGGTAGATATTTCCATGTTTATACAGATAGCGGTGTAAATATTTCCATGTTTATACTGATCGTGGTGTAGATATTTCCATGTTTATACAGATACCGGTGTAGAAATTTCCATGTTTATACAGACCGCAGTGTAGATATTTCCATGTTTATACAGATAGTGGTGTAGACATTTCCATGTTTGTACAGATAGCGGTGTTGATGTTTCCATCTATACACAGATTGCCGTGTAGCTATTTCCATGTGTATACAGATGGCATTTTAGATGTTTCCATCTGTACACAGATTGCCGGGTAGGTATTTCCATGTGTATACAGATGGCTTTGTAGATATTTCCATGTTTATACAGATGGTGGTGTAGATATTTCCATGTTTATACAGATGACTGTATAGGTATTTCCATGTATTTACAGATGGCATTGTAGATATATCCATGTTTATAGAGATAGCAGTGTAGATATTTCCATGTTTATACAGATGGCGGTGTAGATATTTCCATGTTTATAGAGATCGCGGTGTAGATATTTCCATACGTATACAGATAACGGTGTAGATATTTCCATGTTTATACAGATAGCAGTGTAAATATTTCCATGTTTATACAGATCAAGGTGTAGATATTTCCAGGTTTATAGAGAAATCAGTGCAGATATTTCCATGTTTATACAGATAGCGGTTTAGCTATTTCCATGTTTATACAGACCGCGGTGTAGATATTTCCATGTTTATACAGATAGCGGTGAGGATATTTCCATGTTTGTACAGATGGCGGTGTTGATATTTCCATCTAAACACAGATGACCGTGTAGATATTTCCATGTTTATACAGAAGGCGGCGCAGATATTTCCATGGATATGTAGAAGGCGGTGTAGATATTTCCATGTTTATACAGATAGCGGTGTAGATATTTCCATGTATATACAGATGGCTGTGTAGATATTTCCATGTGTATACAGATGGCTGTGTAGATATTTCCATGTTTATACAGATGACTTTGTAGGTATTTCCATGTTTATACAGATGGCGGTGTAGGTATTTCCATGTTTATAGAGATAGCTGTGAAGGTATTTCCATGTTTATACAGATAGCGGTGTAGATATTTCCATGTTTATACAGATCGCGGTGTAGATATTTCCATGTTTATACAGACAGCAGTGGGGATATTTCCATGTTTATACACATAGCGGTTTACATATTTCCATGTTTATAGAGGCAGCGGTGTAGGGATTTCCATGTTTATACAGATAGCGGTGTAAATATTTCCATGTTTATAAAGATCGCGGTGTAGATATTTCCATGTTCATACAGATACTGGTGAAGAAATTTCCATGTTTACACAGACCGCAGTGTAGATATTTTCATGTTTATACAGATAGCGGTGTAGATATTTCCATGTTTGTACAGATGGCGGTGTTGATATTTCCATCTATACACAGATTTCCTTGTAGGTATTTCCATGTGTATACAGATAGCATTGTAGATATTTCCATGTTTATACAGATGGTGGTGTAGATATTTCCATGTTTATACAGATGTGTGTATAGGTATTTCAATGTTTTTACAGATGGCATTGTAGATATCTCCATGTTTATAGAGATAGCATTGTAGATATTTCCATGTTTATACAGATGGCGGTGTATATATTTCCATGTTTATAGAGATAGCGGTGTAGATATTTCCATATTTATACAGATCACGGTGTAGATATTTCCACGTTTATACAGATAGAAGTGTAAATATTTCCATGTTTATACAGATCACGGTGTAGATATTTCCAGGTTTATAGAGATAGCAGTGTAGATATTTCCATGTTTATAGAGATAGCGGTTTAGCTATTTCCATGTTTATACAGTCCGCGGTGTAGATATTTCCATGTTTATACAGATAGCGGTGCAGATATTTCCATGTATATACAGATGGCTGTGTAGATATTTCCATGTGTATACAGATGGCTGTGTAGATATTTCCATATTTATACAGATGACTTTGTAGGTATTTCCATTTTGATAGAGACGGCGGTGTAGGTATTTCCATGTTTATAGAGATAGCTGTGTAGATATTCCCATGTTTATACTGATAGTGGTGTAGATATTTCCATGTTTATACAGATCGCGGTGTAGATAATTCCAGGTTTATACAGACAGCAGTGGAGATATTTCCATGTTTATACACATAGCGGTGTACATACTTCCATGTTTATAGAGACAGCGGTGTAGGTATTTCCATGTTTATACAGATAGCGGTGCAGATATTTTCATGTTTATACAGATGCCTATGAAGATATTTCAATATTTATACAGAGGGCTCTGTAGATATTTCCATGTTTATACAGATGGCAGTGTTGATTTTTCCATGTTTCTACACATGACTGTGTAGGTATTTCCATGTTTATACAGATGGCTTTGTAGATATTTCCATGTTTATAGAGATAGCAGTGTAAATATTTCCATGTTTACACAGATCACGGAGTAGATATTTCCAGGTTTATAGAGATAGCAGTGTAGATATTTCCATGTTTATACAGATAGTGGTTTAGCTATTTCCATGTTTATCCAGTCCACGGTGTAGATATTTCCATGTTTATACAGATAGCGGTGTAGATATTTCCATGTTTGTACAGATGGCGGTGTTGATGTTTCCATCTATACACAGATTGCCGTGTAGGTATTTCCATGTGTATGCAGATGGCATTGTTGATATTTCCATGTTTATACAGATGGTGGTGTAGATATTTCCATGTTTATACAGATGACCGTATAGGTATTTCCATGTTTTTACAGATGGCATTGTAGATATTTCCATGTTTATACAGATAGCAGTGTAGATATTTCCATGTTTATGCAGATGGCGGTGTAGATATTTCCATGTTTATAGAGATAGCGGTGTAGATATTTCCATATTTATACAGATAACGGTGTAGATATATCCATGTTTATGCAGATAGCAGTGTAAATATTTCCATGTTTATACAGATCACGGTGTAGATATTTCCAGGTTTATAGAGATAGCAGTGTAGATATTTCCATGTTTATACCGATTGCGGTTTAGCTATTTCCATGTTTATACAGACCGCGGTGTAGATATTTCCATGTTTATACAGATAGCGGTGCAGATATTTCCATGTTTGTACAGATGGCGGTGTTGATATTTCCATCTATAGACAGAAGACCATGTAGATATTTCCATGTTTATACAGAAGGCGGCGCAGATGTTTCCATGGATATGTAGAAGGTGGTGTAGATATTTCCATGTTTATACAGATAGAGTTGTAGATATTTCCATGTTTATACAGATTGCGGTGTAGCTATTTCCAAGTTTATACAGACAGCAGTGGAGCTATTTCCATGTTTATACACATAGCGGTGTACATATTTCCATGTTTATAGAGACAGCGGTGTACGTATTTCCATGTTTATACAGATAGCGGTGCAGATATTTCCATGTTTATACAGAGAGCGGTGTAAATATTTCCATGTTTATACAGATCGTGGTGTAGATATTTCCATGTTTACACAGATACCGGTGTAGAAATTTCCATGTTTAAACAGACCGCAGTGTAGATATTTCCATGTTTATACAGATAGCGGTTTAGATATTTCCATGTTTGTACACATGGCGGTGTTGATGTTTCCATCTATACACAGATTGCCGTGTAGGTATTTCCATGTGTATACAGATGGCATTGTAGATATTTCCATGTTTATACAGATGGTGGTGTAGATATTTCCATGTTTATACAGATGACTGTATAGGTATTTCCATGTTTTTCCAGATGGCATTGTAGCTATTTCCATGTTTATAGAGATAGCAGTGTAGATATTTCCATGTTTATACAGATGGCGGTGTAGATATTTCCATGTTTATAGAGATAGCGGTGTAGATATTTCCATATTTATACAGATAACGGTGTAGATATTTCCATGTTTATACAGATAGCAGTGTAAATATTTCCATGTTTATACAGATCACGGTGTAGATATTTCCAGGTTTATAGAGATAGCAGTGTAGATATTTCCATGTTTATACAGATTGCGGTTTAGCTATTTCCATGTTTATACAGACCGCGGTGTAGATATTTCCATGTTTATACAGATAGCAGTGCAGATATTTCCATGTTTATACAGATGCCTATGCAGATATTTCCATATTTATACAGAGGGTTCTGTAGATATTTCCATGTTTATACAGATGGCAGTGTAGATTTTTCCATGTTCCTATACATGACTGTGTAGGTATTCCCATGTTTATACAGATGGCTTTGTAGATATTTCCATGTTTATAGAGATAACGGTGTGGATATTTCCATGTTTATACAGATAGCAGTGTAAATATTTCTATGTTTATACAGATCGTGGTGTAGAAATTTCCATCTTTATACAGATAGCTGTGTAAATATTTCCATGATTATACAGATCGTGGTGTAGATATTTCCATGTTTATACAGATACCGGTGTAGAAATTTCCATGTTTATACAGACCGCAGTGTAGATATTTCCATGTTTATACAGATAGCGGTGTAGATATTTCCATGTTTGTACAGATGGCGGTGTTGATGTTTCCATCTATACACAGATTGCCGTGTAGGTATTTCCATGTGTATACAGATGGCATTGTAGATATTTCCATGTTTATACAGATGGTGGTGTAGATATTTCCATGTTTATACAGATGACTGTATAGGTATTTCCATGTTTTTACAGAGGGCATTGTAGATATTTCCATGTTTATAGAGATAGCAGTGTATATATTTCCATGTTTATACAGATGGCGGTGTAGATATTTCCATGCTTATAGAGATAGAGGTGTAGATATTTCCATATTTATACAGATATCGGTGTAAATATTTCCAGGTTTATAGAGATAGCAGTGTAGATATTTCCATGTTTATACAGATAGCGGTTTAGCTATTTCCATATTTATACAGACCGCGGTGTAGATATTTCCATGTTTATACAGACAGCGGTGCAGATATTTCCATGTTTGTACAGATGGCGGTGTTGATATTTCCATCTATACACAGATGACCGTGTAGATATTTCCATGTTTATACAGAAGGTGGTGAAGATATTTCCATGGATATGTAGAAGGCGGTGTAGATATTTCCATGTTTATACAGATAGCGGTTGTAGATATTTCCATGTATATACAGATGGCTGTGTAGATATTTCCATGTTTATACAGATAGCAGTGTAGATATTTACATGTTTATACAGATGACTTTGTAGGTGTTTCCATGTTTATACAGATGGCAGTGTAGGTATTTCCATGTTTATAGAGATAGCTGTGTAGATATTTCCATGTTTATACAGATGGCGGTGTAGGTATTTCCATGTTTATACAGATAGCGGTGTAAATATTTCCATGTTTATACAGATCGTGGTGTAGAAATTTCCATGTTTATACAGATAGCGGTGTAGAAATTTCCATGTTTATACAGACCGCAGTGTAGATATTTCCATGTTTTTACAGATGGCGGTGTAGATATTTCCATGTTTATAGAGATAGCGGTGCAGATATTTCCATATTTATACAGATAACGGTGTAGATATTTCCAGGTTTATAGAGATAGCAGTGTAGATATTTCCATGTTTATACAGATAGCGGTGTAGATATTTCCATGTTTGTACAGATGGCGGTGTTGATGTTTCCATCTATACACAGATTGCCGTGTAGGTATTTCCATGTGTATACAGATGGCATTGTAGATATTTCCATGTTTATACAGATGGTGGTGTAGATATTTCCATGTTTATACAGATGACTGTATAGGTATTTCCATGTTTTTTCAGATGGCATTGTAGATATTTCCATGTTTATAGAGATAGCAGTGTAGATATTTCCATGTTTATACAGATGGCGGTGTAGATATTTCCATGTTTATAGAGATAGCGGTGTAGATATTTCCAGGTTTATAGAGATAGCAGTGTAGATATTTCCATGTTTATACAGATAGCGGTTTAGCTATTTCCATGTTTATACAGACCGCGGTGTAGTTATTTCCATGTTTATACAGATAGCGGTGCAGATATTTCCATGTTTGTACAGATGGCGGTGTTGATATTTCCATCTATGCACAGATGACCGTGTAGATATTTCCATGTTTATACAGAAGGTGGTGCAGATATTTCCATGGATATGTAGAAGGCGTTGTAGATATTTCCATGTTTATACAGATAGCGGTGTAGATATTTCCATGTATATACAGATGGCTGTGTAGATATTTCCATGTTTATACAGATGGCTGTGTAGATATTTCCATGTTTATACAGATGACTTTGTAGGTATTTCCATGTTTATACAGATGGCGGTGTAGGTATTTCCATGTTTATAGAGATAGCTGTGTAGATATTTCCATGTTTATACAGATAGAGGTGTAGATATTTCCATGTTTATACAGAACGCGGTGAAGATATTTCCATGTTTATACAGACAGCAGTGGAGATATTTCCATGATAATACACATAGCGGTGTACATACTTCCATGTTTATAGAGACAGCGGTGGTTATTTCCATGTTTATACAGATAGCGGTGCTGATATTTGCATGTTTATACAGATGTCTATGCAGATATTTCCATATTTATACAGAGGGTTCTGTAGATATTTCCATGTTTATACAGATGGCAGTGTAGATTTTTCCATGTTCCTAAACATGACTTTGTAGGTATTTCCATGTTTATACAGATGGCTTTGTAGATATTTCCATGTTTATAGAGAAAGCGGTGTAGATATTTCCATGTTTATACAGATAGCGGTGTAAATGTTTCCATGTTTATACCGATCGTGGTGTAGATATTTCCATGTTTATACAGATACCGGTGTAGAAATTTCCATGTTTATACAGACCGCAGTGTAGATATTTCCATGTTTATACAGATAGCGGTATAGATATTTCCATGTGTGTACAGATGGCGGTGTTGATGTTTCCATCTATACACAGATTGTCGTGTAGGTATTTCCATGTGTATACAGATGGCATTGTAGATATTTCCATGTTTATACAGATGGTGGTGTAGATATTTCCATGTTTATACAGATGACTGTATAGGTATTTCCATGTTTTTACAGATGGCATTTTATATATTTCCATGTTTATAGAGATAGCAGTGTAGATATTTCCATGTTTATACTGATGGCGGTGTAGATATTTCCATGTTTATAGAGATAGCGGTGTAGATATTTCCATATATATACAGATAACGGTGTAGATATTTCCATGTTTATACAGATAGCAGTGTAAATATTTCCATGTTTATACAGATCACGGTGTAGATACTTCCAGGTTTATAGAGATAGGAGTGTAGATATTTCCATGTTTCTACAGATAGCGGTGTAGATATTTCCATGTTTGTACAGATGGCGGTGTTGATGTTTCCATCTATACACAGATTGCCGTGTAGGTATTTCCATGTTTATACAGATGGCATTGTAGATATTTCCATGTTTATACAGATGGTGGTGTAGATATTTCCATGTTTATACAGATGACTGTATAGGTATTTCCATGTTTTTACAGATGGCATTGTTGATATTTCCATGTTTATAGAGATAGCATTGTAGATATTTCCATGTTTATACAGATGGCGGTGTAGATATTTCCATGTTTATAGAGATAGCGGTGTAGATATTTCCATGTTTATACAGATAGCGGTGTAGATATTTCCATGTTTATACGGATCGCAGTGTAGGTATTTCCATGTTTATACAGATAGCAGTGTAAATATTTCCATGTTTATACAGATCACGGTGTAGATATTTCCAGGTTTATGGAGATAACAGTGTAGATATTTCCATGTTTATTCAGATAGCAGTTTAGCTATTTCCATGTTTATACAGATCACGGTGTTGATATTTCCAGGTTTATGGAGATAACAGTGTAGATATTTCCATGTTTATTCAGATAGCAGTTTAGCTATTTCCATGTTTATACAGTCCGCGGTGTAGATATTACCATGTTTATACAGATAGCGGTGCAGATATTTCCATGTATGTACAGATGGCGTTGTTGATATTTCCGTCTATACACAGATGACCGTGTAGATATTTCCATGTTTATACAGAAGGCGGCGCAGATATTTCCATGGATATGTAGAAGGCGGTGTAGATATTTCCATGTTTATACAGATAGCGGTGTAGACATTTCCATGTATATGCAGATGGCTGTGTAGATATTTCCATGTTTATACAGATGGCTGTGTAGATATTTAAATGTTTATACAGATGACTTTGTAGGTATTTCCATGTTTATACAGATGGCAGTGTAGGTATTTCCATGTTTATACAGACAGCAGTGGAGATATTTCCATGTTTATACACATAGCGGTGTACATATTTCCATGTTTATAGAGACAGCGGTGTAGGTATTTCCATGTTTTTACCGATAGCGGTGCAGATATTTGCATGTTTATACAGATGCCTATGCAGATATTTCCATATTTATACAGAGGGCTCTGTAGATATTTCCATGTTTATACACATGGCAGTGTAGATTTTTCCATGTTCCTACACATGACTGTGTAGGTATTTCCATGTTTATACAGATGGCTTTGTAGATATTTCCATGTTTATAGAGATAGCGGTGTAGATATTTCCATGTTTATACAGATAGCGGTGTAAATATTTCCATGTTTATACAGATCGTGGTGTAGATATTTCCATGTTTATACAGATACCGGTGTAGAAATTTCCATGTTTATACAGACCGCAGTGTAGATATTTCCATGTTTATACAGATAGCGGTGTAGATATTTCCATGTGTGTACAGATGTCGGTGTTGATGTTTCCATCTATACACAGATTGCCGTGTAGTTATTTCCATGTGTATGCAGATGGCATTGTAGATATTTCCATGTTTATACAGATGGTGTTGTAGATATTTCCATGTTTATACAGATGACTGTATAGGTATTTCCATGTTTTTACAGATGGCATTGTAGATATTTCCATGTTTATAGAGATAGCAATGTAGATATTTCCATGTTTATACAGATGGGGGTGTAGATATTTCCATGTATATACAGATGGCTGTGTAGATATTTCCATGTGTATACAGATGGCTGTGTAGATATTTCCATGTTTATGCAGATGACTTTGTAGGTATTTCCATGTTTATACAGATGGCGGTGTAGGTATTTCCATGTTTATAGAGATAGCTGTGTAGATATTTCCATGTTTATACAGATAGCGGTGTAGATATTTCCATGTTTATACAGATCGCGGTGTAGATATTTCCACGTTTATACAGACAGCAGTGGAGATACTTCCATGTTTATACACATAGCGGTGTACATTTTTCCATGTTTATAGAGACAGCGGTGTAGGCATTTCCATGTTTATACAGATAGCGCTGTAAATATTTCCATATTTATACAGATCATGGTGTAGATATTTCCATGTTTATACAGATACTGGTGTAGAAATTTCCATGTTTATACAGACCGCAGTGTAGATATTCCCATGTTTATTCAGGTAGCGGTGTAGATATTTCCATGTTTGTACAGATGGCGGTGTTGATGTTTCCATCTATACACAGATTGCCGTGTTGGTATTTCCATGTGTATACAGATGGCATTGTAGATATTTCCATGTTTTATACAGATGGTGGTGTAGATATTTCCATGTTTATACAGATGACTGTATAGATATTTCCATGTTTTTACAGATGGCATTGTAGATATTTCCATGTTTATAGAGATAGCAGTGTAGATATTTCCATGTTTATACAGATGGCGGTGTAGATATTTCCATGTTTATAGAGATAGCGGTGTAGATATTTCCATATTTATACAGGTAACGGTGTAGATATTTCCATGTTTATACAGATAGCAGTGTAAATATTTCCATGTTTATACAGATCACGATGTAGAAATTTCCACGTTTATACAGACCGCAGTGTAGATATTTCCATCTTTATACAGATAGCGGTGTAGATATTTCCATGTGTGTACAGATGGCGGTGTTGATGTTTCCATCTATACTCAGATTGCCGTGTAGGTATTTCCATGGGTATACAGATGGCATTGTAGATATTTCCATGTTTATACAGATGGTGGTGTAGATATTTCCATGTTTATACAGATGACTGTATAGGTATTTCCATGTTTTTACAGATGGCATTTTAGATATTTCCATGTTTATAGAGATAGCAGTGTAGATATTTCCATGTTTATACTGATGGCGTTGTAGATATTTCCATCTTTATAGAGATAGCGGTGTAGATATTTCCATATATATACAGATAACGGTGTAGATATTTCCATGTTTATACAGATAGCAGTGTAAATATTTCCATGTTTATACAGATCACGGTGTAGATACTTCCAGGTTTATAGAGATAGGAGTGTAGATATTTCCGTGTTAATACAGATAGCGGTGTAGATATTTCCATGTTTATACAGATAGCGGTTTAGCTATTTCCATGTTTATACAGACCGCGGTGTAGATATTTCCATGTTTATACAGACAGCGGTGCAGATATTTCCATGTTTGTAAAGATGGCGGTGTTGATATTTCCATCTATACACAGATGACCGTGTAGATATTTCCATGTTTATACAGAAGGCGGCGCAGACATTTCCATGGATATGTAGAAGGCGGTGTAGATATTTCCATGTTTATACAGATAGCGGTGTAGATATTTCCATGTATATACAGATGGCTGTGTAGGTATTTCCATATGTATACAGATGGCTGTGTAGATATTTCCATGTTTATGCAGATGACTTTGTAGGTATTTCCATGTTTATACAGATGACGGTGTAGGTATTTCCATGTTTATAGAGATAGCTGTGTAGATATTTCCATGTTTATACAGATAGCGGTGTAGATATTTCCATGTTTATACAAATCGCGGTGTAGATATTTCCATGTTTATACAGACAGCAGTGGAGATATTTCCATGTTTATACACATAGCGGTGTACATATTTCCATGTTTACAGAGACAGCGGTGTAGGTATTTCCATGTTTATGCAGATAGCGGTGCAGATATTTCCATGTTTACACAGATGCCTATGCAGATATTTCCATATTTATACAGAGGGCTCTGTAGATATTTCCATGTTTATACAGATGGCAGTGTAGATTTTTCCATGTTCCTACACATGACTGTGTAGGTATTTCCATATATATACAGATGGCTTTGTAGATATTTCCAGGTATATACAGACCGCGGTGTAGATATTTCCATGTTTATACAGATAGCGGTGCAGATATTTCCATGTTTGTACAGATGGCGGTGTTGATATTTCCATCTATACACAGATGACCGTGTAGATATTTCCATGTTTATACAGAAGGAGGTGGAGATATTTCCATGGATATGTAGAAGGCGGTGTAGATATTTTCATGTTTATACAGATAGCGGTGTAGATATTTCCATATATATAGAGATGGTTGTGTAGGTATTTCCATGTTTATACAGATGGCGGTGTAGGTATTTCCATGTTTATAGAGATAGCTGTGTTGATATTTCCATGTTTATACACACAGCGGTGTAGATATTTCCATGTTTATACAGATCGCGTTGTAGATATTTCCATGTTTATAAAGACAGCAGAGGAGATATTTCCATGTTTATACACATAGCGGTGTACATAATTCCATGTTTATAGAGACAGCGGTGTAGGTATTACCATGTATACAGATAGCGGTGCAGATATTTGCATGTTTATACAGATGCCTATGCAGATATTTCCATATTTATACAGAGGGCTCTGTAGATATTTCCATGTTTATACAGATGGCAGTGTTGATTTTTCCATGTTCCTACACATGACTGTGTAGGTATTTCCATGTTTATACAGATGGCGGTGTAGATATTTCCATGTTTATAGAGATAGCGGTGTAGATATTTCCATATTTATACAGAAAACGGTGTAGATATTTCCATGTTTATACAGATAGCAGTGTAAATATTTCCATGTTTATACAGATAGCAGTGTAAATATTTCCATGTTTATACAGATGGCTGTGCAGATATTTCCATGTTTATACAGATGACTTTGTAGGTATTTTCATGTTTATACAGATGGCGGTGTAGGTATTTCCATGTTTATAGAGATAGCTGTGTGGATATTTCCATGTTTATACAAATAGCGGTGTAGATATTTCCATGTTTATACAGATTGCGGTGTAGATATTTCCATGTTTATACAGAGAGCAGAGGAGATATTTCCATGTTTATACACATAGCGGTGTACATAATTCCATGTTTATAGAGACAGCAGTGTAGGTATTTCCATGTTTATACAGATAGCGGTGCAGATATTTGCATGTTTATACAGATGCCTATGCAGATATTTCCATATTTATACAGAGGGCTCTGTAGATATTTCCATGTTTATACAGATGGCTTTGTAGATATTTCCATGTTTATAGAGACAGCGGTGTAGATATTTCCATATTTATACAGATAACGGTGTAGATATTTCCATGTTTATACAGATAGCAGTGTAAATCTTTCCATGTTTATACAGATCACGGTGTAGAAATTTCAACGTTTATACAGACCGCAGTGTAGATATTTCCATCTTTATACAGATAGCGGTGTAGATATTTCCATGTGTGTACAGATGGCGGTGTTGATGTTTCCATCTATACTCAGATTGCCGTGTAGGTATTTCCATGGGTATACAGATGGCATTGTAGATATTTCCATGTTTATACAGATGGTGGTGTAGATATTTCCATGTTTATACAGATGACTGTATAGGTATTTCCATGTTTTTACAGATGGCATTGTAGATATTTCCTTGTTTATAGAGATAGCATTGTATATATTTCCATGTTTATACAGATGGCGGTGTAGATATTTCCATGTTTATAGAGATAGCGGTGTAGATATTTCCATATTTATACAGATAACGGTGTAGAAATTTCCATGTTTATACAGATAGCAGTGTAAATATTTCCATGTTTATACAGATCACAGTGTAGATACTTCCAGGTTTATAAAGACAGCAGTGTAGATATTTCCATGTTTATAAAGATAGCGGTTTAGCTATTTCCATGTTTATACAGACCGCGGTGTAGATATTTCCATGTTTATGCAGATAACGGTGCAGATATTTCCATGTTTGTACAGAGGGCGGTGTTGATATTTCCATCTATACACAGATGACCGTGTAGATATTTCCATGTTTATAGAGAAGGCGGCGCGGATATTTCCATGGATATGTAGAAGGCGGTGTAGATATTTCCATGTTTATACAGATAGCGGTGTAGACATTTCCATGTATATTGAGATGGCTGTGTAGATATTTATATACGTATACAGATGGCTGTGAAGATATTTCCATGTTTATGCAGATGACCTTGTAGGTATTTCCATGTTTATACTGATGGCGGTGTAGGTATTTCCATGTTTATAGAGATAGCTGTGTAGGTATTTCCATGTTTATACAGATAGCGGTGTAGATATTTCCATGTTTATACAGATCGCGGTGTAGATATTTCCATGTTTATACAGACAGCAGTGGAGATATTTCCATGTTTATACACATAGCGGTGTACATATTTCCATGTTTATAGAGACAGCGGTGTAGGTATTTCCATGTTTATGCAGATAGCGGTGCAGATATTTCCATGTTTATACAGATGCCTATGCAGATATTTCCATATTTATACAGAGGGCTCTGTAGATATTTCCATGTTTATACAGATGGCAGTGTAGATTTTTCTATGTTCCTTCACATGACTGTGTAGGTATTTCCATATTTATACAGATGGCTTTGTAGATATTTCCATGTTTATACAGATAGCGGTGTAAATACTTCCATGTTTATACAGATCGTGGTGTAGATATTTCCATGTTTATACAGATACCGGTGTAGAAATTTCCATGTTTATACAGACCGCAGTGTAGATATTTCCATGTTTATACAAATAGCGGTGTAGATATTTCCATGTTTGTACACATGGCGGTGTTGATGTTTCCATCTTTACAGAGATTGCCGTGTAGGTATTTCCTTGTGTATACAGATGGCATTGTAGATATTTCCATGTTTATACAGATGGTGGTGTAGATATTTCCATGTTTATACAGATGACTTTATAGGTATTTCCATGTTTTTACAGATGGCATTGTAGATATTTCCATGTTTATAGAGATAGCAGTGTAGATATTTCCATGTTTATACAAATGGCGGTGTAGATATTTCCATGTTTATAGAGATAGCGGTGTAGATATTTCCATATTTAAACAGATAACGGTGTAGATATTTCCATGTTTATACAGATAGCAGTGTAAATATTTCCATGTTTATACAGATCACGGTGTAGATATTTCCAGGTTTACAGAGATAGCAGTGTAGATATTTCCATGTTTATACAGATAGCGGTTTAGGTATTTCCATGTTTATACAGACCGCGGTGTAGGTATTTCCATGTTTATACAGATTGCGGTGCAGATATTTCCATGTTTGTACAGATGGCGGTGTTGATATTTCCATCTACGCACAGATGACCGTGTAGATATTTCCATGTTTATACAGAAGGCGGCGCAGATATTTCCATGGATATGTAGAAGGCGGTGTAGATATTTCCATGTTTATACAGATAGCGGTGTAGATATTTCCATGTATATACAGATGGCTGTGTAGATATTTCCAAGTTTATACAGATGGCTGTGTAGATATTTCCATGTTTATACAGATGACTTTGTAGGTATTTCCATGTTTATACAGATGGCGGTGTAGGTATTTCCATGTTTATAGAGATAGCTGTGTAGATATTTCCATGTTTATACAGATAGCGGTGTAGATATTTCCATGTTTACACAGATCGCGGTGTAGATATTTCCATGTTTATTCAGACAGCAGTGGAGATATTTCCATGTTTATACACATAGCGGTGTACATATTTCCATGTTTATAGAGACAGCAGTGTAGGTATTTCCATGTTTATACAGATAGCGGTTTAGCTATTTCCATGTTTATACAGTCCGCGGTGTAGATATTTCCATGTTTATACAGATGGCGGTGCAGATATTTCCATGTTTATACAGACAGCAGTGGAGATATTTCCATGTTTATACACATAGCGGTGTACATATTTCCATGTTTATAGAGACAGCGGTGTAGGTATTTCCATGTTTATACAGATAGCGGTGCAGATATTTCCATGTTTATATAGATGCCTATGCAGATATTTCCATATTTATACAGAGGGCTCTGTAGATATTTCCATGTTTATACAGATGGCTGTGTAGATATTTCCATGTTTATACAGATGACTTTGTAGGTATTTCCATGTTTATACAGATGGCGGTGTAGGTATTTCCATGTTTATAGAGATAGCGGTGTAGATATTTCCATGTTTATACTGATAGCGGTGTAGATATTTCCATGTTTATACAGATCGCGGTGTAGATATTTCCATGTTTATACAGACAGCAGTGGAGATATTTCCATGTTTATACACATAGCAGTGTACATACTTCCATGTTTATAGAGACGGCGGTGTAGGTATTTCCATGTTTATACAGATAGCGGTGAAGATATTTCCATGTTTATACAGATGCCTATGCAGATATTTCCATATTTATACAGAGGGCTCTGTAGATATTTCCATGTTTATAAGGAAGGCAGTGTAGATTTTTCCATGTTCCTACACATGACTGTGTAGGTATTTCCAAGTTTATACAGATGGCTGTGTAGATTTTTCCATGTTTATAGAGATAGCGGTGTAGATATTTCCATGTTTATACGGATAGCGGTTTAGCTATTTCCATGTTTATACAGTCCACGGTGTAGATATTTCCATGTTTATACAGATAGCGGTGCAGATATTTCCATGTGTGTACAGATGGCGGTGTTGATGTTTACATCTATACACAGATTGCCATGTAGGTATTTCCATGTGTATACAGATGGCATTGTAGATATTTCCATGTTTAAACAGATGGTGGTGTAGATATTTCCATGTTTATACAGATAACAGTGTAAATATTTCCATGTTTATACAGATCACGGTGTAGATACTTCCAGGTTTATAGAGATAGCAGTGTAGATATTTCCATGTTTATACAGATAGCGGTGTAGATATTTCCATGTTTGTACAGATGGCGGTGTTGATGTTTCCATCTATACACAGATTGCCGTGTAGGTATTTCCATGTGTATACAGATGGCATTGTAGATATTTCCATGTTTATACAGATGGTGTTGTAGATATTTCCATGTTTATACAGATGACTGTATAGGTATTTCCATGTTTTTACAGATGGCATTGTAGATATTTCCACGTTTATAGAGATAGCAGGTTAGATATTTCCATTTTTATACAGATGGTGGTGTAGATATTTCCATGTTTATAGAGATAGCGGTGTAGATATTTCCATATTTATACAGATAACGGTGTAGATATTTCCATGTTTATACAGATAGCAGTGTAAATATTTCCATGTTTATACAGATCACGGTGTATATATTTCCAGGTTTATAGAGATAACAGTGTAGATATTTCCATATTTATACAGATAGCGGTTTAGCTATTTCCATGTTTATACAGACCGCGGTGTAGATATTTCCATGTCTATACAGATAGCGGTGCAGATATTTCCAGGTTTGTACAGATGGCGGTGTTGATATTTCCATCTATACACAGATGAACGTGTAGATATTTCCATGTTTATACAGAAGGCGGTGCAGATATTTCCATGGATATGTAGAAGGCGGTGTAGATATTTCCATGTTTATACAGATAGCGGTGCAGATATTTCCATGTATATACAGATGGCTGTGTAGATATTTCCATGTGTATACAGTTGGCTGTGTAGATATTTCCATGTTTATGCAGATGACTTTGTAGGTATTTCCATGTTTATACAGATGGCGGTGTAGGTATTTCCATGTTTATAGAGATAGCTGAGTAGATATTTCCATGTTTATACAGATAGCAGAGTAGATATTTCCATGTTTATACAGATCGCGGTGTAGATATTTCCATGTTTATACAGACAGCAGTGGAGATATTTCCATGTTTATACACATAGCGGTGTACATATTTCCATGCTTATAGAGACAGCGGTGTAGGTATTTCCATGTTTATACAGATAGCGGTGTAAATATTTCCATGTTTATACAGATCGGGGTGTAGATATTTCCATGTTTATACAGATACCGGTGTAGAAATTTCCATGTTTATAGAGACCGCAGTGTAGATATATCCATGTTTATACAGATAGCGGTGTAGATATTTCCATGTTTGTACAGTTGGCGGTGTTGATGTTTCCATCTATACACAGATTGCTGTGTAGGTATTTCCATGTGTATACAGATGGCATTGTAGATATTTCCATGTTTATACAGATGGTGGTGTAGATATTTACATGTTTATACAGATGACTCTATAGGTATTTCCATGTTTTTACAGATGGCATTGTAGATATTTCCATGTTTATAGAGATAGCAGTGTAGATATTTCCATGTTTATACAGATGGCGGTGTAGATATGTCCATGTTTATAGAGATAGCGTTGTAGATATTTCCATATTTGTATAGATAACGGTGTAGATATTTCCATGTTTATACAGATAGCAGTGTAAATATTTCCATGTTTATACAGATCACGGTGTAGATATTTCCAGGTTTATAGAGATAGCAGTGTAGATATTTCCATGTTTATGCAGATAGCGGTTTAGCTATTTCCATGTTTATACAGACCGCGTTGTAGATATTTCCATGTTTATACAGAAAGCGGTGCAGATATTTCCATGTTTGTACAGATGGCGGTGTTGATATTTCCATCTATACACAGATGACCGTGTAGATATTTCCATGTTTATACAGATGACTTTGTAGGAATTTCCATGTTTATACACATAGCGGTGTAGATATTTCCATGTTTATACAGATCGCGGTGTAGATATTTCCATGTTTATACAGACAGCAGAGGAGATATTTCCATGTTTATACACATAGCGGTGTACATAATTCCAAGTTTATAGAGACAGCGGTGTAGGTATTTCCATGTTTATACAGATAGCGGTGCAGATATTTCCATGTTTATACAGATGCCTATGCAGATATTTCCACATTTATACAGAGGGCTCTGTAGATATTTCCATGTTTATACAGATGGCAGTGTAGATTTTTCCATGTTCCTACACATGACTGTGTAGGTATTTCCATGTGTATACAGATGGCTTTGTAGATATTTCCATGTTTATAGAGATAGCGGTGTAGATATTTCCATGTTTATACAGATAGCGGTGTAGATATTTCCATGTTTATACAGATCGTGGTGTAGATATTTCCATGTTTATACAGATACCGGTGTAGAAATTTCCATGTTTATACAGACAGCAGTGTAGATATTTCCATGTTTATACAGATAGCGGTGTAGATATTTCCATGTTTGTACAGATGGCGGTGTTGATGTTTCCATCTATACACAGATTGCCGTGTAGGTATTTCCATGTATATACAGATGGCATTGTAGATATTTCCATGTTTATATAGATGGTGGTGTAGATATTTCCATGTTTATACAGATGACTGCATAGGTATTTCCATGTTTTTACAGATGGTATTGTAGATATTTCCATGTTTATACAGATAGCAGTGTAGATATTTCCATGTTTATGCAGATGGCGTTGTAGATATTTCCATGTTTATAGAGATAGCGGTGTAGATATTTACATATTTATACAGATAACGGTGTAGATATATCCATGTTTATGCAGATATCAGTGTAAATATTTCCATGTTTATACAGATCACGGTGTAGATATTTCCAGGTTTATAGAGATAGCAGTGTAGATATTTCCATGTTTATACAGATAGCGGTTTAGCTATTTCCATGTTTATACAGACTGCTGTGTATATATTTCCATGTTTATACAGATAGCGGTGCAAATATTTCCATGTTTGTACAGATGGCGGTGTTGATATTTCCATCTATACACAGATAACCGTGTAGATATTTCCATGTTTATACAGAAGGTGGTGGAGATATTTCCATGGATATGTAGAAGGCGGTGTAGATATTTCCATGTTTATTCAGATAGCGGTGTAGATATTTCGATGTATGTACAGATGGTTGTGTAGGTATTTCGATGTTTATACAGATGGCTGTGCAGATATTTCCATGTTTATACAGATGACTTTGAAGGTATTTCCATGTTTATACAGATGGCGGTGTAGGTATTTCCATGTTTATAGAGATAGCTGTGTTGATATTTCCATGTTTATACACATAGCGGTGTAGATATTTCCATGTTTATACAGATCGCGGTGTAGGTATTTGCATGTTTATACAGACAGCAGAGCAGATATTTCCATGTTTATACACATAGCGGTGTACATAATTCCATGTTTATAGAGACAGCGGTGTAGGTATTTCCATGTTTATACAGATAGCGGTGCAGATATTTGCATGTTTATACAGATGCCTATGCAGATATTTCCATATTTATACAGAGGGCTCTGTAGATATTTCCATGTTTATACAGATGGCAGTGTTGATTTTTCCATGTTCCTACACATGACTGTGTAGGTATTTCCATGTTTATTCAGATGGCGGTGTAGATATTTCCATGTTTATAGAGATAGCGGTGTAGATATTTCCATATTTATACAGATAACGGTGTAGATACTTCCATGTTTATACAGATAGCAGTGTAAATATTTCCATGTTTATACATTTCACGGTGTAGAAATTTCCACGTTTATACAGACCGCAGTGTAGATATTTCCATATTTATACAGATAGCGGTGTAGATATTTCCATGTGTGTACAGATGGCGGTGATGATGTTTCCATCTATACTCAGATTGCCGTGTAGGTATTTCCATGGGTATACAGATGGCATTGTAGATATTTCCATGTTTATACAGATGGTGGTGTAGATATTTCCATGTTTATACAGATGACTGTATAGGTATTTCCATGTTTTTACAGATGGCATTGTAGATATTTCCATGTTTATAGAGATAGCAGTGTAGATATTTCCATGTTTATACAGATGGCGGTGTAGATATTTCCATGTTTATAGAGATAGCGGTGTAGATATTTCCATATTTATACAGATAACGGTGTAGATATTTCCATGTTTATACAGAGAGCAGTGTAAATATTTCCATGTTTATAGAGATCACGGTGTAGATATTTCCAGGTTTATAGAGATAGCAGTGTAGATATTTCCATGTTAATACAGATAGCGGTTTAGCAATTTCCATGTTTATACAGACCGCGGTTTAGATATTTCCATGTCTATACAGATAGCGGTGCAGATATTTCCATGTTTGTACAGATGGCGGTGTTGATATTTCCATCTATACACAGATGAACGTGTAGATATTTCCATGTTTATACAGAAGGCGGCGCAGATATTTCCATGGATATGTAGAAGGCGGTGTAGATATTTCCATGTTTATACAGATAGCGGTGCAGATATTTCCATGTATATACAGATGGCTGTGTAGATATTTCCATGTGTATACAGATGGCTGTGTAGATATTTCCATGTTTATGCAGATGACTTTGTAGGTATTTCCATGTTTATACAGATGGCGGTGTAGGTATTTCCATGTTTATAGAGATAGCTGTGCAGATATTTCCATGTTTATACAGATAGCGGTGTAGATATTTCCATGTTTATACAGATCGCGGTGTAGATATTTCCATGTTTATACAGACAGCAGTGGAGATATTTCCATGTTTATACACATAGCGGTGTACATATTTCCATGCTTATAGAGACAGCGGTGTAGGTATTTCCATGTTTATACAGATAGCGGTGTAAATATTTCCATGTTTATACAGATCGGGGTGTAGATATTTCCATGTTTATACAGATACCGGTGTAGAAATTTCCATGTTTATAGAGACCGCAGTGTAGATATTTCCATGTTTATACAGATAGCGGTGTAGATATTTCCATGTTTGTACAGTTGGCGGTGTTGATGTTTCCATCTATACACAGATTGCTGTGTAGGTATTTCCATGTGTATACAGATGGCATTGTAGATATTTCCATGTTTATACAGATGGTGGTGTAGATATTTACATGTTTATACAGATGACTCTATAGGTATTTCCATGTTTTTACAGATGGCATTGTAGATATTTCCATGTTTATAGAGATAGCAGTGTAGATATTTCCATGTTTATACAGATGGCGGTGTAGATATGTCCATGTTTATAGAGATAGCGTTGTAGATATTTCCATATTTGTATAGATAACGGTGTAGATATTTCCATGTTTATACAGATAGCAGTGTAAATATTTCCATGTTTATACAGATCACGGTGTAGATATTTCCAGGTTTATAGAGATAGCAGTGTAGATATTTCCATGTTTATGCAGATAGCGGTTTAGCTATTTCCATGTTTATACAGACCGCGTTGTAGATATTTCCATGTTTATACAGAAAGCGGTGCAGATATTTCCATGTTTGTACAGATGGCGGTGTTGATATTTCCATCTATACACAGATGACCATGTAGATATTTCCATGTTTATACAGATGACTTTGTAGGAATTTCCATGTTTATACACATAGCGGTGTAGATATTTCCATGTTTATACAGATCGCGGTGTAGATATTTCCATGTTTATACAGACAGCAGAGGAGATATTTCCATGTTTATACACATAGCGGTGTACATAATTCCAAGTTTATAGAGACAGCGGTGTAGGTATTTCCATGTTTATACAGATAGCGGTGCAGATATTTCCATGTTTATACAGATGCCTATGCAGATATTTCCACATTTATACAGAGGGCTCTGTAGATATTTCCATGTTTATACAGATGGCAGTGTAGATTTTTCCATGTTCCTACACATGACTGTGTAGGTATTTCCATGTGTATACAGATGGCTTTGTAGATATTTCCATGTTTATAGAGATAGCAGTGTAGATATTTCCATGTTTATGCAGATGGCGGTGTAGATATTTCCATGTTTATAGAGATAGCGGTGTAGATATTTACATATTTATACAGATAACGGTGTAGATATATCCATGTTTATGCAGATATCAGTGTAAATATTTCCATGTTTATACAGATCACGGTGTAGATATTTCCAGGTTTATAGAGATAGCAGTGTAGATATTTCCATGTTTATACAGATAGCGGTTTAGCTATTTCCATGTTTATACAGACCGCTGTGTATATATTTCCATGTTTACACAGATAGCGGTGCAAATATTTCCACGTTTGTACAGATGGCGGTGTTGATATTTCCATCTATACACAGATAACCGTGTAGATATTTCCATGTTTATACAGAAGGTGGTGGAGATATTTCCATGGATATGTAGAAGGCGGTGTAGATATTTCCATGTTTATTCAGATAGCGGTGTAGATATTTCGATGTATGTACAGATGGTTGTGTAGGTATTTCGATGTTTATACAGATGGCTGTGCAGATATTTCCATGTTTATACAGATGACTTTGTAGGTATTTCCATGTTTATACAGATGGCGGTGTAGGTATTTCCATGTTTATAGAGATAGCTGTGTTGATATTTCCATGTTTATACACATAGCGGTGTAGATATTTCCATGTTTATACAGATCGTGGTGTAGATATTTGCATGTTTATACAGACAGCAGAGCAGATATTTCCATGTTTATACACATAGCGGTGTACATAATTCCATGTTTATAGAGACAGCGGTGTAGGTATTTCCATGTTTATACAGATAGCGGTGCAGATATTTGCATGTTTGTACAGATGCCTATGCAGATATTTCCATATTTATACAGAGGGCTCTGTAGATATTTCCATGTTTATACAGATGGCAGTGTTGATTTTTCCATGTTCCTACACATGACTGTGTAGGTATTTCCATGTTTATACAGATAGCGGTGTAGATATTTCCATGTTTATAGAGATAGCGGTGTAGATATTTCCATATTTATACAGATAACGGTGTAGATACTTCCATGTTTATACAGATAGCAGTGTAAATATTTCCATGTTTATACAGATCACGGTGTAGAAATTTCCACGTTTATACAGACCGCAGTGTAGATATTTCCATATTTATACAGATAGCGGTGTAGATATTTCCATGTGTGTACAGATGGCGGTGATGATGTTTCCATCTATACTCAGATTGCCGTGTAGGTATTTCCATGGGTATACAGATGGCATTGTAGATATTTCCATGTTTATACAGATGGTGGTGTAGATATTTCCATGTTTATACAGATGACTGTATAGGTATTTCCATGTTTTTACAGATGGCATTGTAGATATTTCCATGTTTATAGAGATAGCAGTGTAGATATTTCCATGTTTATACAGATGGCGGTGTAGATATTTCCATGTTTATAGAGATAGCGGTGTAGATATTTCCATATTTATACAGATAACGGTGTAGATATTTCCATGTTTATACAGATAGCAGTGTAAATATTTCCATGTTTATAGAGATCACGGTGTAGATATTTCCAGGTTTATAGAGATAGCAGTGTAGATATTTCCATGTTAATACAGATAGCGGTTTAGCAATTTCCATGTTTATACAGACCGCGGTGTCGATATTTCCATGTTTATACAGATATCGGTGCAGATATTTCCATGTTTGTACAGATGTCGGTGTTGATATTTCCATCTATACACAGATGACCGTGTAGATATTTCCATGTTTATACAGAAGGTGCTGCAGGTATTTCCATGGATATGTAGAAGGCGGTGTAGATATTTCCATGTTTATACAGATAGCGGTGTAGATATTTCCATGTATATACAGATGGCTGTGTGGATATTTCCATGTTTATACAGATGGCTGTGTAGATATTTCCATGTTTATACAGATGACTTTGTAGGTATTTCCATGTTTATACAGATGGCGGTGTAGGTATTTCCATGTTTATAGAGATAGCTGTGTAGATATTTCCATGTTTATACAGATGGCGGTGTAGATATTTCCATGTTTATAGAGATAGCGGTGTAGATATATCCATATTTATACAGATAACGGTGTAGATATTTCCATGTTTATACAGATAGCAGTGTAAATATTTCCATGTTTATACAGATCACGGTGTAGATATTTCCAGGTTTATAGAGATAGCAGTGTAGATATTTCCATGTTTATACAGATAGCGGTTTAGCTATTTCCATGTTTATACAGACCGCAGTGTAGATATTTCCATGTTTATACAGATAGCGGTGCAGTTATTTCCATGTTTGTACAGATGGCGGTGTTGATATTTCCATCTATACACAGATGACCGTGTAGATATTTCCATGTTTATACAGAAGGCGGCACAGATATTTCCATGGATATGTAGATGGCGGTGTAGGTATTTCCATGTTTATACAGATAGCGGTGCAGATATTTCCATGTATATACAGATGGCTGTGTAGATATTTCCAAGTGTATACAGATGGCTGTGTAGATATTTCCATGTTTATGCAGATGACTTTGTAGGTATTTCCATGTTTATACAGATGGCGGTGTAGGTATTTCCATGTTTATAGAGATAGCTGTGTAGATATTTCCATGTTTATACAGATAGCGGTGTAAATATTTCCATGTGTATACAGATCGTGGTGTAGATATTTCCATGTTTATACAGATACCGGTGTAGAAATTTCCATGTTTATACAGACCGCTGTGTAGATATTTCCATGTTTATACAGATAGCAGTGTAAATATTTCCGTTTATACATATCACGGTGTAGATATTTCCAGGTTTATAGAGATAGCAGTGTAGATATTTCCATGTTTATGCAGATAGCGGTTTAGCTATTTCCATGTTTATACAGGCCGCGGTGTAGATGTTTCCATGTTTATACAGATAGCGGTGCAGATATTTCCATGTTTGTACAGATGGCGGTGTTGATATTTCCATCTATACACAGATGACCGTGTAGATATTTCCATGTTTATACAGAAGGTGGTGCAGATATTTCCATGGATTTGTAGAAGGCTGTGTAGATATTTCCATGTTTATACAGATAGCGGTGTAAATATTTCCATGTATATACAGATGGCTGTGTAGATATTTCCATGTTTATACAGATGGCTGTGTAGATATTTCCATGTTTATACAGATGACTTTGTAGGTATTTCCATGTTTATACAGACGGCAGTGTAGGTATTTCCATGTTTATAGAGATAGCTGTGTAGATATTTCCATGTTTGTGCAGATGGCGTTGTTGATGTTTCCATCTATACAGATATTGCCGTGTAGGTATTTCCATGTGTATACAGATGGCATTGTAGATATTTCCATGTTTATACAGATGGTGGTGTAGATATTTCCATGTTTATACAGATGACTGTATAGGTATTTCCATGTTTTTACAGATGGCATTGTAGATATTTCCATGTTTATAGAGATAGCAGTGTAGATATTTCCATGTTTATACAGATGGCGGTGTAGATATTTCCATGTTTATAGAGATAGCGGTGTAGGTATTTCCATATTTATACAGATAACGGTGTAGATATTTCCATGTTTATACAGATAGCAGTGTAAATATTTCCATGTTTATACAGATCACGGTGTAGATACTTCCAGGTTTATAGAGATAGCAGTGTAGATATTTGCATGTTTATACAGATAGCGGTGTAGATATTTCCATGTTTGTACAGATGGCGTTGTTGATGTTTCCATCTATACACAGATTGCCGTGTAGGTATTTCCATGTGTATACAGATGGCATTGTAGATATTTCCATGTTTATACAGATGACTGTACAGGTATTTCCATGTTTTTACAGATGATATTGTAGATAATTCCATGTTTATAGAGATAGCAGTGTAGATATTTCCATATTTATACAGATGGCGGTGTAGATATTTCCATGTTTATAGAGATAGCGGTGTAGATATTTCCATATTTATACAGATAACGGTGTAGATATTTCCATGTTTATACAGATCACGGTGTAGATATTTCCAGGTTTATAGAGATAGCAGTGTAGATATTTCCATGTTTATACAGATAGCGGTTTAGCTATTTCCATGTTTATATAGACCGCGGTGTAGTTATTTCCATGTTTGTACAGATAGCGTTGCAGATATTTCCATGTTTGTACAGATGGCGGTGTTGATATTTCCATCTATACACAGATGACCTTGTAGATATTTCCATGTATATACAGAAGGCGTAGCCGATATTTCAATGGATATGTAGAAGGCGGTGTAGATATTTCCATGTATATACAGATAGCAGTGTAGATATTTCCATGTATATACAGATGGCTTTGTAGATATTTCCATGTATATACAGATGGCTGTGTAGATATTTCCATGTTTATAAAGATGGCTGTGTAGATATTTCCATGTTTATACAGATGACTTTGTAGGTATTTCCATGTTTATACAGATGGCGGTGTAGGTATTTCCATGTATATAGAGATAGCTGTGTAGATATTTCCATGTTTATACAGATAGCGGTGTAGATATTTCCATGTTTATTCAGATCGCGGTGTAGATATTTCCATGTTTATACAGACAGCAGTGGAGATATTTCCATGTTTATACAGATAGCGGTGTAGATATTTCCGTGTTTATTCAGATCGCGGTGTAGATATTTCCATGTTTAT
Source organism: Pan troglodytes (assembly GCF_028858775.2). NCBI lineage: Eukaryota > Metazoa > Chordata > Mammalia > Primates > Hominidae > Pan > Pan troglodytes. The sequence goes on along the minus strand of NC_072410.2, from coordinate 1,957,536 downwards.
ACAGACAGCAGTGGAGATATTTCCATGTTTATACACATAGCGGTGTACATATTTCCATGTTTATAGAGACAGCGGTGTTGGTATTTCCATGTTTATACCGATAGCGGTGCAGATATTTGCATGTTTATACAGATGCCTAGGCAGATATTTCCATATTTATACAGAGGGCTCTGTAGATATTTCCATGTTTGTACAGATGGCAGTGTAGATTTTTCCATGTTCCTACACATGACTGTGTAGGTATTTCCATGTTTATCCAGATGGCTTTGTAGATATTTCCATGTTTATACAGATAGCGGTGTAGATATTTCCATGTTATACAGATCGTGGTGTAGATATTTCCATATTTATACAGATACCGGTGTAGAAATTTCCATGTTTATACATACCGCAGTGTAGATATTTCCATGTTTATACAGATAGCGGTGTAGATATTTCCATGTTTGTACAGATGGCGGTGTTGATGTTTCCATCTATACACAGATTGCCGTGTAGGTATTTCCATGTGTTTACAGATGGCATTGTAGATATTTCCATATTTATACAGATGGTGGTGTAGATATTTCCATGTTTATACAGATGACTGTCTTGGTATTTCCATGTTTTTACAGATGGCATTGTAGATATTTCCATGATTATAGAGATAGCAATGTAGATATTTCCATGTTTATACAGATGGCGGTGTAGATATTTCCATGTTTATAGAGATAGCGGTGTAGATATTTCAATGTTTATACAGATAACGGTGTAGATATTTCCATGTTTATACAGATAGCAGTGTAAATATATACATGTTTATACAGATCACGGTGTAGATATTTCCAGGTTTATAGAGATAGAAGTGTAGATACTTCCATGTTTATACAGATAGCGGTTTAGCTATTTCCATGTTTATACAGACCGCGGTGTAGATATTTCCATGTTTATACAGATAGCGTTGCAGTTATTTCCATGTTTGTACAGATGGCGGTGTTGATATTTCCATCTATACACAGATGATTCTGTGGATATTTCCATGTATAGACAGAAGGCGGCGCAGATATTTCCATGGATATGTAGAAGGCGGTGTAGATATTTCCATGTTTATACAGATAGCAGTGTAGATATTTCCATGTATATACAGATGGCTGTGTAGATATTTCCATGTGTATACAGATGGCTGTGTAGATATTTCCATGTTTATAAAGATGACTTTGTAGGTATTTCCATGTTTATACAGATGGCGGTGTAGGTATTTCCATGTATATAGAGATAGCTGTGTAGATATTTCCATGTTTATACAGATAGCGGTGTAGATATTTCCATGTTTATACAGATCGCGGTGTAGATATTTCCATGTTTATACAGACAGCATTGGAGATATTTCCAAGTTTATACACATAGCGGTGTACATATTTCCATGTTTATAGAGACAGCGGTGCTGGTATTTCCATGTTTATACAGATAGCGGTGCAGATATTTGCATGTTTATACAGATGCCTATTCAGATATTTCCATATTTATACAGAGGGCTCTGTAGATATTTCCAGATTTGTACAGATGGCAGTGTAGATTTTTCCATGTTCCTACACATGACTGTGTAGGTATTTCAATGTTTATACAGATGGCTTTGTAGATATTTCCATGTTTATAGAGATAGCAGTGTAGATATTTCTATGATTATACACATAGCGGTGTAAATATTTCCATGTTTATACAGATGGTGGTGTAGATATTTCCATGTTTATACAGATACCGGTGTAGAAATTTCCATGTTTATACAGACCGCAGTGTAGATATTTCCATGTTTATACAGAAAGCGGTGTAGATATTTCCATGTTTGTACAGATGGCGGTGTTGATGTTTCCATCTATAGAGAGATTGCCGTGTAGGTATTTCCATGTGTATACAGATGGCATTGTAGATATTTCCATGTTTATACAGATGGTGGTTTAGATATTTCCATGTTTATACAGATGACTGTATAGGTATTTCCATGTTTTTACAGATGGCATTGTAGATATTTCCAAGTTTATAGAGATAGCAGTGTAGATATTTCCATGTGTATACAGACGGCGGTGTAGATATTTCCATGTTTATAGAGATAGCGGTGTAGATATTTCCATATTTATACAGATAACGGTGTAGATATTTCCATGTTTATACAGATAGCAGTGTAAATATTTCCATGTTTATACAGATCACGGTGTAGATACTTCCAGGTTTATAGAGATAGCAGTGAAGATATTTCCATGTTTATACAGATAGCGGGGTAGATATTTCCATGTTTGTACAGATGGCGGTGTTGATGTTTCCATCTATACACAGATTGCCGTGTAGGTATTTCCATGTGTATACAGATGGCATTGTAGATATTTCCATGTTTATACAGATGGTGATGTAGATATTTCCATGTTTATACAGATGACTGTATAGGTATTTCCATGTTTTTACAGATGATATTGTAGATAATTCCATGTTTATAGAGATAGCAGTGTAGATATTTCCATATTTATACAGATGGCGGTGTAGATATTTCCATGTTTATAGAGATAGCGGTGTAGATATTTCCATATTTATACAGATCACGGTGTAGATATTTCCATGTTTTATAGAGATAGCGGTTTAGCTCTTTCCATGTTTATACAGATAGCAGTTTAGCTATTTCCATGTATATACAGATGGCGGTGTAGATATTTCCATGTTTATACAGATAGCGGTGCAGATATTTCCATGTTTGTACAGATGTCGGTGCTGATATTTCCATGTTTATACAGATAGCGGTGCAGATATTTCCATGTTTGTACAGATGGCGGTGTTGATATTTCCATCTATACACAGATTTCCGTGTAGATATTTCCATGTTTCTACAGAATGTGGTGCAGATATTTCCATGGATATGTAGAAGGCGGTGTAGGTATTTCCATGTTTATACAGATAGCGGTGTAGATATTTCCATGTATATACAGATGGCTGTGTAGATATTTCCATGTTTATACAGATGGCTGTGTAGATATTTCCATGTTTATACAGATGAGTTTGTAGGTATTTCCATGTTTATACAGATGGCGGTGTAGGTATTTCCATGTTTATAGAGATAGCTGTGTAGATATTTCCATGTTTATACACATAGCGGTGTAGATATTTCCATGTTTATACAGATCGCGGTGTAGATATTTCCATGTTTATACAGACAGCAGTGGAGATATTTCCATGTTTATACACATAGCGGTGTACATACTTCCATGTTTATAGAGACAGCGGTGTAGGTATTTCCATGTTTATACAGATAGCGGTGCAGATATTTCCATGTTTATATAGGTGCCTATGCAGATATTTCCATATTTATACAGAGGGCTCTGTAGATATTTACATGTTTATACAGATGGCAGTGTAGATTTTTCCATGTTCCTACACATCACTGTGTAGGTATTTCCATGTTTATACAGATGGCTTTGTAGATATTTTCATGTTTATAGAGATAGCGGTGTAGATATTTCCATGTTTATACCGATAGCGTTGTAAATATTTCCATGTTTATACAGATCGTGGTGTAGATATTTCCATGTTTATACAGATACCTGTGTAGAAATTTCCATGTTTATACAGACCGCAGTTTAGATATTTCCATCTTTATACAGATAGCGGTGTAGATATTTCAATGTGTGTACAGATGGCAGTGTTGATGTTTCCATCTATACACAGATTGCCGTGTAGGTATTTCCATGTGTATACAGATGGCATTGTAGATATTTCCATGTTTATACAGATGGTGGTGTAGATATTTCCATGTTTATACAGATGACTGTATAGGTATTTCCATGTTTTTACAGATGGCATTGTAGATATTTCCATGTTTATAGAGATAGCGGTGTAGATATTTCCATATTTATACAGATCACGGTGTAGATATTTCCATGTTTTATAGAGATAGCGGTTTAGCTCTTTCCATGTTTATACAGATAGCAGTTTAGCTATTTCCATGTATATACAGATGGCGGTGTAGATATTTCCATGTTTATACAGATAGCGGTGCAGATATTTCCATGTTTGTACAGATGTCGGTGCTGATATTTCCATGTTTATACAGATAGCGGTGCAGATATTTCCATGTTTGTACAGATGGCGGTGTTGATATTTCCATCTATACACAGATTTCCGTGTAGATATTTCCATGTTTCTACAGAATGTGGTGCAGATATTTCCATGGATATGTAGAAGGCGGTGTAGGTATTTCCATGTTTATACAGATAGCGGTGTAGATATTTCCATGTATATACAGATGGCTGTGTAGATATTTCCATGTTTATACAGATGGCTGTGTAGATATTTCCATGTTTATACAGATGAGTTTGTAGGTATTTCCATGTTTATACAGATGGCGGTGTAGGTATTTCCATGTTTATAGAGATAGCTGTGTAGATATTTCCATGTTTATACACATAGCGGTGTAGATATTTCCATGTTTATACAGATCGCGGTGTAGATATTTCCATGTTTATACAGACAGCAGTGGAGATATTTCCATGTTTATACACATAGCGGTGTACATACTTCCATGTTTATAGAGACAGCGGTGTAGGTATTTCCATGTTTATACAGATAGCGGTGCAGATATTTCCATGTTTATATAGGTGCCTATGCAGATATTTCCATATTTATACAGAGGGCTCTGTAGATATTTACATGTTTATACAGATGGCAGTGTAGATTTTTCCATGTTCCTACACATCACTGTGTAGGTATTTCCATGTTTATACAGATGGCTTTGTAGATATTTTCATGTTTATAGAGATAGCGGTGTAGATATTTCCATGTTTATACCGATAGCGTTGTAAATATTTCCATGTTTATACAGATCGTGGTGTAGATATTTCCATGTTTATACAGATACCTGTGTAGAAATTTCCATGTTTATACAGACCGCAGTTTAGATATTTCCATCTTTATACAGATAGCGGTGTAGATATTTCAATGTGTGTACAGATGGCAGTGTTGATGTTTCCATCTATACACAGATTGCCGTGTAGGTATTTCCATGTGTATACAGATGGCATTGTAGATATTTCCATGTTTATACAGATGGTGGTGTAGATATTTCCATGTTTATACAGATGACTGTATAGGTATTTCCATGTTTTTACAGATGGCATTGTAGATATTTCCATGTTTATAGAGATAGCAGTGTAGATATTTCCATGTTTATACAGATGGCGTTGTAGATATTTCCATGTTTATAGAGATAGCGGTGTAGATATTTTCATATTTGTACAGATAACGTTGTAGATAATTCCATGTTTATACAGATAGCAGTGTAAATATTTCCATGTTTATACAGATCACGGTGTAGATATTTCCAGGTTTATAGAGATAGCAGTGTAGATATTTCCATGTTTATACAGATAGCAGTTTAGCTATTTCCATGTATATACAGACCGCGGTGTAGATATTTGCATGTTTATACAGATAGCGGTGCAGATATTTCCATGTTTGTACAGATGGCGGTGCTGATATTTCCATGTTTATACAGATAGCGGTTCAGATATTTCCATGTTTGTACAGATGGCGCTGTTGATATTTCCATCTATACACAGATTTCCGTGTAGATATTGCCATGTTTATACAGAAGGTGGTGCAGATATTTCCATGGATATGTAGAAGGCGGTGTAGATATTTCCATGTTTATACAGATAGCGGTGTAGATATTTCCATGTATATGCAGATGTCTGTGTTGATATTTCCATGTTTATACAGATGGCTGTGTAGATATTTCCATGTTTATACAGATGACTTTGTAGGTATTTCCATGTTTATACAGATGGCGGTGTAGGTATTTCCATGTTTATAGAGATAGCTGTGTAGATATTTCCATGTTTATACAGATAGCGGTGTAGATATTTCCATGTTTATACAGACAGCAGTGTAGATATTTCCATGTTTATACAGATGGCGGTGTAGATATTTCTATGTTTATAGAGATAGCGGTGTAGATATTTCCATATTTATACAGATAACGGTGTAGATATTTCCATGTTTATACAGATAGCAGTGTAAATATTTCCATGTTTATACAGATCACGGTGTAGATATTTCCAGGTTTATAGAGATAGCAGTGTAGATATTTCCATGTTTATACAGATAGCAGTTTAGCTATTTCCATGTATATACAGACCGCGGTTTAGATATTTCCATGTTTATACAGATGGCGGTGCAGATATTTCCATGTTTGTACAGATGCCGGTGCTGATATTTCCATGTTTATACAGATAGCGGTGCAGATATTTCCATGTTTGTACAGATGGCGGTGTTGATACTTCCATCTATACACAGATTTCCGAGTAGATATTTCCATGTTTATACAGAAGGTGGTGCAGATATTTCCATGGATATGTAGAAGGCGGTATTGATATTTTCATGTTTATACAGATAGCGGTGTAGATATTTCCATGTATATACAGATGGCTGTGTAGATATTTCCATATTTATACAGATGGCTGTGTAGATATTTCCATGTTTATACAGATGACTTTGTAGGTATTTCCCTGTTTATACAGATGGCGGTGTAGGTATTTCCATGATTATACAGATGGCGGTGTAGGTATTTCCATGTTTATAGAGATAGCTGTGTAGATATTTCCATGTTTATACACATAGCGGTGTAGATATTTCCATGTTTATACGGATGGCGGTGTAGATATTTCCATGTTTATACAGACAGCAGTGGAGATATTTCCATGTTTATACACATAGCGGTGTACATACTTCCATGTTTATAGAGACAGCGGTGTAGGTATTTCCATGTTTATACAGATAGCGGTGCAGATATTTCCATGTTTATATAGGTGCCTATGCAGATATTTCCATATTTATACAGAGGTCTCTGTAGATATTTCCATATTTATACAGATGGCAGTGTAGATTTTTCCATGTTCCTACACATCACTGTGTAGGTATTTCCATGTTTATACAGATGGCTTTGTAGATATTTTCATGTTTATAGAGATAGCGGTGTAGATATTTCCATGTTTATACAGATAGCTGTGTAAATATTTCCATGTTTATACTGATCGTGGTGTAGATATTTCCATGTTTATACAGATACCGGTGTAGAACTTTCCATGTTTATACAGACCGCAGTTTAGATATTTCCATCTTTATACAGATAGCGGTGTAGATATTTCCATGTTTGTACAGATGGCAGTGTTGATGTATCCATCTATACACAGATTGCTGTGTAGGTATTTCCATGTGCATACAGATGGCATTGTAGATATTTCTATGTTTATACAGATGGTGGTGTAGATATTTCCATGTTGATACAGATGACTGTATAGGTATTTCCATGTTTTTACAGATGGCATTGTAGATATTTCCATGTATATAGAGATAGCAGTGTAGATATTTCCATGTTTATACAGATGGCGGTGTAGATATTTCCATGTTTATAGAGATAGCGGTGTAGATATTTTCATATTTGTACAGATAACGGTGTAGATATTTCCATGTTTATACAGATAGCAGTGTAAATATTTCCATGTTTATACAGATCACGGTGTAGATACTTCCAGGTTTATAGAGATAGCAGTGAAGATATTTCCATGTTTATACAGATAGCGGGGTAGATATTTCCATGTTTGTACAGATGGCGGTGTTGATGTTTCCATCTATACACAGATTGCCGTGTAGGTATTTCCATGTGTATACAGATGGCATTGTAGATATTTCCATGTTTATACAGATGGTGATGTAGATATTTCCATGTTTATACAGATGACTGTATAGGTATTTCCATGTTTTTACAGATGATATTGTAGATAATTCCATGTTTATAGAGATAGCAGTGTAGATATTTCCATATTTATACAGATGGCGGTGTAGATATTTCCATGTTTATAGAGATAGCGGTGTAGATATTTCCATATTTATACAGATCACGGTGTAGATATTTCCATGTTTTATAGAGATAGCGGTTTAGCTCTTTCCATGTTTATACAGATGGCGGTGTAGATATTTCCATGTTTATACAGATAGCGGTGCAGATATTTCCATGTTTGTACAGATGTCGGTGCTGATATTTCCATGTTTATACAGATAGCGGTGCAGATATTTCCATGTTTGTACAGATGGCGGTGTTGATATTTCCATCTATACACAGATTTCCGTGTAGATATTTCCATGTTTCTACAGAATGTGGTGCAGATATTTCCATGGATATGTAGAAGGCGGTGTAGGTATTTCCATGTTTATACAGATAGCGGTGTAGATATTTCCATGTATATACAGATGGCTGTGTAGATATTTCCATGTTTATACAGATGGCTGTGTAGATATTTCCATGTTTATACAGATGAGTTTGTAGGTATTTCCATGTTTATACAGATGGCGGTGTAGGTATTTCCATGTTTATAGAGATAGCTGTGTAGATATTTCCATGTTTATACACATAGCGGTGTAGATATTTCCATGTTTATACAGATCGCGGTGTAGATATTTCCATGTTTATACAGACAGCAGTGGAGATATTTCCATGTTTATACACATAGCGGTGTACATACTTCCATGTTTATAGAGACAGCGGTGTAGGTATTTCCATGTTTATACAGATAGCGGTGCAGATATTTCCATGTTTATATAGGTGCCTATGCAGATATTTCCATATTTATACAGAGGGCTCTGTAGATATTTCCATGTTTATACAGATGGCAGTGTAGATTTTTCCATGTTCCTACACATCACTGTGTAGGTATTTCCATGTTTATACAGATGGCTTTGTAGATATTTTCATGTTTATAGAGATAGCGGTGTAGATATTTCCATGTTTATACCGATAGCGTTGTAAATATTTCCATGTTTATACAGATCGTGGTGTAGATATTTCCATGTTTATACAGATACCTGTGTAGAAATTTCCATGTTTATACAGACCGCAGTTTAGATATTTCCATCTTTATACAGATAGCGGTGTAGATATTTCAATGTGTGTACAGATGGCAGTGTTGATGTTTCCATCTATACACAGATTGCCGTGTAGGTATTTCCATGTGTATACAGATGGCATTGTAGATATTTCCATGTTTATACAGATGGTGGTGTAGATATTTCCATGTTTATACAGATGACTGTATAGGTATTTCCATGTTTTTACAGATGGCATTGTAGATATTTCCATGTTTATAGAGATAGCAGTGTAGATATTTCCATGTTTATACAGATGGCGTTGTAGATATTTCCATGTTTATAGAGATAGCGGTGTAGATATTTTCATATTTGTACAGATAACGTTGTAGATAATTCCATGTTTATACAGATAGCAGTGTAAATATTTCCATGTTTATACAGATCACGGTGTAGATATTTCCAGGTTTATAGAGATAGCAGTGTAGATATTTCCATGTTTATACAGATAGCAGTTTAGCTATTTCCATGTATATACAGACCGCGGTGTAGATATTTGCATGTTTATACAGATAGCGGTGCAGATATTTCCATGTTTGTACAGATGGCGGTGCTGATATTTCCATGTTTATACAGATAGCGGTTCAGATATTTCCATGTTTGTACAGATGGCGCTGTTGATATTTCCATCTATACACAGATTTCCGTGTAGATATTGCCATGTTTATACAGAAGGTGGTGCAGATATTTCCATGGATATGTAGAAGGCGGTGTAGATATTTCCATGTTTATACAGATAGCGGTGTAGATATTTCCATGTATATGCAGATGTCTGTGTAGATATTTCCATGTTTATACAGATGGCTGTGTAGATATTTCCATGTTTATACAGATGACTTTGTAGGTATTTCCATGTTTATACAGATGGCGGTGTAGGTATTTCCATGTTTATAGAGATAGCTGTGTAGATATTTCCATGTTTATACAGATAGCGGTGTAGATATTTCCATGTTTATACAGACAGCAGTGTAGATATTTCCATGTTTATACAGATGGCGGTGTAGATATTTCTATGTTTATAGAGATAGCGGTGTAGATATTTCCATATTTATACAGATAACGGTGTAGATATTTCCATGTTTATACAGATAGCAGTGTAAATATTTCCATGTTTATACAGATCACGGTGTAGATATTTCCAGGTTTATAGAGATAGCAGTGTAGATATTTCCATGTTTATACAGATAGCAGTTTAGCTATTTCCATGTATATACAGACCGCGGTTTAGATATTTCCATGTTTATACAGATGACGGTGCAGATATTTCCATGTTTGTACAGATGCCGGTGCTGATATTTCCATGTTTATACAGATAGCGGTGCAGATATTTCCATGTTTGTACAGATGGCGGTGTTGATACTTCCATCTATACACAGATTTCCGAGTAGATATTTCCATGTTTATACAGAAGGTGGTGCAGATATTTCCATGGATATGTAGAAGGCGGTATTGATATTTCCATGTTTATACAGATAGCGGTGTAGATATTTCCATGTATATACAGATGGCTGTGTAGATATTTCCATATTTATACAGATGGCTGTGTAGATATTTCCATGTTTATACAGATGACTTTGTAGGTATTTCCATGTTTATACAGATGGCGGTGTAGGTATTTCCATGATTATACAGATGGCGGTGTAGGTATTTCCATGTTTATAGAGATAGCTGTGTAGATATTTCCATGTTTATACACATAGCGGTGTAGATATTTCCATGTTTATACGGATGGCGGTGTAGATATTTCCATGTTTATACAGACAGCAGTGGAGATATTTCCATGTTTATACACATAGCGGTGTACATACTTCCATGTTTATAGAGACAGCGGTGTAGGTATTTCCATGTTTATACAGATAGCGGTGCAGATATTTCCATGTTTATATAGGTGCCTATGCAGATATTTCCATATTTATACAGAGGTCTCTGTAGATATTTCCATATTTATACAGATGGCAGTGTAGATTTTTCCATGTTCCTACACATCACTGTGTAGGTATTTCCATGTTTATACAGATGGCTTTGTAGATATTTTCATGTTTATAGAGATAGCGGTGTAGATATTTCCATGTTTATACAGATAGCTGTGTAAATATTTCCATGTTTATACTGATCGTGGTGTAGATATTTCCATGTTTATACAGATACCGGTGTAGAACTTTCCATGTTTATACAGACCGCAGTTTAGATATTTCCATCTTTATACAGATAGCGGTGTAGATATTTCCATGTTTGTACAGATGGCAGTGTTGATGTATCCATCTATACACAGATTGCTGTGTAGGTATTTCCATGTGCATACAGATGGCATTGTAGATATTTCTATGTTTATACAGATGGTGGTGTAGATATTTCCATGTTGATACAGATGACTGTATAGGTATTTCCATGTTTTTACAGATGGCATTGTAGATATTTCCATGTATATAGAGATAGCAGTGTAGATATTTCCATGTTTATACAGATGGCGGTGTAGATATTTCCATGTTTATAGAGATAGCGGTGTAGATATTTTCATATTTGTACAGATAACGGTGTAGATATTTCCATGTTTATACAGATAGCAGTGTAAATATTTCCATGTTTATACAGATCACGGTGTAGATATTTCCAGGTTTATAGAGATAGCAGTGTAGATATTTCCCTGTTTATACAGATAGCGATGCAGGTATTTGCATGTTTATACAGATGCCTATGCAGATATTTCCATTTTTATACACAGGGCTCTGTAGATATTTCCATGTTTATACAGATGGCAGTGTAGATTTTTCCATGTTCCTACACATGACTGGGTAGGAATTTCCATGTTTATACAGATGGCTTTGTAGATATTTCCATGTTTATAGAGATAGCGGTGTAGATATTTCCATGTTTATACAGATAGCGGTGTAAATATTTCCATGTTTATACAGATCGTGGTGTAAATATTTCCATGTTTATACAGATACCGGTGTAGAAATTTCCATGTTTATACAGACCGCTGTGTAGATATTTCCATGTTTATACAGATAGCGGCGTAGACATTTCCATGTGTGTACAGATGGCGGTGTTGATGTTTCCATCTATACACAGATTGCCGTGTAGGTATTTCCATGTGTATACAGATGGCATTGTAGAAATTTCCATGTTTATACAGATGGTGGTGTAGATATTTCCATGTTTATACAGATGACTGTATAGGTATTTCCATGTGTTTACAGATGGCATTGTAGATATTTCCAAGTTTATAGAGATAGCAGTGTAGATATTTCCATGTTTATACAGATCGCGGTGTAGATATTTCCATGTTTATAGAGATAGCGGTGTAGATATTTCCATATTTATACAGATAACGGTGTAGATATATCTACGTTTATACACATAGCAGTGTAAATATTTCCATGTTTATACAGATCACGGTGTAGATACTTCCAGGTTTATAGAGATAGCAGTGTAGATATTTCCATGTTTATACAGATAGCAGTGTAGATATTTCCATGTTTGTACTGATGGGGGTGTTGATGTTTCCATCTATACACAGATTGCCGTGTAGGTATTTCCATGTGTATACAGATGGCATTGTAGATATTTCCATGTTTATACAGATGGTGGTTTAGGTATTTCCATGTTTATACAGATGACTGTATAGGTATTTCCATGTTTTTACAGATCGCATTGTAGATATTTCCATGTTTATAGAGATAGCAGTGTAGATATTTCCATGTTTATACAGATGGCAGTGTAGATATTTCCATGTTTATAGAGATAGCGGTGTAGATATTTCCATATTTATACAGATCACGGTGCAGATATTTCCATGTTTATACAGATAGCAATGTAAATATTTCCATGTTTATACAGATCACGGTGTAGATACTTCCAGGTTTATAGAGATAACAGTGTAGATATTTCCATGTTTATACAGACAGCGGTGTAGATATTTCCATGTTTGTACAGATGGCGGTGTTGGTGTTTCCATCTATACACAGATTGCCGTGTAGATATTTCCATGTGTATACAGATGGCATTGTAGATATTTCCATGTTTATACAGATGGTGGTGTAGATATTAACATGTTTATACAGATGACTGTATAGGTATTTCCATGTTTTTACAGATGGCATTGTAGATATTTCCATGTTTATAGAGATAGCAGTATAGAAATTTCCATGTTTATACAGATGGCGGTGTAGATATTTCCATGTTTATAGAGACAGCGGTGTAGATATTTCCATATTTATACAGATAACGGTGTAGATATTTCCATGTTTATACAGATAGCAGTGTAAATATTTCCATGTTTATACAGATCACGGTGTAGGTATTTCCAGGTTTATAGAGATAGCAGTGTAGATATTTCCATGTTAATACAGATAGCGGTTTAGCTATTTCCATGTTTATACAGACCGCGGTGTAGATATTTCCATGTTTATACAGATATCGGGGCAGATATTTCCATGTTTGTACAGATGGCGGTGTTGATGTTTCCATCTATACACAGATTGCCGTGTAGGTATTTCCATGTGTTTACAGATGGCATTGTAGATATTTCCATATTTATACAGATGGTGGTGTAGATATTTCCATGTTTATACAGATGACTGTCTTGGTATTTCCATGTTTTTACAGATGGCATTGTAGATATTTCCATGATTATAGAGATAGCAATGTAGATATTTCCATGTTTATACAGATGGCGGTGTAGATATTTCCATGTTTATAGAGATAGCGGTGTAGATATTTCAATGTTTATACAGATAACGGTGTAGATATTTCCATGTTTATACAGATAGCAGTGTAAATATATACATGTTTATACAGATCACGGTGTAGATATTTCCAGGTTTATAGAGATAGAAGTGTAGATACTTCCATGTTTATACAGATAGCGGTTTAGCTATTTCCATGTTTATACAGACCGCGGTGTAGATATTTCCATGTTTATACAGATAGCGTTGCAGTTATTTCCATGTTTGTACAGATGGCGGTGTTGATATTTCCATCTATACACAGATGATTCTGTGGATATTTCCATGTATAGACAGAAGGCGGCGCAGATATTTCCATGGATATGTAGAAGGCGGTGTAGATATTTCCATGTTTATACAGATAGCAGTGTAGATATTTCCATGTATATACAGATGGCTGTGTAGATATTTCCATGTGTATACAGATGGCTGTGTAGATATTTCCATGTTTATACAGATGACTTTGTAGGTATTTCCATGTTTATACAGATGGCGGTGTAGGTATTTCCATGTATATAGAGATAGCTGTGTAGATATTTCCATGTTTATACAGATAGCGGTGTAGATATTTCCATGTTTATACAGATCGCGGTGTAGATATTTCCATGTTTATACAGACAGCATTGGAGATATTTCCAAGTTTATACACATAGCGGTGTACATATTTCCATGTTTATAGAGACAGCGGTGCTGGTATTTCCATGTTTATACAGATAGCGGTGCAGATATTTGCATGTTTATACAGATGCCTATTCAGATATTTCCATATTTATACAGAGGGCTCTGTAGATATTTCCAGATTTGTACAGATGGCAGTGTAGATTTTTCCATGTTCCTACACATGACTGTGTAGGTATTTCCATGTTTATACAGATGGCTTTGTAGATATTTCCATGTTTATAGAGATAGCAGTGTAGATATTTCTATGATTATACAGATAGCGGTGTAAATATTTCCATGTTTATACAGATGGTGGTGTAGATATTTCCATGTTTATACAGATACCGGTGTAGAAATTTCCATGTTTATACAGACCGCAGTGTAGATATTTCCATGTTTATACAGATAGCGGTGTAGATATTTCCATGTTTGTACAGATGGCGGTGTTGATGTTTCCATCTATAGAGAGATTGCTGTGTAGGTATTTCCATGTGTATACAGATGGCATTGTAGATATTTCCATGTTTATACAGATGGTGGTGTAGATATTTCCATGTTTATACAGATGACTGTATTGATATTTCCATGTTTTTACAGATGGCATTGTAGATATTTCCATGTTTATAGAGATACCAGAGTAGATATTTCCATGTTTATACAGATGGCGGTGTAGATATTTCCATGTTTATAGAGATAGCGGTGTAGATATTTCCATGTTTATACAGAAGGCGGCGCAGATATTTCCATGGATATGTAGAAGGCGGTGTAGATATTTCCATGTTTATACAGATAGCGGTGTAGATATTTCCATGTATATGCAGATGGCTGTGTAGATATTTCCATGTTTATACAGATGGCTGTGTAGATATTTCCATGTTTATACAGATGACTTTGTAGGTATTTCCATGTTTATACAGATGGCGGTGTAGGTATTTCCATGTATATAGAGATAGCTTTGTAGATATTTCCATGTTTATACAGATAGCGGTGTAGATATTTCCATGTTTATACAGATCGCGGTGTAGATATTTCCATGTTTATACAGACAGCAGTGGAGATATTTCCATGTTTATACACATAGCGGTGTACATATTTCCATGTTTATAGAGACAGCGGTGTAGGTATTTCCATGTTGATACAGATAGCGGTGCAGATATTTCCATGTTTATACAGATGCCTATGAAGGTATTTCCATATTTATACAGAGGGCTCTGTAGATATTTCCATGTTTATACAGATGGCAGTGTAGATTTTTCCATGTTCCTACACATGACTGTGTAGGTATTTCCATGTTTATACAGATGGCTTTGTAGATATTTCCATGTTTATAGAGATAGTGGTGTAGATATTTCCATGTTTATACAGATAGCGGTGTAAATATTTCCATGTTTATACAGATCGTGGTGTAGATATTTCCATGTTTATACAGATGCCGTTGTAGAAATTTCCATGTTTATACAGACCGCAGTGTAGATATTTCCATGTTTATACAGATAGCGGTGTAGATATTTCCATGTTTGTACAGATGGCGGTGTTGATGTTTCCATCTAAACACAGATTGCCATGTAGGTATTTCCATGTGTATACAGATGGCATTGTAGATATTTCCATGTTTATACAGATGGTGGTGTAGATATTTCCATGTTTATACAGATGACTGTACAGCTATTTCCATGTTTTTACAGATGGCATCGTAGATATTTCCATGTTTATAGAGATAGCAGTGTAGATATTTCCATGTTTATGCAGATGGTGGTGTAGATATTTCCATGTTTATAGAGATAGCGGTGTAGATATTTCCATATTTATACAGATCACGGTGTAGATATTTCCATGTTTATACAGATAGCAGTGTAAATATTTCCATGTTTATACAGATCACGGTGTAGATATTTCCAGGTTTATAGAGATAGCAGTGTGGATATTTCCATGTTTATACAGATAGCGGTTTAGCTATTTCCATGTTTATACAGACCGCGGTGTAGATATTTCCATGTTTCTACAGATAGCGGTGCAGATATTTCCATGTTTGTACAGATGGCGGTGTTGATATTTCCATCTATACTCAGATGACCGTGTAGATATTTCCATGTTTATACAGAAGGCAGCGCAGATATTTCCATGGATATGTAGAAGGCGGTGTAGATATTTCCATGTTCATACAGATAGCGGTGTAGATATTTCCATGTATATACAGATGGCTGTGTAGATATTTCCATGTTTATACAGATGGCTGTGTAGATATTTCCATGTTTATACAGATGACTTTGTAGGTATTTCCTTGTTTATGCAGATGGCGGTGTAGGTATTTCCATGTTTATAGAGATAGCTGTGTAGATATTTCCATGTTTATACAGATCGCGGTGTAGATATTTCCATGTTTATACAGACAGCTGTGGAGATATTTCCATGTTTATACACATAGCGGTGTACATACTTCCATGTTTATACAGAAGGCGGCGCAGATATTTCCATGGATATGTAGAAAGCGGTGTAGATATTTCCATGTTTATACATATAGCAGTGTAGATATTTCCATGTATATACAGATGGCTGTGTAGATATTTCCATGTTTATACAGATGGCGGTGTAGGTATTTCCCTGTTTATAGAGATAGCTGTGTAGATATTTCCATGTTTATACAGATAGCGGTGTAGATATTTCCATGTTTATACAGTTCACGGTGTAGATATTTCCAGGTTTATACAGACAGCAGTGGAGATATTTACATGTTTATACACATAGCGGTGTACATATTTCCATGTTTATAGAGACAGCGGTGTAGTTATTTCCATGTTTATACAGATAGCGGTGCAGATATTTCCATGTTTATACAGATGCCTGTGCAGATATTTCCATATTTATACAGAGGGCTCTGTAGATATTTCCATGTTTATACAGAGGGCAGTGTAGATTTTTCCATATTCCTACACATGAATGTGGAGGTATTTCCATGTTTATACAGATGGCTTTGTAGATATTTCCATATTTATAGAGATAGCGGTGTAGATATTTCCATGTTTATACAGATAGCGGTGTAAATATTTCCATGTTTCTACAGATCGTGGTGCAGATATTTCCATGTTTATACAGATACCGGTGTAGAAATTTCCATGTTTATACAGACCGCAGTGTAGATATTTCCATGTTTATACAGATAGCGGTGTAGATATTTCCATGTTTGTATAGATTGCGGTGTTGATGTTTCCATCTATACACAGATTGCCGTGTAGGTATTTCCATGTGTATACAGATGGCATTGTAGATATTTCCATGTTTATACAGATGGTGGTGTAGATATTTCCATGTTTGTACATATGACTGTATAGGTATTTCCATGTTTTTACAGATGGCATTGTAGATATTTCCATGTTTACAGAGATAGCAGTGTAGATATTTCCATGTTTATACAGATGGCGGTGTAGATATTTCCATGTTTATAGAGATAGCGGTGTAGATATTTCCATATTTATACACATAACGGTGTAGATATTTCCATGTTTATTCAGATAGCAGTGTAAATATTTCCATGTTTATACAGATCACGGTGTAGATATTTCCAGGTTTATAGAGATAGCAGTGTAGATATTTCCATGTTTATAGAGATTGCGGTTTAGCTATTTCCATGTTTATACAGAACGCGGTGTAGATATTTCCATGTTTATACAGATAGCGGTGCAGATATTTCCATGTTTGTACAGATGGCGGTGTTGTTATTTCCATCTATACACACATGACCGTGTAGATATTTCCATGTTTATACAGAAGGCGGCGTAGATATTTCCATGGATATGTAGAAGGCGGTGTAGATATTTCCATGTATATACAGATGGCTGTGTAGTTATTTCCATGTTTATAGAGAAGGCTGTGAGGATATTTCCATGTTTATACAGATGACTTTGTAGGTATTTCCATGTTTATACAGATAGCGGTGCAGATATTTCCATGTTTATACAGATGCCTATGCAGATATTTCCATATTTATACAGAGGGCTCTGTAGATATTTCCATGTTCATACAGATGGCAGTGTAGGTTTTTCCATGTTCCTACACATGACTGTGTAGTTATTCCATGTTTATACAGATGGATTGAAGATATTTCCATGTTTATAGAGATAGCGGTGTAGATATTTCCATGTTTATACAGATAGTGGTGTAAATATTTCCATGTTTATACAGATCGTGGTGTAGATATTTCCATGTTTATACAGATAACGTTGTAGAAATTTCCATGTTTATACAGACCGCAGTGTCGATATTTCCATGTTTGTACAGATAGCGGTGTAGATATTTCCATGTTTGTACAGATGGCGGTGTTGATGTTTCCTTCTATACACGGATTGCCGTGTAGGTATTTCCATGTGTATACAGAGGGCATTGTAGATATTTCCATGTTTATACAGATGGTGGTGTAGATATTTCCATGTTTATACAGATGACTGTATAGGTATTTCCATGTTTTTACAGATGGCATTGTAGATATTTCCATGTTTATAGAGATAGCAGTGTAGATATTTCCATGTTTATACAAATGTCGGTGTAGATATTTCCATGTTCATAGAGATAGTGGTGTAGATATATCCATATTTATACAGATAACTGTGTAGATATTTCCATGTTTATACAGATAGTAGTGTAAATATTTCCATGTTTATACCGATAAAGCTGTAGATATTTTGATGTTTATAGAGATAGCAGTGTAGCTATTTCCATGTTTATAGAGATAGCGGTTTAGCTATTTCCATGTTTATACAGACCGCGGTGTAGATATTTCCATGTTTATACAGATAGCGGTGCAGATATTTCCATGTTTGTACAGATGGCGGTGTTGATATTTCCATCTATACACAGATGACCATGTAGATATTTCCATGTTTATACAGAAGGTGGCGCAGATATTTCCATGGATATGTAGAAGGCGGTGTAGATATTTCCATGTTTATACAGATAGCGGTGTAGATATTTCCATGTATATACAGATGTCTGTGTAGATATTTCCATGTTTATACAGATGGCTGTGTAGATATTTCCATGTTTATACAGATGACTTTGTAGGTATTTCCATGTTTATACAGATGGCGGTGTAGGTATTTCCATGTTTATAGAGATAGCTGTGTAGATATTTCCACATTTATACAGATAGTGGTGTAGATATTTCCATGTTTATACAGATCACGGTGTAGA
The DNA here is from genome assembly GCF_028858775.2 of Pan troglodytes. Taxonomy (NCBI): domain Eukaryota; kingdom Metazoa; phylum Chordata; class Mammalia; order Primates; family Hominidae; genus Pan; species Pan troglodytes. The sequence continues at coordinate 1,938,031 of NC_072410.2, read as the reverse complement.
TATTTCCATGTTTATACACACCGCAGTGGAGATATTTCCATGTTTATACACACAGCGGTGTACATACTTCAATGTTTATAGAGACAGCGGTGTAGGTATTTCCATGTTTATACAGATAGCGGTGCGGATATCTCCATGTTTATACAGATGCCTATGCAGATATTTCCATATTTATACAGAGGGCTCTGTAGATATTTCCATGTTTATACAAATGGCAGTGTAGATTTTTCCATGTTCCTACACATGACTTTGTAGGTATTTCCTTGTTTATACAATTGGCTTTGTAGATATTTCCATGTTCCTACACATGACTGTGTAGGTATTTCAATGTTTATACAGATTGCTTTGTAGATATTTCCATGTTTATAGAGATAGCGGTGTAGATATTTCCATGTTTATACAGATGGCGGTGTAGATATTTCCATGTTTATAGAGATAGCGGTGTATATATTTCCATATTTATACAGATAACGGTGTAGATATTTCCATGTTTATACAGATAGCAGTGTAAATATTTCCATGTTTATACAGATCACGGTGTTGATATTTCCAGGTTTGTAGAGATAGCAGTGTAGATATTTCCATGTTTATACAGATAGCGGTTTAGCTATTTCCATGTTTATATAGACCGCAGTGTAGATATTTCCATGTATATAAAGATAGCGGTGCAGATATTTCCATGTTTGTACAGATGGCGGTGTTGATATTTCCATCTATACACAGATGACCGTGTAAACAATTCCATGTTTATACAGAAGGCGGCGCAGATATTTCCATGGATATGTAGAAGGCGGTGTAGATATTTCCATGTTTGTACAGATAGCGGCGTAGATATTTCCATGTATATACAGATGGCTGTGTAGGTATTTCCATGTTTATACAGATGGCTGTGTAGATATTTCCATGTTTATACAGATGACTTTGTAGGTATTTCCATGCTTATACAGATGGCGGTGTAGGTATTTCCATGTTTATAGAGATAGCTGTGTAGATATTTCCATGTTTATACAGATAGCGGTGTAGATATTTCCATGTTTATACACATCACGGTGTAGATATTTCCATGTTTATACAGACAGCAGTGGAGTTACTTCCATGTTTATACACATAGCGGTGTACATATTTCCATGTTTAGAGAGACAGCGGTGTAGGTATTTCCATGTTTATACAGATAGCGGTGCAGATATTTCCATGTTTATAGAGATGCCTATGCAGATATTTCCATATTTATACGGAGAGCTCTGTAGATATTTCCATGTTTATACAGATGGCAGTGTAGATTTTTCCATGTTCCTACACATGACTGTGTAGGTATTTCCATGTTTATACAGATGGCTTTGTAGGTATTTCCATGTTTATAGAGATAGCGGTGTAGATATTTCCAGGTTTATACAGATAGCGGTGTAAATATTTCCATGTTTATACAGATAGCAGAGTAAATATTTCCATGTTTATACAGATCACGGTGTAGATATTTCCAGGTTTATAGAGATAGCAGTGTAGATATTTCCAAGTTTATACAGATAGCGGTTTAGCTATTTCCATGTTTATACACACCGCGGTGTAGATATTTCCATGTTTATACAGATAGCAGTGCAGATATTTCCATGTTTGTACCGATGGCGGTGTTGATATTTCCATCTATACACAGATGACCGTGTAGATATTTCCATGTTTATACAGAAGGCGGAGCAGATATTTCCATGGATATGTAGAAGGCTGTGTAGATATTTCCATGTTTATACATATAGCGGTGTAGATATTTCCATGTATATACAGATGGTGGTGTAGATATTTCCATGTTTGTACATGTGACTGTATAGGTATTTCCATGTTTTTACAGATGGCATTGTAGATATTTCCATGTTTACAGAGATAGCAGTGTAGATATTTCCATGTTTATACAGATGGCGGTGTAGATACTTCCATGTATATACAGATGGCTGTGTAGGTATTTCCATGTTTATAGAGATGGCTGTGAAGATATTTCCATGTTTATACAGATGACTTTGTAGGTATTTCCATGTTTATACAGATAGCGGTGCAGATATTTCCATGTTTATACAGATGCCTATGCAGATATTTCCATATTTATAATGAGGGCTCTGTAGATATTTCCATGTTTATACAGATGGCAGTGTAGATTTTTCCATGTTCCTACACATGACTGTGTAGGTATTTCCATGTTTATACAGATGGCTTTGTAGGTAATTCCATGTTTATAGAGATAGCGATGTAGGTATTTACATGTTTATAAAGGTAGACGTGTAAATATTTCCATGTTTATACAGATCGTGGTGTAGATATTTCCATGTTTATACAGATACCGGTGTAGAAATTTCCATGTTTATACAGACCGCAGTGTAGATATTTCCATGTTTATGCAGATAGCGGTGTAGATATTTCCATGTTTGTACAGATGGCGGTGTTGATATTTCCATTTATACACAGATGACCGTGTAGATATTTCCATGTTTATACAGAAGGCGGCGCAGATATTTCCATGGATATGTAGAAGGTGGTGTAGATATTTCCATGTATATACAGATGGCTGTGTAGATATTTCCATGTTTATACAGATGGCTGTGTAGGTATTTCCATGTTTATACAGATGACTTTGTAGTTATTTCCATGTTTATACAGATGGCGGTGTAGGTATTTCCATGTTTATGGAGATAGCTGTGTAGATATTTCCACGTTTATACAGATAGCGGTGTAGATATTTCCATATTTATACAGATAACGGTGTAGATATTTCCATGTTTATACAGATAGCAGTGTAAATATTTCCATGTTTATACAGATCACGGTGTAGATATTTCCATGTTTATAGAGATAGCAGTGTAGATATTTCTATGTTTATACAGATAGCGGTTTAGCTATTTCCGTGTTTATACAGACCGCGGTGTAGATAATTCCATGTTTATACAGATAGCGGTGCAGATATTTCCATGTTTGTAAAGATGGTGGTGTGGATATTTCCATCTATACACAGATGACCGTATAGATATTTCCATGTTTATACAGGAGGCGGCGCAGATATTTCCATGGATATGTAGAAGGCGGTGTAGATATTTCCATATTTATACAGATAGCGGTGTAGATATTTCCATGTATATACAGATGGCTGTGTAGATATTTCCATGTTTATACAGATGGCTGTTTAGATATTTCCATGTTTATACAGATGACTTTGTAGGTATTTCCATGTTTATACAGATGGCGGTGTAGTTATTTCCATGTTTATAGAGATAGCTGTGTAGATATTTCCATGTTTATACAGACAGCGCTGTAGATATTTCCATGTTTATACAGATCGCGGTGTAGATATTTCCATGTTTATACAGACAGCAGTGGAGATATTTCCATGTTTATACACATAGCGGTGTACATATTTCCATGTTTATACAGACAGCGGTGTAGGTATTTCCATGTTTATACAGATAGCGGTGCAGATATTTCCATGTTTATACAGATGCCTATGCAGATATTTCCATATTTATACAGAGGGCTCTGTAGATATTTCCATGTTTATACAGATGGCAGTGTAGATTTTTCCATGTTCCTACACATGACTGTGTAGGTATTTCCATGTTTATATAGATGACTTTGTAGATATTTCCATGTTTATAGAGGTAGCGGTGTAGATATTTCCATGTTTATACAGATAGCGGTGTAAATATTTCCATGTTTATACAGATCGTGGTGTAGATATTTCCATGTTTATACAGATACCTGTGTAGAAATTTCCATGTTTATACAGACCGCAGTGTAGATATTTCCAGGTTTATACAGATAGCGGTGTATATATTTCCATGTTTGTACAGATGGCGTTGTTGATGTTTCCATCTATACACAGATTGCCGTGTAGGTATTTCCATGTGTATACAGATGGCATTGTAGATATTTCCGTGTTTATACAGATGGTGGTGTAGATATTTCCATATTTATACAGATGACTGTATAGGTATTTCCATGTTTTTACAGATGGCATTGTAGATATTTCCATGTTTATAGAGATAGCAGTGTAGATATTTCCATGTTTATACAGATGGCGGTGTAGATATTTCCATGTTTATAGAGATAGCGGTGTAGATATTTCCATATTTATACACATAACGGTGTAGACATTTCCATGTTTATACAGATAGCAGTGTAAATATTTTCATGTTTATACAGATCACGGTGTAGATATTTCCAGGTTTATAGAGACAGCAGTGTAGATATTTCCATGTTTATACAGATAGCGGTTTAGCTATTTCCATGTTTATACAGACCGCGGTGTAGATATTTCCATGTTTATACAGATAGCTGTTCAGATATTTCCATGTTTGTACAGATGGCGGTGTTGATATTTCCATCTATACACAGATGACCGTGTAGCTAGTTGCATGTTTATACAGAAGGCGGCGCAGATATTTCCATGGATATGTAGAAGGCGGTGTACATATTTCCATGTTTATACAGATAGCGGTGTAGATATTTCTATGTATATACAGATGGCTGTGTATGTATTACCATGTTTATACAGATGCCTGTGTAGATATTTCCATGTTAATACAGATGACTTTGTAGGTATTTCCATGTTTATACAGATGGCGGTGTAGGTATTTCCATGTTTATAGAGATAGCTTTGTAGATATTTCCATGTTTATACAGATAGCGGTGTAGCTATTTCCATGTTTATACAGATCGCGGTGTAGATATTTCCATGTTTATACAGACAGCAGTGGAGATATTTCCATGTTTATACACATAGCGGTGTACATATTTCCATGTTTATAGAGACAGCGGTGTAGGTATTTCCATGTTTATACAGATAGCGGTGCAGATATTTCCATGTTTATACAGATGCCTATGCAGATATTTCCATATTTATACAGAGGGCTCTGTAGATATTTCCATGTTTATACAGATGGCAGTATAGATTTTTCCATGTTCCTACACATGACTGTGTAGGTATTTCCATGTTTATACAGATGGCTTTGTAGGTATTTCCATGTTTATAGAGATAGCGGTGTAGATATTTCCATGTTTATACAGATAGCGGTGTAAATATTTCCATGTTTATACAGATCGTGGTGTAGATATTTCCATGTTTATACAGATACCGGTGTAGAAATTTCCATGTTTATACAGACCGCAGTGTAGATATTTCCATGTTTGTACAGATAGCGGTGTAAATATTTCCATCTTTGTACAGATGGCGGTGTTGTTGTTTACATCTATACACAGATTGCCGTGTAGGTATTTCCATGTGTATACAGATGGCATTGTAGATATTTCCATGTTTATACAGATGGTGGTGTAGATATTTCCATGTTTATACAGATGACTGTATAGGTATTTCCATGTTCTTACACATGTCATTGTAGATATTTCCATGTTTCCAGAGATAGCAGTGTAGATATTTCCATGTTTATACAGATGGCGGTGTAGATATTTCCATGTTTATAGAGATAGCGGTGTAGATATTTCCATATTTATACAGATAACGGTGTAGATATTTCCATGTTTATACAGATAGCAGTGTAAATATTTCCATGTTTATACAGATCACGGTGTAGATATTTCCAGGTTTATAGAGATAGCAGTGTAGATATTTCCATGTTTATACAGATAGCGGTGTAGATATTTCCATATTTATACAGATAACGGTGTAGATATTTCCATGTTTATACAGATAGCAGTGTAAATATTTCCATGTTTATACAGATCACGGTGTAGATATTTCCAGGTTTATAGAGATAGCAGTGTAGATATTTCCATGTTTATACAGATAGCGGTTTAGCTATTTCCGTGTTTATACAGACCGCGGTGTAGATAATTCCATGTTTATACAGATAGCGGTGCAGATATTTCCATGTTTGTAAAGATGGCGGTGTGGATATTTCCATCTATACACAGATGACCGTATAGATATTTCCATGTTTATACAGAAGGCGGCGCAGATATTTCCATGGATATGTAGAAGGCGGTGTAGATATTTCCATATTTATACAGATAGCGGTGTAGATATTTTCATGTATATACAGATGGCTGTGTAGATATTTCCATATTTATACACATAACGGTGTAGATATTTCCATGTTTATACAGATAGCAGTGTAAATATTTCCATGTTTATACAGATCACGGTGTAGATATTTCCAGGTTTATACAGATAGCAGTGTAGATATTTCCATGTCTATACAGATAGCGGTTTAGCTGTTTCCATGTTTATACAGACCGCGGTGTAGATATTTCCATGTTTATACAGATAGCGGTGCAGATATTTCCTTGTTTGTACAGATGGCGGTGTTGATATTTCCATCTCTACACAGATGACCATGAAGATATTTCCATGTTTATACAGAAGGCGGCGCAGATATTTCCATGGATATGTAGAAGGTGGTGTAGATATTTCCATGTTTATACAGATAGCGGTGCAGATATTTCCATGTTTGTAAAGATGGCGGTGTGGATATTTCCATCTATACACAGATGACCGTATAGATATTTCCATGTTTATACAGAAGGCGGCGCAGATATTTCCATGGCTATGTAGAAGGCGGTGTAGATATTTCCATATTTATACAGATAGCGGTGTAGCTATTTCCATGTATATACAGATGGCTGTGTAGATATTTCCATGTTTATACAGATGGCTGTTTAGATATTCCCATGTTTATACAGATGACTTTGTAGGTATTTCCATGTTTATACGGATGGCGCTGTAGGTATTTCAATGTTTATACAGATGACTGTATAGGTATTTCCATGTTTTTACAGATGGCATTGTAGATATTTCCATGTTTATAGAGATAGCAGTGTAGATATTTCCATGTTTATACAGATGGCGTTGTAGATATTTCCATGTTTATAGAGATAGCGGTGTAGATATTTCCAAATTTATACAGATAACGGTGTAGATATTTCCATGTTTATACAGATAGCAGTGTAAATATTTCCATGTTTATACAGATCACGGTGTAGATATTTCCAGGTTTATAGAGATAGCAGTGTAGATATTTCCATGTTTATACAGATAGCGGTTTAGCTATTTCCATGTTTATACAGACCGCGGTGTAGATATTTCCATGTTTATACAGATAGCGGTTCAGATATTTCCATGTTTGTACAGATGGCGGTGTTGATATTTCCATCTATACACAGATGACCGTGTAGATAGTTGCATGTTTATACAGAAGGCGGCGCAGATATTTCCATGGATATGTAGAAGGCGGTGTACATATTTCCATGTTTATATAGATAGCGGTGTAGATATTTCTATGTATATACAGATGGCTGTGTAGGTATTACCATGTTTATACAGATGCCTGTGTAGATATTTCCATGTTAATACAGATGACTTTGTAGGTATTTCCATGTTTATACAGATGGCGGTGTAGGTATTTCCATGTTTATAGAGATAGCTTTGTAGATATTTCCATGTTTATACAGATAGCGGTGTAGCTATTTCCATGTTTATACAGATCGCGGTGTAGATATTTCCATGTTTATACAGACAGCAGTGGAGATATTTCCATGTTTATACACATAGCGGTGTACATATTTCCATGTTTATAGAGACAGCGGTGTAGGTATTTCCATGTTTATACAGATAGCGGTGCAGATATTTCCATGTTTATACAGATGCCTATGCAGATATTTCCATATTTATACAGAGGGCTCTTCAGATATTTCCATGTTTATACAGATGGCAGTGTAGATTTTTCCATGTTCCTACGCATGACTGTGTAGGTATTTCCATGTTTATACAGATGGCTTTGTAGGTATTTCCATGTTTATAGAGATAGCGGTGTAGATATTTCCATGTTTATACAGATAGCGGTGTAGATATTTCCATGTTTATACAGATGATCGTGGTGTAGATATTTCCATGTTTATACAGATACCGGTGTAGAAATTTCCATGTTTATACAGACCGCAGTGTAGATATTTCCATGTTTGTACAGATAGCGGTGTAAATATTTCCATGTTTGTACAGATGGCGGTGTTGTTGTTTACATCTATACACAGATTGCCGTGTAGGTATTTCCATGTGTATACAGATGGCATTGTAGATATTTCCATGTTTATACAGATGGTGTTGTAGATATTTCCATGTTTATACAGATGACTCTATAGGTATTTCCATGTTCTTACAGATGTCATTGTAGATATTTCCATGTTTCCAGAGATAGCAGTGTAGATATTTCCATGTTTATACAGATGGCAGTGTAGATATTTCCATGTTTATAGAGATAGCGGTGTAGATATTTCCATATTTATACAGATAACGGTGTAGATATTTCCATGTTTATACAGATAGCAGTGTAAATATTTCCATGTTTATACAGATCACGGTGTAGATATTTCCAGGTTTATAGAGATAGCAGTGTAGATATTTCCATGTTTATACAGATAGCGGTGTAGATATTTCCATATTTATACTGATAACGGTGTAGATATTTCCATGTTTATACAGATAGCAGTGTAAATATTTCATGTTTATACAGATCACGGTGTAGATATTTCCAGGTTTATGGAGATAGCAGTGTAGATATTTCCATGTTTATACAGATAGCGGTTTAGCTATTTCCGTGTTTATACAGACCGTGGTGTAGATAATTCCATGTTTATACAGATAGCGGTGCAGATATTTCCATGTTTGTAAAGATGGCGGTGTGGATATTTCCATCTATACAGAGATGACCGTATAGATATTTCCATGTTAATACAGAAGTCGGCGCAGATATTTCCATGGATATATAGAAGTCGGTGTAGATATTTCCATATTTATACAGATAGCGGTGTAGATATTTCCATGTATATACAGATATCTGTGTAGATATTTCCATGTTTATACAGATGGCTGTTTAGATATTTCCATGTTTATACAGATGACTTTGTAGGTATTTCCATGTTTATACAGATGGCAGTGTAGGTATTTCCATGTTTATAGAGATAGTTGTGTAGATATTTCCATGTTTATACAGACAGCGGTGTAGATATTTCCATGTTTATACAGATCGCGGTGTAGATATTTCCATGTTTATACAGACAGCAGTGGGGATATTTCCATGTTTATACACATAGCGGTGTACATATTTCCATGTTTATAGAGACAGCGGTGTAGGTATTTCCATGTTTATACAGATAGCGGTGCAGATATTTCCATGTTTATACAGATGCCTATGCAGATATTTCCATATTTATACAGAGGGCTCTGTAGATATTTCCATGTTTATACAGATGGCAGTGTAGATTTTTCCATGTTACTACACATGACTGTGTAGGTATTTCCATGTTTATACAGATGGCTTTGTAGATATTTCCATGTTTATAGAGGTAGCGGTGTAGATATTTCCATGTTTATACAGATAGCGGTGTAAATATTTCCATGTTTATACAGATCGTGGTGTAGATATTTCCATGTTTATACAGATACCTGTGTAGAAATTTCCATGTTTATACAGACCGCAGTGTAGATATTTCCATGTTTATACAGATAGCGGTGTAGATATTTCCATGTTTGTACAGATGGCGGTTTTGATGTTTCCATCTATACACAGATTGCCGTGTAGGTATTTCCATGTGTATACAGATGGCATTGTAGATATTTCCGTGTTTATACAGATGGTGGTGCAGATATTTCCATATTTATACAGATGACTGTATAGGTATTTCCATGTTTTTACACATGGCATTGTAGATATTTCCATGTTTATAGAGATAGCAGTGTAGATATTTCAACGTTTATACAGATTGCGGTGTAGATATTTCCATGTTAATAGAGATAGCTGTGTAGATATTTCCATATTTATACACATAACGGTGTAGATATTTCCATGTTTATACAGATAGCAGTGTAAATATTTCCATGTTTATACAGATCACGGTGTAGATATTTCCAGGTTTATAGAGATAGCAGTGTAGATATTTCCATGTTTATACAGATAGCGGTTTAGCTATTTCCATGTTTATACAGACCGTGGGGTAGATATTTCCATGTCTATAGAGATAGCAGTGCAGATATTTCCATGTTTGTACAGATGGCGGTGTTGATATTTCCATCTATACACAGATGACCGAGTAGATATTTCCATGTTTATACAGAAGGCGGCGCAGATATTTCCATGGATATGTAGAAGGCGGTGTAGATATTTCCATGTTTATACAGATAGCGGTGTAGATATTTCCATGTATATACAGATGGCTGTGTAGACATTTCCATGTTTATACAGATGGCTGTGTAGATATTTCCATGTTTATACAGATGACTTTGCAGGTATTTCCATGTTTATACAGATGGCGGTGTAGGTATTTCCATGTTTATAGAGATAGCTGTGTAGATATTTCCATGTTTATACAGATAGCGGTGTAGATATTTCCATATTTGTACAGATAACGGTGTAGATATTTCCATGTTTATACAGATAGCAGTGTAAATATTTCCATGTTTATACAGATCACGGTGTAGATATTTCCAGGTTTATAGAGATAGCAGTGTAGATATTTCCATGTTTATACAGATAGCGGTTTAGCTATTTCCATGTTTATACAGACCGCGGTGTAGATAATTCCATGTTTATACAGATAGTGGTGCAGATATTTCCATGTTTGTACAGATGGCGGTGTTGATATTTCCATCTATACACAGATGACCGTGTAGATATTTCCATCTTTATACACATAGCGGTGTAAATAATTCCATGTTTATACAGATCGTGGTGTAGATATTTCCATGTTTATACAGATACCGGTGTAGAAATTTCCATGTTTATACAGACCGCAGTGTAGATATTTCCATGTTTACACAGATAGCGGTGTAGATATTTCCGTGTTTGTAAAGATGGCGGTGTTGATGTTTCCATCTATACACAGATTGCCGTGTAGGTATTTCCATGTGTATGCAGATGGCATTGTAGATATTTCCATGTTTATACAGATGACTGTATAGGTATTTCCATGTTTTTACAGATGGCATTGTAGATATTTCCATGTTTATAGAGATAGCAGTGTAGATATTTCCATGTTTTTACAGATGGCATTGTAGATATTTCCATGTTTATAGAGATAGCAGTGTAGATATTTCCATGTTTATACAGATCACGGTTTAGCTATTTCCATGTTTATACACACCGTGGTGTAGATATTTCCATGGTTATACAGATAGCGGTGCAGATATTTCCATGTTTGTACAGATGGCGGTGTTGATATTTCCATCTATACACACATGACCGTGTAGATATTTCCATGTTTATACAGAAGGCGGCACAGATATTTCCATGGATATGTAGAAGGCGGTGTAGATATTTCCATGTTTATACAGATAGCGGTGTAGATATTTCCATGTATATACAGATGGCTGTGTAGATATTTCCATGTTTATATAGATGGCTGTGTAGATATTTCCATGTTTATGCAGATTGCGGTGTAGATATTTCCATGTTTGTACAGATGGCGGTGTTGATATTTCCATCTATACAAAGATGACCGTGTAGATATTTCCATGTTTATACAGAAGGCGGCGCAGATATTTCCATGGATATGTAGAAGGCGGTGTAGATATTTCCATGTTTATACAGAGAGCGGTGTAGATATTTCCATGTATGTAGAGATGGCTGTGTAGATATTTCCATGTTTACACAGATGGCTGTGTAGATATTTCCATGTTTATACAGATGACTTGTAGGTATTTCCATGTTTATACAGATGGCGGTGTAGGTATTTCCATGTTTATAGAGATAGTTGTGTAGATATTTCCATGTTAATACAGATAGCGGTGTAGATATTTCCATGTTTATACAGATCACGGTGTAGGTATTTCCATGTTTATACAGACTGCAGTGGAGATATTTCCATGTTTATACACATAGCGGTGTACATATTTCCATGTTTATAGAGACAGCGTTGTAGGTATTTCAATGTTTATACAGATAGCGGTGCAGATATTTCCATGTTTATACAGATGCCTATGCAGATATTTCCATATTTATAGAGAGGGCTCTGTAGATATTTCCATGTTTATACAGACGGCAGTGTAGATTTTTCCATGTTCCTACACATGACTGTGTAGGTATTTCCATGTTTATACAGATGGCTTTGTAGATATTTCCATGTTTATAGAGACAGCGGTGTAGGTATTTCAATGTTTATACAGATAGCGGTGCAGACATTTCCATGCTTATACAGATGCCTATGCAGATATTTCCATATTTATACAGAGGGCTCTGTAGATATTTCCATGTTTATACAGATGGCAGTGTAGATTTTTCCATGTTCCTACACATGACTGTGTAGGTATTTCCATGTTTATACAGATGGCTTTGTAGATATTTCCATGTTTATAGAGATAGCGGTGTAGATATTTCCATGTTTGTACAGATGGCGGTGTTGATATTTCCATCTATACACAGATGACCGTGTAAATATTTCCATGTTTATACAGAAGGCCGCGCAGATATTTCCATGGATATGTAGAAGGCGGTGTAGATATTTCCATGTTTATACAGATAGCGGTGTAGATATTTCCATGTATATACAGAGGGCTTTGTAGATATTTCCATGTTTATACAGATGGCTGTGTAGATATTTCCATGTTTATACAGATGACTTTGTAGGTATTTCCATGTTTATACAGATGGCGGTGTAGGTATTTCCATGTTTATACAGATAGCTGTGTAGATATTTCCAGGTTTATACAGATAGCGGTGTAGATATTTCCATGTTTATACAGATAGCGGTGTAGATATTTCCATGTATATACAGATGGCTGTGTAGATATTTCCATGTTTATACAGATGGCTGTGGAGATATTTCCATGTTTATGCAGATAGCGGTGCAGATATTTCCATGTTTGTACAGATGGCGGTGTTGATATTTCCATCTATACCCAGATGACCGTGTAGTTATTTCCACGTTTATACAGAAGGCGGCGCAGATATTTCCATGGATATGTAGAAGGCGGTGTAGATATTTCCATGTTTATACAGATAGCGGTGTAGATATTTCCATGTATATACAGATGGCTGTGTAGGTATTTCCATGTTTATACAGATGGTTGTGTAGGTATTTCCATGTTTATACAGATGACTTTGTAGGTATTTCCATGTTTATACAGTTGGCGGTATAGGTATTTCCATGTTTGTAGAGATAGCTGTGTAGATATTTCCATGTTTATTCAGATAGCGGTGTAGATATTTCCATGTTTATACAGATCGTGGTGTACATATTTCCATGTTTATACAGACAGCAGTGGAGATATTTCCATGTTTATACACATAGCGGTGTACATATTTCCATGTTTATAGAGACAGCGGTGTAGGTATTTCAATGTTTATACAGATGGCGGTGCAGATATTTCCATGTTTATGCAGATGCCTATGCAGATATTTCCATATTTATACAGAGGGCTCTGTAGATATTTCCATGTTTATACAGATGGCAGTGTAGATTTTTCCATGTTCCTACACATGACTGTGTAGGTATTTCCATGTTTATACAGATGGGTTTGTAGATATTTCCATGTTTACAGAGATAGCGGTGTAGATATTTCCATGTCTATACAGATAGCGGTGGAAATATTTCCATGTTTATACAGATCATGGTGTAGATATTTCCAAGTTTATAAAGATACCGGTGTAGAAATTTCCATGTTTATACAGACCGCAGTGTAGATACTTCCATGTTTATACAGATAGCGGTGTAGATATTTCCATGTTTGTACAGATGGCGGTGTTGATGTTTCCATCTATACACAGATTGCCGTGTAGGTATTTCCATGTGTATACAGATGGCATTGTAGATATTTCCAGGTTTATACAGATGGTGGTGTAGATATTTCCATGTTTATACAGATGACTGTACAGGTATTTCCATGTTTTTACAGATGGTATTGTAGATATTTCCATGTTTATAGAGATAGCAGTGAAGATATTTCCATGTTTATACAGATGGCGGTGTAGATATTTCCATGTTTATAGAGATAGCGGTGTAGATATTTCCATATTTATACAGATAACGGTGTAGATATTTCCATGTTTATACAGATAGCAGTGTAAATATTTTCATGTTTATACAGATCACGGTGTAGATATTTCCAGGTTTATAGAGATAGCAGTGTAGATATTTCCATGTTTATACAGATAGCGGTGCAGATATTTCCATGTTTGTACAGATGGTGGTGTTGATATTTCCATCTATACACAGATGACCGTGTAGATATTTCCATCTTTATACACATAGCGGTGTAAATATTTCCATGTTTATACAGATCGTGGTGTAGATATTTCCATGTTTATACAGATACCGGTGTAGAAATTTCCATGTTTATACAGACCGCAGTGTAGATATTTCCATGTTTATACAGATAGCGGTGTAGATATTTCCGTGTTTGTAAAGATGGCGGTGTTGATGTTTCCATCTGTACACAGATTGCCGTGTAGGTATTTCCATGTGTATGCAGATGGCATTGTAGATATTTCCATGCTTATAGAGATGGTGGTGTAGATATTTCCATGTTTCTACAGATGACTGTATAGGTATTTCCATGTTTTTACAGATGGCATTGTAGATATTTCCATGTTTATAGAGATAGCAGTGTAGATATTTCCATGTTTTTACAGATGGCATTGTAGATATTTCCATGTTTATAGAGATAGCAGTGTAGATATTTCCATGTTTATACAGATCACGGTTTAGCTATTTCCATGTTTATACAAACCGTGGTGTAGATATTTCCATGATTATACAGATAGCGGTGCAGATATTTCCATGTTTGTACAGATGGCGGTGTTGATATTTCCATCTATACACACATGACCGTGTAGATATTTCCATGTTTATACAGAAGGCGGCACAGATATTTCCATGGATATGTAGAAGGCGGTGTAGATATTTCCATGTTTATACAGATAGCGGTGTAGATATTTCCATGTATATACAGATGGCTGTGTAGATATTTCCATGTTTATATAGATGGCTGTGTAGATATTTCCATGTTTATGCAGATTGCGGTGTAGATATTTCCATGTTTGTACAGATGGCGGTGTTGATATTTCCATCTATACAAAGATGACCGTGTAGATATTTCCATGTTTATACAGAAGGCGGCGCAGATATTTCCATGGATATGTAGAAGGCGGTGTAGATATTTCCATGTTTATACAGAGAGCGGTGTCGATATTTCCATGCATGTAGAGATGGCTGTGTAGATATTTCCATGTTTACACAGATGGCTGTGTAGATATTTCCATGTTTATACAGATGACTTTGTAGGTATTTCCATGTTTATACAGATGGCGGTGTAGGTATTTCCATGTTTATAGAGATAGTTGTGTAGATATTTCCATGTTAATACAGATAGCGGTGTAGATATTTCCATGTTTATACAGATCACGGTGTAGGTATTTCCATGTTTATACAGACTGCAGTGGAGATATTTCCATGTTTATACACATAGCGGTGTACATATTTCCATGTTTATAAGACAGCGTTGTAGGTATTTCAATGTTTATACAGATAGCGGTGCAGATATTTCCATGTTTATACAGATGCCTATGCAGATATTTCCATATTTATAGAGAGGGCTCTGTAGATATTTCCATGTTTATACAGACGGCAGTGTAGATTTTTCCATGTTCCTACACATGACTGTGTAGGTATTTCCATGTTTATACAGATGGCTTTGTAGATATTTCCATGTTTATAGAGACAGCGGTGTAGGTATTTCAATGTTTATACAGATAGCGGTGCAGACATTTCCATGCTTATACAGATGCCTATGCAGATATTTCCATATTTATACAGAGGGCTCTGTAGATATTTCCATGTTTATACAGATGGCAGTGTAGATTTTTCCATGTTCCTACACATGACTGTGTAGGTATTTCCATGTTTATACAGATGGCTTTGTAGATATTTCCATGTTTATAGAGATAGCGGTGTAGATATTTCCATGTTTGTACAGATGGCGGTGTTGATATTTCCATCTATACACAGATGACCGTGTAAATATTTCCATGTTTATACAGAAGGCGGCGCAGATATTTCCATGGATATGTAGAAGGCGGTGTAGATATTTCCATGTATATACAGAGGGCTTTGTAGATATTTCCATGTTTATACAGATGGCTGTGTAGATATTTCCATGTTTATACAGATGACTTTGTAGGTATTTCCATGTTTATACAGATGGCGGTGTAGGTATTTCCATGTTTATACAGATAGCTGTGTAGATATTTCCATGTTTATACAGATAGCGGTGTAGATATTTCCATGTTTATACAGATAGCGGTGTAGATATTTCCATGTATATACAGATGGCTGTGTAGATATTTCCATGTTTATACAGATGGCTGTGGAGATATTTCCATGTTTATGCAGATAGCGGTGCAGATATTTCCATGTTTGTACAGATGGCGGTGTTGATATTTCCATCTATACCCAGATGACCGTGTAGTTATTTCCACGTTTATACAGAAGGCGGCGCAGATATTTCCATGGATATGTAGAAGGCGGTGTAGATATTTCCATGTTTATACAGATAGCGGTGTAGATATTTCCATGTATATACAGATGGCTGTGTAGGTATTTCCATGTTTATACAGATGGTTGTGTAGGTATTTCCATGTTTATACAGATGACTTTGTAGGTATTTCCATGTTTATACAGTTGGCGGTATAGGTATTTCCATGTTTGTAGAGATAGCTGTGTAGATATTTCCATGTTTATTCAGATAGCGGTGTAGATATTTCCATGTTTATACAGATCGTGGTGTACATATTTCCATGTTTATACAGACAGCAGTGGAGATATTTCCATGTTTATACACATAGCGGTGTACATATTTCCATGTTTATAGAGACAGCGGTGTAGGTATTTCAATGTTTATACAGATGGCGGTGCAGATATTTCCATGTTTATGCAGATGCCTATGCAGATATTTCCATATTTATACAGAGGGCTCTGTAGATATTTCCATGTTTATACAGATGGCAGTGTAGATTTTTCCATGTTCCTACACATGACTGTGTAGGTATTTCCATGTTTATACAGATGGGTTTGTAGATATTTCCATGTTTACAGAGATAGCGGTGTAGATATTTCCATGTCTATACAGATAGCGGTGGAAATATTTCCATGTTTATACAGATCATGGTGTAGATATTTCCAAGTTTATAAAGATACCGGTGTAGAAATTTCCATGTTTATACAGACCGCAGTGTAGATACTTCCATGTTTATACAGATAGCGGTGTAGATATTTCCATGTTTGTACAGATGGCGGTGTTGATGTTTCCATCTATACACAGATTGCCGTGTAGGTATTTCCATGTGTATACAGATGGCATTGTAGATATTTCCAGGTTTATACAGATGGTGGTGTAGATATTTCCATGTTTATACAGATGACTGTACAGGTATTTCCATGTTTTTACAGATGGTATTGTAGATATTTCCATGTTTATAGAGATAGCAGTGAAGATATTTCCATGTTTATACAGATGGTGGTGTAGATATTTCCATGTTTATAGAGATAGCGGTGTAGATATTTCCATATTTATACAGATAACGGTGTAGATATTTCCATGTTTATACAGATAGCAGTGTAAATATTTTCATGTTTATACAGATCACGGTGTAGATATTTCCAGGTTTATAGAGATAGCAGTGTAGATATTTCCATGTTTATACAGATAGCGGTGCAGATATTTCCATGTTTGTACAGATGGTGGTGTTGATATTTCCATCTATACACAGATGACCGTGTAGATATTTCCATCTTTATACACATAGCGGTGTAAATATTTCCATGTTTATACAGATCGTGGTGTAGATATTTCCATGTTTATACAGATACCGGTGTAGAAATTTCCATGTTTATACAGACCGCAGTGTAGATATTTCCATGTTTATACAGATAGCGGTGTAGATATTTCCGTGTTTGTAAAGATGGCGGTGTTGATGTTTCCATCTGTACACAGATTGCCGTGTAGGTATTTCCATGTGTATGCAGATGGCATTGTAGATATTTCCATGCTTATAGAGATGGTGGTGTAGATATTTCCATGTTTCTACAGATGACTGTATAGGTATTTCCATGTTTTTACAGATGGCATTGTAGATATTTCCATGTTTATAGAGATAGCAGTGTAGATATTTCCATGTTTTTACAGATGGCATTGTAGATATTTCCATGTTTATAGAGATAGCAGTGTAGATATTTCCATGTTTATACAGATCACGGTTTAGCTATTTCCATGTTTATACACACCGTGGTGTAGATATTTCCATGATTATACAGATAGCGGTGCAGATATTTCCATGTTTGTACAGATGGCGGTGTTGATATTTCCATCTATACACACATGACCGTGTAGATATTTCCATGTTTATACAGAAGGCGGCACAGATATTTCCATGGATATGTAGAAGGCGGTGTAGATATTTCCATGTTTATACAGATAGCGGTGTAGATATTTCCATGTATATACAGATGGCTGTGTAGATATTTCCATGTTTATATAGATGGCTGTGTAGATATTTCCATGTTTATGCAGATTGCGGTGTAGATATTTCCATGTTTGTACAGATGGCGGTGTTGATATTTCCATCTATACAAAGATGACCGTGTAGATATTTCCATGTTTATACAGAAGGCGGCGCAGATATTTCCATGGATATGTAGAAGGCGGTGTAGATATTTCCATGTTTATAGAGAGAGCGGTGTCGATATTTCCATGCATGTAGAGATGGCTGTGTAGATATTTCCATGTTTACACAGATGGCTGTGTAGATATTTCCATGTTTATACAGATGACTTTGTAGGTATTTCCATGTTTATACAGATGGCGGTGTAGGTATTTCCATGTTTATAGAGATAGTTGTGTAGATATTTCCATGTTAATACAGATAGCGGTGTAGATATTTCCATGTTTATACAGATCACGGTGTAGGTATTTCCATGTTTATACAGACTGCAGTGGAGATATTTCCATGTTTATACACATAGCGGTGTACATATTTCCATGTTTATAAGACAGCGTTGTAGGTATTTCAATGTTTATACAGATAGCGGTGCAGATATTTCCATGTTTATACAGATGCCTATGCAGATATTTCCATATTTATAGAGAGGGCTCTGTAGATATTTCCATGTTTATACAGACGGCAGTGTAGATTTTTCCATGTTCCTACACATGACTGTGTAGGTATTTCCATGTTTATACAGATGGCTTTGTAGATATTTCCATGTTTATAGAGACAGCGGTGTAGGTATTTCAATGTTTATACAGATAGCGGTGCAGACATTTCCATGCTTATACAGATGCCTATGCAGATATTTCCATATTTATACAGAGGGCTCTGTAGATATTTCCATGTTTATACAGATGGCAGTGTAGATTTTTCCATGTTCCTACACATGACTGTGTAGGTATTTCCATGTTTATACAGATGGCTTTGTAGATATTTCCATGTTTATAGAGATAGCGGTGTAGATATTTCCATGTTTGTACAGATGGCGGTGTTGATATTTCCATCTATACACAGATGACCGTGTAAATATTTCCATGTTTATACAGAAGGCGGCGCAGATATTTCCATGGATATGTAGAAGGCGGTGTAGATATTTCCATGTTTATACAGATAGCGGTGTAGATATTTCCATGTATATACAGATGGCTTTGTAGATATTTCCATGTTTATACAGATGGCTGTGTAGATATTTCCATGTTTATACAGATGACTTTGTAGGTATTTCCATGTTTATACAGATGGCGGTGTAGGTATTTCCGTGTTTATACAGATAGCTGTGTAGATATTTCCATGTTTATACAGATAGCAGTGTAGATATTTCCATGTATATACAGATGGCTGTGTAGATATTTCCATGTTTATACAGATGGCTGTGGAGATATTTCCATGTTTATGCAGATAGCGGTGCAGATATTTCCATGTTTGTACAGATGGCGGTGTTGATATATCCATCTATACCCAGATGACCGTGTAGTTATTTCCACGTTTATACAGAAGGCGGCGCAGATATTTCCATTGATATGTAGAAGGCGGTGTAGATATTTCCATGTTTATACAGATAGCGGTGTAGATATTTCCATGTATATACAGATGGCTGTGTAGATATTTCCATGTTTATACAGATGGTTTTGTAGGTATTTCCATGTTTATACAGATGACTTTGTAGGTATTTCCATGTTTATACAGTTGGCGGTATAGGTATTTCCATGTTTGTAGAGATAGCTGTGTAGATATTTCCATGTTTATTCAGATAGCGGTGTAGATATTTCCATGTTTATACAGATCGCGGTGTAGATATTTCCATGTTTATACACACAGCAGTGGAGATATTTCCATGTTTATACACATAGCGGTGTACGTATTTCCATGTTTATAGAGACAGCGGTGTAGGTATTTCAATGTTTATACAGATAGCGGTGCAGATATTTCCATGTTTATGCAGATGCCTATGCAGATATTTCCATATTTATACAGAGGGCTCTGTAGATATTTCCATGTTTATACAGATGGCAGTGTAGATTTTTCCATGTTCCTACACATGACTGTGTAGGTATTTCCATGTTTATACAGATGGGTTTGTAGATATTTCCATGTTTACAGAGATAGCGGTGTAGATATTTCCATGTCTATACAGATAGCGGTGGAAATATTTCCATGTTTATACAGATCATGGTGTAGATATTTCCAAGTTTATAAAGATACCGGTGTAGAAATTTCCATGTTTATACAGACCGCAGTGTAGATATTTCCATGTTTATACAGATAGCGGTGTAGATATTTCCATGTTTGTACAGATGGCGGTGTTGATGTTTCCATCTATACACAGATTGCCGTGTAGGTATTTCCATGTGTATACAGATGGCATTGTAGATATTTCCATGTTTATACAGATGGTGGTGTAGATATTTCCATGTTTATACAGATGACTCTACAGGTATTTCCATGTTTTTACAGATGGTATTGTAGATATTTCCATGTTTATAGAGATAGCAGTGAAGATATTTCCATGTTTATACAGATGGCGGTGTAGATATTTCCATGTTTATAGAGATAGCGGTGTAGATATTTCCATATTTATACAGATAACGGTGTAGATATTTCCATGTTTATACAGATAGCAGTGTAAATATTTTCATGTTTATACAGATCACGGTGTAGATATTTCCAGGTTTATAGAGATAGCAGTGTAGATATTTCCATGTTTATACAGTTAGCGGTGCAGATATTTCCATGTTTGTACAGATGGTGGTGTTGATATTTCCATCTATACACAGATGACCGTGTAGATATTTCCATCTTTATACACATAGCGGTGTAAATAATTCCATGTTTATACAGATCGTGGTGTAGATATTTCCATGTTTATACAGATACCGGTGTAGAAATTTCCATGTTTATACAGACCGCAGTGTAGATATTTCCATGTTTACACAGATAGCGGTGTAGATATTTCCGTGTTTGTAAAGATGGCGGTGTTGATGTTTCCATCTGTACACAGATTGCCGTGTAGGTATTTCCATGTGTATGCAGATGGCATTGTAGATATTTCCATGCTTATAGAGATGGTGGTGTAGATATTTCCATGTTTATACAGATGACTGTATAGGTATTTCCATGTTTTTACAGATGGCATTGTAGATATTTCCATGTTTATAGAGATAGCAGTGTAGATATTTCCATGTTTTTACAGATGGCATTGTAGATATTTCCATGTTTATAGAGATAGCAGTGTAGATATTTCCATGTTTATACAGATCACGGTTTAGCTATTTCCATGTTTATACAGACCGTGGTGTAGATATTTCCATGATTATACAGATAGCGGTGCAGATATTTCCATGTTTGTACAGATGGCGGTGTTGATATTTCCATCTATACACACATGACCGTGTAGATATTTCCATGTTTATACAGAAGGCGGCACAGATATTTCCATGGATATGTAGAAGGCGGTGTAGATATTTCCATGTTTATACAGATAGCGGTGTAGATATTTCCATGTATATACAGATGGCTCTGTAGATATTTCCATGTTTATACAGATGGCAGTGTAGATTTTTCCATGTTCTTACACATGACTGTGTAGGTATTTCCATGTTTATACAGATGGCTTTGTAGATATTTCCATGTTTACAGAGATAGCGGTGTAGATATTTCCATGTCTATACAGATAGCGGTGGAAATATTTCCATGTTTATACAGATCATGGTGTAGATATTTCCAAGTTTATAAAGATACCGGTGTATAAATTTCCATGTTTATACAGACCGCAGTGTAGATATTTCCATGTTTATACAGATAGCGGTGTAGATATTTCCATGTTTGTAGAGATGGCGGTGTTGATGTCTCCATCTACACACAGATTGCCGTGTAGGTATTTCCATGTGTATACAGATGGCATTGTAGATATTTCCATGGTCATACAGATGGTGGTGTAAATATTTCCATGTTTATACAGATGACTGTATAGGTATTTCCATGTTTTTACAGATGGCATTGTAGATATTTCCATGTTTATAGAGATAGCAGTGAATATATTTCCGTGTTTATACAGATGGCGGTGTAGATATTTCCATGTTTATAGAGATAGCGGTGTAGATATTTCCATATTTATACACATAACGGTGTAGATATTTCCATGTTTATACAGATAGCAGTGTAGATATTTCCATGTTTATACAGATCACGGTGTAGAAATTTCCATGTTTATACAGATAGCGGTGTAGATATTTCCATGTATATACAGATGGCTGTGTAGTTATTTCCATGTTTATACAGATGGCTGTGTAGATATTTCCATGTTTATGCAGTTAGCGGTGCAGATATTTCCATGTTTGTACAGATGGCGGTGTTGATATTTCCATCTATACCCAGATGACCGTGTACTTATTTCCATGTTTATACAGAAGGCGGCGTAGATATTTCCATGGATATGTAGAAGGCGGTGTAGATATTTCCATGTTTATACAGATGGCGGTGTAGATATTTCCATGTATATACACATGGCTGTGTAGATATTTCCATGTTTATACAGATGGCTGTGTAGATATTTCCATGTTTATACAGATGACTTTGTAGTTATTTCCATGTTTATACAGATGGCGGTGTAGGTATTTCCATGTTTACTGAGATAGCTGTGTAGATATTTCCATGTTTATACAGATAGCGGTGTAGATATTTCCATGTTTATACAGATAGCAGTGTAGATATTTCCATGTATATACAGATGGCTGTGTAGATATTTCCATGTTTATACAGATGGCTGTGTAGATTTTTCCATGTTTATGCAGATAGCGGTGTAGATATTTCCATGTTTATACAGATCGCGGTGTAGATATTTCCATGTTTATACAGACAACAGTGGAGATATTTCCATGTTTATACACATAGCGGTGTACATATTTCCATGTTTATAGAGACAGCGGTGTAGGTATTTCAATGTTTATACAGATAGCAGTGCAGATATTTCCATGTTTATACAGATGCTTATGCAGATATTTCCATATGTATACAGAGGGCTCTGTAGATATTTCCATGTTTATACAGATGGCAGTGTAGATTTTTCGATGTTCCTACACATGACTGTGTAGGTATTTCCATGTTTATAGAGATAGCGGTGTAGATATTTCCATGTTTATACAGATGGCGGTGTAGATATTTCCATGTTTATAGAGATAGCGGTGTAGATATTTCCATATTTATACAGATAACGGTGTAGATATTTCCATGTTTATACAGATAGCAGTGTAGATATTTCCATGTTTATACAGATCACGGTGTAGATATTTCCATGTTTATACAGATAGCGGTGTAGATATTTCCGTGTATATACAGATGGCTGTGTAGTTATTTCCATGTTTATACAGATGGCTGTGTAGATATTTCCATGTTTATGCAGTTAGCGGTGCAGATATTTCCATGTTTGTACAGATGGCGGTGTTGATATTTCCATCTATACCCAGAGGACCGTGTAGTTATTTCCATGTTTATACAGAAGGTGGCGTAGATATTTCCATGGATATGTAGAAGGCGGTGTAGATATTTCCATGTTTATACAGATGGCGGTGTAGATATTTCCATGTATATACAGATGGCTGTGTAGTTATTTCCATGTTTATACAGATGGCTGTGTAGATATTTCCATGTTTATACAGATGACTTTGTAGGTATTTCCATGTTTACACAGATGGCGGTATAGGTATTTCCATATTTATAGAGATAGCTTTGTAGATATTTCCATGTTTATACAGATAGCGGTGTAGATATTTCCATGTTTATACAGATCGCGGTGTAGATATTTCCATGTTTCTACAGACAGCAGTGGAGATATTTCCATGTTTATACACATAGCGGTGTACATATTTCCATGTTTATAGAGACAGCGGTGTAGTTATTTCAATGTTTATACAGATAGCGGTGCAGATATTTCCATGTTTATACAGATGCTTATGCAGATATTTCCATATCTATACAGAGGGCTCTGTAGATATTTCCATGTTTATACAGATGGCAGTGTAGATTTTTCCATGTTCCTACACATGAGTGTGTAGGTATTTCCATGTTTATACAGATGGCTTTGTACATATTTCCATGTTTATAGAGATAGCGGTGTAGATATTTCCATGTTTATACAGATAGCGGTGTAAATATTTCCATGTTTATACAGATCGTGGTGTAGATATTTCCATGGTTATACAGATACCGGTGTAGAAATTTCCATGTTTATACAGACCGCAGTGTAGATATTTCCATGTATATACAGATGGCTGTGTAGATATTTCCATGTTTATACAGATGGCTGTGTAGATATTTCCATGTTTATGCAGATAGCGGTGCAGATAATTCCATGTTTGTACAGATGGCGGTGTTGATATTTCCATCTATACACAGATGACCGTGTAGATATTTCCATGTTTATACAGAAGGCGGCGCAGATATTTCCATGAATATGTAGAAGGCGGTGTAGATATTTCCATGTTTTTACGGATAGCGGTGTAGATATTTCCATGTTTATACAGATGGCTGTGTAGGTATTTCCATTTTTATGCAGATAGCGGTGCAGATAATTCCATGTTTGTACAGATAGCGGTGTTGATATTTCCATCTATACACAGATAACCGTGTAGATATTTCCATGTTTATACAGAAGGCGGTGCAGATATTTCCATGGATATGTAGAAGGCGGTGTAGATATTTCCATGTTTTTACAGATAGCGCTGTAGATATTTCCATGTTTATACAGATGGCTGTGTAGATATTTCCATGTTTATACAGATGAATTTGTAGGTATTTCCATGTTTATACAGATGACTTTGTAGGTATTTCCATGTTTATACAGTTGGCGGTATAGGTATTTCCATGTTTTTAGAGATAGCTGTGTAGATATTTCCATGTTTATTCAGATAGCGGTGTAGATATTTCCATGTTTATACAGATCGCGGTGTAGATATTTCCATGTTTATACAGACAGCAGTGGAGATATTTCCATGTTTATACACATAGCGGTGTACATATTTCCATGTTTATAGAGACAGCGGTGTAGGTATTTCAATGTTTATACAGATAGCGGTGCAGATATTTCCATGTTTATGCAGATGCCTATGCAGATATTTCCATATTTATACAGAGGGCTCTGTAGATATTTCCATGTTTATACAAATGGCAGTGTAGATTTTTCCATGTTCCTACACATGACTGTGTAGTTATTTCCATGTTTATACAGATGGCTTTGTAGATATTTCCATGTTTACAGAGATAGCGGTGTAGATATTTCCATGTCTATACAGATAGCGGTGGAAATATTTCCATGTTTATACAGATCATGGTG
Organism: Pan troglodytes; assembly: GCF_028858775.2. Lineage (NCBI taxonomy): Eukaryota > Metazoa > Chordata > Mammalia > Primates > Hominidae > Pan > Pan troglodytes. Next base: position 1,912,180 of record NC_072410.2, on the reverse strand, counting down.
TAGATATTTCCAAGTTTATAAAGATACCGGTGTATAAATTTCCATGTTTATACAGACCGCAGTGTAGATATTTCCATGTTTATACAGATAGCGGTGTAGATATTTCCATGTTTGTAGAGATGGCGGTGTTGATGTCTCCATCTACACACAGATTGCCGTGTAGGTATTTCCATGTTTTTACAGATGGCATTGTAGATATTTCCATGTTTATAGAGATAGCAGTGAATATATTTCCGTGTTTATACAGATGGCGGTGTAGATATTTCCATGTTTATAGAGATAGCGGTGTAGATATTTCCATATTTATATACATAACGGTGTAGATATTTCCATGTTTATACAGATAGCAGTGTAGATATTTCCATGTTTATACAGATCACGGTGTAGAAATTTCCATGTTTATACAGATAGCGGTGTAGATATTTCCATGTATATACAGATGGCTGTGTAGTTATTTCCATGTTTATACAGATGGCTGTGTAGATATTTCCATGTTTATGCAGTTAGCGGTGCAGATATTTCCATGTTTGTACAGATGGCGGTGTTGATATTTCCATCTATACCCAGATGACCGTGTACTTATTTCCATGTTTATACAGAAGGTGGCGTAGCTATTTCCATGGATATGTAGAAGGCGGTGTAGATATTTCCATGTTTATACAGATGGCGGTGTAGATATTTCCATGTATATACACATGGCTGTGTAGATATTTCCATGTTTATACAGATGGCTGTGTAGATATTTCCATGTTTATACAGATGACTTTGTAGTTATTTCCATGTTTATACAGATGGCGGTGTAGGTATTTCCATGTTTATTGAGATAGCTGTGTAGATATTTCCATGTTTATACAGATAGCGGTGTAGATATTTCCATGTTTATACAGATAGCAGTGTAGATATTTCCATGTATATACAGATGGCTGTGTAGATATTTCCATGTTTATACAGATGGCTTTGTAGATTTTTCCATGTTTATGCAGATAGCGGTGTAGATATTTCCATGTTTATACAGATCGCGGTGTAGATATTTCCATGTTTATACAGACAACAGTGGAGATATTTCCATGTTTATACACATAGCGGTGTACATATTTGCATGTTTATAGAGACAGCGGTGTAGGTATTTCAATGTTTATACAGATAGCAGTGCAGATATTCCCATGTTTATACAGATGCTTATGCAGAAATTTCCATATGTATACAGAGGGCTCTGTAGATATTTCCATGTTTATACAGATGGCAGTGTAGATTTTTCCATGTTCCTACACATGACTGTGTAGGTATTTCCATGTTTATAGAGATAGCGGTGTAGATATTTCCATGTTTATACAGATGGCGGTGTAGATATTTCCATGTTTATAGAGATAGCGGTGTAGATATTTCCATATTTATACAGATAACGGTGTAGATATTTCCATGTTTATACAGATAGCAGTGTAGATATTTCCATGTTTATACAGATCACGGTGTAGATATTTCCATGTTTATACAGATAGCGGTGTAGATATTTCCGTGTATATACAGATGGCTGTGTAGTTATTTCCATGTTTATACAGATGGCTGTGTAGATATTTCCATGTTTATGCAGTTAGCGGTGCAGATATTTCCATGTTTGTACAGATGGCGGTGTTGATATTTCCATCTATACCCAGAGGACCGTGTAGTTATTTCCATGTTTATACAGAAGGTGGCGTAGATATTTCCATGGATATGTAGAAGGCGGTGTAGATATTTCCATGTTTATACAGATGGCGGTGTAGATATTTCCATGTATATACAGATGGCTGTGTAGTTATTTCCATGTTTATACAGATGGCTGTGTAGATATTTCCATGTTTATACAGATGACTTTGTAGGTATTTCCATGTTTACACAGATGGCGGTATAGGTATTTCCATATTTATAGAGATAGCTTTGTAGATATTTCCATGTTTATACAGATAGCGGTGTAGATATTTCCATGTTTATACAGATCGCGGTGTAGATATTTCCATGTTTCTACAGACAGCAGTGGAGATATTTCCATGTTTATACACATAGCGGTGTACATATTTCCATGTTTATAGAGACAGCGGTGTAGTTATTTCAATGTTTATACAGATAGCGGTGCAGATATTTCCATGTTTATACAGATGCTTATGCAGATATTTCCATATCTATACAGAGGGCTCTGTAGATATTTCCATGTTTATACAGATGGCAGTGTAGATTTTTCCATGTTCCTACACATGAGTGTGTAGGTATTTCCATGTTTATACAGATGGCTTTGTAGATATTTCCATGTTTATAGAGATAGCGGTGTAGATATTTCCATGTTTATACAGATAGCGGTGTAAATATTTCCATGTTTATACAGATCGTGGTGTAGATATTTCCATGTTTATACAGATACCGGTGTAGAAATTTCCATGTTTATACAGACCGCAGTGTAGATATTTCCATGTATATACAGATGGCTGTGTAGATATTTCCATGTTTATACAGATGGCTGTGTAGATATTTCCATGTTTATGCAGATAGCGGTGCAGATAATTCCATGTTTGTACAGATGGCGGTGTTGATATTTCCATCTATACACAGATGACCGTGTAGATATTTCCATGTTTATATAGAAGGCGGCGCAGATATTTCCATGGATATGTAGAAGGCGGTGTAGATATTTCCATGTTTTTACGGATAGCGGTGTAGATATTTCCATGTTTATACAGATAGCAGTGTAGATATTTCCATGTATATACAGATGGCTGTGTAGATATTTCCATGTTTATACAGATGGCTGTGTAGATTTTTCCATGTTTATGCAGATAGCGGTGTAGATATTTCCATGTTTATACAGATCGCGGTGTAGATATTTCCATGTTTATACAGACAACAGTGGAGATATTTCCATGTTTATACACATAGCGGTGTACATATTTCCATGTTTATAGAGACAGCGGTGTAGGTATTTCAATGTTTATACAGATAGCAGTGCAGATATTTCCATGTTTATACAGATGCTTATGCAGATATTTCCATATGTATACAGAGGGCTCTGTAGATATTTCCATGTTTATACAGACGGCAGTGTAGATTTTTCCATGTTCCTACACATGACTGTGTAGGTATTTCCATGTTTATAGAGATAGCGGTGTAGATATTTCCATGTTTATACAGATAGCGGTGTAAATATTTCCATGTTTATACAGATCGTGGTGTAGATATTTCCATGTTTATACAGATACCGGTGTAGAAATTTCCATGTTTATACAGTCCGCAGTGTTGATATTTCCATTTATATACAGATGGCTGTGTAGATATTTCCATGTTTATACAGATGGCTGTGTAGATATTTCCATGTTTATGCAGATAGTGGTGCAGATAATTCCATGTTTGTACAGATGGCGGTGTTGATATTTCCATCTATACACAGATGACCGTGTAGATATTTCCATGTTTATACAGAAGGCGGCGCAGATATTTCCATGGATATGTAGAAGGCGGTGTAGATATTTCCATGTTTTTACAGATAGCGCTGTAGATATTTCCATGTTTATACATATGGCTGTGTAGATATTTCCATGTTTATACAGATAGCGGTGTAGATATTTCCATGTTTACACAGATGGTGGTGTAGATATTTCCGTGTTTATACACATGGCGGAGAAGATACTTCCATCTTTATGGAGATGGCAGTGTAGATATTTTCATGTTTATAGAGATCGCAGTGTAGATATTTCCATATTTATAGAGATAGCAGTGTACATATTTCCATCTTTCTACAGATGGCAGTATAGATATTTCCATGTTTATACAGCTGGCGGTGTAGATATTTCCATATTTATACAGATGCCTGTGTAGATATTTCCATGTGTATACAGATGGTATTGTAGGTATTTCCATGTTTATACAGATGGTGGTGTAGATATTTCCATGTTTATTCAGATGACTCTGTAGATATTTCCATGTTTTTACAGATGGCAGTGTAGATATTTCAATGTTTATAAAGATGGCGCTGTAGATATTTCCATGTTTATACAGATCGCGGTGTAGATATTTCCATGTTTATACAGATGGCGGCGCAGATATTTCCATGGATATGTAGATGGCGATGTAGATATTTCCATGTTTACACAGATAGCGGTGTAGTTATTTTCATGTTTATATAGATAGTGGTGTAGATATTTCCATGTATATACACATGGCTGTGTAGATATTTGAATGTTTATACACATGTCAATGTAGATATTTCCATGTTTACAGAGATAGCAGTGGAGATATTTCCATGTTTATACAGATAGCGGTGTAGATATTTCCACGTCTATACTGATCGCGGTGTAGATATTTCCATGTTTATACAGATCACGGTGTAGATATTTCCTTGTTTATACAAATAGTGGTGTAGTTATTTCCATGCTTATGCAGATAGCAGTGTATATATTTCCTTGTTTATACAAATAGCGGTGTAGATATTTCCATGTTTATACAGATCGCGGTGAAGATATTTCCATGTTTATACAGATCGCGGTGTAGATATTTCTATGTTTATACAGATCGCGGTGTAGATATTTCCATGTTTATACAGATAGCGGTGTAGATATTTCCATGTTTATACAGATATCGGTGTAGATATTTCCATGTTTATACAGATAGCGGTGTAGGTATTTCCATGTTTATAGACATAGCGGTGTAGATATGTCCATGTTTATATAGATGGCGTTGCAGATATTTCCATGTTTATACCAATAGCGCTGTTGTTATTTCCACTTTTATAGAGATAGCGATGTAGATATTCCCATGTTTATACAGCTCGCGGTGCAGATATTTATATCTTTATACAGATGGTAGTGTAGATATGTCCTTATTCACACAGATGGCGTTGTAGATGTTTCCATGTTTATACAGATTGCGGAGTAGTTAGTTCCATGTTTATGGGGATGGCAGTGTAGATATTTTCATGTTTATAGAGATGGCGGTGTAGATATTTCCATGTTTATAGAGATAGCAGTGTAGATATTTACATGTTTATACAGATGGCTGTGTAGATATTTCCATGTGTATACAGATGGCATTGTAGATATTTCCATGCTTATACAGATGACTGTATAGGTATTTCCATGTTTTTACAGATGGCAGTGCAGATATTTCCACCTTTATAGAGATAGCGGTGTAGATATTTCCATGTTTGTACAGATGGCGGTGTTGATATTTCCATCTATACACAGATGGCCGTGTAGATATTTCCATGTTTATACAGATGGCGGCGTAGATATTTCCGTGGACATGCAGAGGGCGGTGTAGATATTTCCATATTTATACAGATAGCGGTGTAGATATTTCCATGTTTACACAGATGGTGGTGTAGATATTTCCGTGTTTATACACATGGCGGAGAAGTTACTTCCATCTTTATGGAGATGGCAGTGTAGATATTTTCATGTTTATAGAGATCGCAGTGTAGATATTTCCATATTTATAGAGATAGCAGTCTACTTATTTCCATCTTTCTACAGATGGCAGTATAGATATTTCCATGTTTATACAGCTGGCGGTGTAGATATTTCCATATTTATACAAATGTCTGTGTAGATATTTCCATGTGTATACAGATGGTATTGTAGGTATTTCCATGTTTATACAGATGGTGGTGTAGATATTTCCATGTTTATTCAGATGACTCTGTAGATATTTCCATGTTTTTACAGATGGCGTCGCAGATATTTCCATGGATATGTAGATGGCGTTGTAGATATTTCCATGTTTATACAGATAGCGGTGTAGTTATTTCCATGTTTATATAGATAGCGGTGTAGATATTTCCATGTATATACACATGGCTGTGTAGATATTTGAATGTTTATACACATGGCCGTGTAGATATTTCCATGTTTATACAGATAGCAGCGTAAATATTTCCATGTTTTCACAGATGGTGGTGTAGATATTTCCGTGTTTATACACATGGCGGAGCAGATACTTCTATCTTTATGGAGATGGCATTGTAGATATTCTCATGTTTATAGAGATGGCGGTGTAGATATTTCCATCTTTCTACAAATGGCAGTGTACATATTTCCATGTTTATAGAGATGGCTGTGCAAATATTTCCATGTTTATATAGATGGCAGTGTAGATATTTTCTTGTTTATGTAGATGGCGTTGTAGATTCCTCCATGTTTAAAGAGATGGCGGTGTGTATATTTCCATTTGATGGAGATAGCGGTGTAGATATTTCCATGTTTATAGAGATAGCGGTGTAGTTATTTCCATGTTTATAGAGATAGCGGTGTAGATATTTCCATGTTTCTACAGATGACTGTGTAGATATTTCCATGTTTGTACAGATGGCATTGTAGCTATTTCCATGTTTATAGAGATAGCGGTGTAGATATTTTCATGTTTATACAGATTGCGGTGGAGATATGTCCATGTTTATACAGATAACAATGGAGGTATTTCCACGTTAATACACATAGCGGTGTAGATATTTCCATGTTTATACAGATAGCGGTGTAGATATTTCCATGTTTATACAGATGGCTGTGCCGATATTTCCATGTTTATACAGAGTTGTCTGTAGATATTTCCATGTTTATATAGATGACAGTGTAGATATTTGCAGGTTTATACAGATGTCTGTGTAGATATTTCCATGTTTATAGAGATGGCGGTGTAGATATTTCCATGTTTATAGAGATAGCGGTGTAGATATTTCCATGTTTATAGAGATAGCGGTTTAAATATTTCCATCTTTATACAGATAGTGGTGTAGATATTTCCGTGTTTATACAGATGGCGGTGTAGATACGCCATGTTTCTGAATATGGCAGTATAGATATTTTCATGTTTACATAGATGGCGGTGTAGATATGTCCATGTTTACAGAGATTGCGGTGTAGATATTTCCATGTTTATAGTGCAAGTGGTGTAGGTATTTCCATGTTTATAGAGATAGTGGTGTAGACATTTCCATATTTATACAGGTAGCGGTGTAGGTATTTCCATGTTTATACAGATTGTGGTGTAGATATTTCCATGTTTCTAAAGATGGCGGTGTAGATATTTCCTTGTTTAAACAGATAGCGGTGTAGATATTTCCATGTATATACAGATAGCGGTGTAGATATTTCCATGTTTACACCGATAGCGGTGGAGATATTTCCCTGTTTATACAGATAGCGATGTAGATATTTCCATGTTTATACAGATAGCAGTGTAGATATTTCCATGTTTATAGAGATAGCGTTGTAGATGTTTCCATGTTTATACAGATGGCTGTGTAGATATTTCCATGTGTATACAGATGGCAGTGTAGATATTTCCATGTTTATACATATAGCGGTGTAGATATTTCCATGTTTACAGATATAGCGGTAAAGATATTTCCATCTTTGCACAGATTGCGGTGTAGACATTGCAAACTTTACACAGATAGCGGTGTAGATATTTCCAAGTTTACACAGATACCTGTGTCGATATTTCCATGTTTACAGAGATATCATTGTAGATATTTCCATGTTTATACAGATAGCGGTGTAGTTATTTACATGATGATACAGATAGCGGTGCAGATATTTTCAGGGTTATACAGGTAGTGGTGTAGATATTTCCAAGTTTTACATATAGCTGTGTAGATATTTCCCTTTTTACACTGATAGCGTTGTAAATATTTCCATGTTAACACAGATAGCGTTGTAGATATTTCCATGCTTACACAGATTGCGGTGTAGATATTTCCAAGTTTACACAGATAGCTGTGTAGATATTTACAAGTTTACACAGATAGCGTTGTAGATATTTCATTGTTTATAGAGATAGTGGTGTAGGTATTTCCATGTTTTTAAAGATACCGATTTAGGTATTTCCGTGTTTATAAAGATAGCAGTGGAGATTTTTCCATGTTTATACAGATAGCGATGTAAAAATTTCCATGTTTATACAGATAGCGGTGTAGTTATTTCCATGTTTATACAGATAGCGGTGTAGATATTTCCATGTTTATAGAGACAGCGGTGTAGATATTTCCATCTTTGCACAGATTGCTCTGTAGATATTTCCATGTTTATACAGCTTGCGATGTAGATATTTCCATGTTGATACAGATAGCGGTGTAGATATTTCCATGTTTATACAGGTAGAGGTGTGGAAATTCCATGTTTATACAGATCGCTTTGTAGATATTTCCATCTTTCTACAGATGTCAGTGTAGATATTTCCAAGTTTATACAGATGTCTGTGTATATATTTCCATGTTTATGCAGATGGCGGTGTAGATATTTCCATATTTATAGAGATGGCGGTGTAGTTATTTCTATGTTTATAGAGATAGCGGTGTAAATATTTCCATGTTTATAGAGATGGTGGTGTAAGTATTTTCATGTTTATAGAGATAGCGGTGTAGATATTTCCATGTTTATACAGATAGCGGTGTTGCAACTTCCATGTTTATACAGATAGCAGTGTAGTTATTTACATGTTTATACAGCTCGCGGTGTAGATACTTCCATCTTTATACAGATGGGAGTGGAGATATTTCCAAGTTTATACAGATGGCGGTGTAGATACATCCATATTTCTGAAGATGGCGGTGTAGGTATTTTCATGTTTATAGAGATGGCGGTGTAGATATTTCCATGTATATAGAGATAGCAGTGTAGATATTTCCATGTTTATACAAATGGCGGTGTAGATATTTCCATGTTTATAGAGATAGCGGTGTTGATATTTCCATCTATACACAGATAACCGTGTAGATATTTCCATGTTTATACAGATAGCAGTGTAAATATTTCCATGTTTATACAGATCACGGTGTAGGTATTTCCAGGTTTATAGAAATAGCAGTGTAGATATTTCCAGGTTTATACAGACCGCGGTGTAGATATTTCCATGTTTATACAGATAGCGGTGCAGATATTTCCATGTTTGTACAGATGGCGGTGTTGATATTTCCATCTATACACAGATGACCGTGTAGATATTTCCATGTTTATACAGAAGGTGGTGGAGATATTTCCATGGATATGTAGAAGGCGGTGTAGATATTTCCATGTTTATACAGATAGCGGTGTAGATATTTCCATGTATATACAGATGGTTGTGTAGGTATTTCCATGTTTATACAGATGTCGGTGTAGGTATTTCCATGTTTATAGAGATAGCTGTGTTGATATTTCCATGTTTATACACACAGCGGTGTAGATAATTCCATGTTTATACAGATCGCGGTGTAGATATTTCCATGTTTATACAGACAGCAGAGGAGATATTTCCATGTTTATACACATAGCGGTGTACATAATTCCATGTTTATAGAGACAGCGGTGTAGGTATTACCATGTTTATACAGATAGCGGTGCAGATATTTGCATGTTTATACAGATGCCTATGCAGATATTTCCATATTTATACAGAGTGCTCTGTAGATATTTCCATGTTTATACAGATGGCAGTGTTGATTTTTCCATGTTCCTACACATGACTGTGTAGGTATTTCCATGTTTATATAGATGGCGGTGTAGATATTTCCATGTTTATAGAGATAGCGGTGTAGATATTTCCATATTTATACAGATAACGGTGTAGATATTTCCATGTTTATACAGATAGCAGTGTAAATATTTCCACGTTTATACAGATCACTGTGTAGAAATTTCCACGTTTATACAGACCGCAGTGTAGATATTTCCATCTTTATACAGATAGCGGTGTAGATATTTCCATGTGTGTACAGATGGCGGTGTTGACGTTTCCATCTATACTCAGATTGCCATGTAGGTATTTCCATGTGTATACAGATGGCATTGTAGATATTTCCATATTTATACACATGACTGTATAGGTATTTCCATGTTTTTACAGATGGCATTGTAGATATTTCCACGTTTATAGAGATAGCAGGGTAGATATTTCCATGTTTATACAGATGGTGGTGTAGATATTTCCATGTTTATAGAGATAGCGGTATAGATATTTCCATATTTATACAGATAACGGTGTAGATATTTCCATGTTTATACAGATAGCAGTGTAAATATTTCCATGTTTATACAGATCACGGTGTAGATATTTCCAGGTTTATAGAGATAACAGTGTAGATATTTCCATGTTTATACAGATAGCGGTTTAGCTATTTCCATGTTTATACAGACCGCGGTGTAGATATTTCCATGTTTATACAGATAGCAGTGCAGATATTTCCATGTTTGTACAGATGGCGGTGTTGATATTTCCATCTATACACAGATGACCGTGTAGATATTTCCATGTTTATACAGAAGGCGGCGCAGATATTTCCATGGATATGTAGAAGGCGGTGTAGATATTTCCATGTTTATACAGATAGCGGTGCAGATATTTCCATGTATATACAGATGGCTGTGTAGATATTTCCATGTGTATACAGATGGCTGTGTAGACATTTCCATGTTTATGCAGATGACTTTGTAGGTATTTCCATGTTTATACAGATGGCGGTGTAGGTATTTCCATGTTTATAGAGATAGCTGTGTAGATATTTCCATGTTTATACAGATAGCGGTGTAGATATTTCCATGTTTATACAGATCGCGGGGTAGATATTTCCATGTTTATACAGACAGCAGTGGAGATATTTCCATGTTTATACACATAGCGGTGTACATATTTCCATGCTTATAGAGACAGTGGTGTAGGTATTTCCATGTTTATACAGATAGCGGTGTAAATATTTCCATGTTTATACAGATCGGGGTGTAGATATTTCCATGTTTATACAGATACCGGTGTAGAAATTTCCATGTTTATAGAGACCGCAGTGTAGATATTTCCATGTTTATACAGATAGCGGTGTAGATATTTCCATGTTTGTACAGATGGCGGTGTTGATGTTTCCATCTATACACAGATTGCTGTGTAGGTATTTCCATGTGTATACAGATGGCATTGTAGATATTTCCATGTTTATACAGATGGTGGTGTAGATATTTACATGTTTATACAGATGACTGTATAGGTATTTCCATGTTTTTACAGTTGGCATTGTAGATATTTCCATGTTTATAGAGATAGCAGTGTAGATATTTCCATGTTTATACAGATGGCGGTGTAGATATGTCCATGTTTATAGAGATAGCGGTGTAGATATTTCCATATTTATACAGATAACGGTGTAGATATTTCCATGTTTATACAGATAGCAGTGTAAATATTTCCATGTTTATACAGATCACGGTGTAGATATTTCCAGGTTTATAGAGATAGCAGTGTAGATATTTCCATGTTTATGCAGATAGAGGTTTAACTATTTCCATGTTTATACAGACCACGTTGTAGATATTTCCATGTTTATACAGATAGCGGTGCAGATATTTCCATGTTTGTACAGATGGCGGTGTTGATATTTCCATCTATACACAGATGACCGTGTAGATATTTCCATGTTTATACAGAAGGTGGTGCAGATATTTCCATGGATATGTAGAAGGCGGTGTAGATATTTCCATGTTTATACAGATAGCGATGTAAATATGTCCATGTATATACAGATGGTTGTTTAGATATTTCCATGTTTATACAGATGGCTGTGTAGATATTTCCATGTTTATACAGATGACTTTGTAGGTATTTCCATGTTTATACAGACGGCAGTGTAGGTATTTCCACGTTTATAGAGATAGCTGTGTAGATATTTCCATGTTTATACACATAGCGGTGTAGATATTTCCATATTTATACAGATCGCGGTGTAGATATTTCCATGTTTATACAGACAGCAGTGGAGATATTTCCATGTTTATACACATAGCGGTGTACATACTTCCATGTTTATAGAGACAGCGGTGTAGGTATTTCCATGTTTATACAGATAGCGGTACAGATATTTGCATGTTTATACAGATGCCTATGCAGATATTTCCATATTTATACAGAGGGCTCTGTAGATATTTCCATGTTTATACAGATGGCAGTGTAGATTTTTCCATGTTCCTACACATGACTGTGTAGGTATTTCTATGTTTATACAGATGGCTTTTTAGATATTTCCATGTTTATAGAGATAGCGGTGTAGATATTTCCATGTTTATACAGATAGCGGTGTAAATATTTCCATGTTTATACAGATCGTGGTGTAGATATTTCCATGTTTATACAGATACCAGTGTAGAAATTTCCATGTTTATACAGACCGCTGTGTAGATATTTCCATGTTTATTCAGGTAGCGTTGTAGATATTTCCATGTTTGTACAGATGGCGGTGTTGATGTTTCCATCTATACACGGATTGCCGTGTAGGTATTTCCATGTGTATACAGATGGCATTGTAGATATTTCCATGTTTATACAGATGGTGTTGTAGATATTTCCATGTTTATACACATGACTGTATAGGTATTTCCATGTTTTTACAGATGGCATTGTAGATATTTCCACGTTTATAGAGATAGCAGGGTAGATATTTCCATGTTTATACAGATGGTGGTGTAGATATTTCCATGTTTATAGAGATAGCGGTGTAGATATTTTCATATTTATACAGATAACGGTGTAGATATTTCCATGTTTATACAGATAGCAGTGTAAATATTTCCATGTTTATACAGATCACGGTGTAGATATTTCCAGGTTTATAGAGATAACAGTGTAGATATTTCCATGTTTATACAGATAGCGGTTTAGCTATTTCCATGTTTATACAGACCGCGGTGTAGATATTTCCATGTTTATACAAATAGCGGTGTAGATATTTCCATGTTTGTACACATGGCGGTGTTATTGTTTCCATCTATACACAGATTGCCGTGTAGGTATTTCCATGTGTATACAGATGGCATTGTAGATATTTCCATGTTTATACAGATGGTGGTGTAGATATTTCCATGTTTATACAGATGACTTTATAGTTATTTCCATGTTTTTACAGATGGCATTGTAGATATTTCCATGTTTATAGAGATAGCAGTGTAGATATTTCCATGTTTATACAAATGGCGGTGTAGATATTTCCATGTTTATAGAGATAGCGGTGTAGATATCTCCATATTTATACAGATAACGGTGTAGATATTTCCATGTTTATACAGATAGCAGTGTAAATATTTCCATGTTTATACAGATCACGGTGTAGATATTTCCAGGTTTATAGAGATAGCAGTGTAGATATTTCCATGTTTATACAGATAGCGGTTTAGGTATTTCCATGTTTATACAGACCGCGGTGTAGATATTTCCATGTTTATAGAGATAGCGGTGCAGATATTTCCACGTTTGTACAGATTGCGGTGTTGATATTTCCATCTATACACAGATGACCGTGTAGATATTTCCATGTTTATACAGAAGGCGGCGCAGATATTTCCATGGATATGTAGAAGGCGGTGTAGATATTTCCATGTTTATACAGATAGCGGTGAAGATATTTCCATGTATATACAGATGGCTGTGTAGATATTTCCATGTGTATACAGATGGCTGTGTAGATATTTCCATGTTTATGCAGATGACTTTGTAGCTATTTCCATGTTTATACAGATGGCGGTGTAGGTATTTCCATGTTTATAGAGATAGCTGTGTAGATATTTCCATGTTTATACAGATAGCGGTGTAGATATTTCCATGTTTATACAGATCGCGGTGTAGATATTTCCATGTTTATACAGACAGCAGTGGAGATATTTCCATGTTTATACAAATAGCGGAGTACATATTTCCATGCTTATAGAGACAGCGGTGTAGGTATTTCCATGTTTATACAGATAGCGGGGTTAATATTTCCATGTTTATACAGATCGGGGTGTAGATATTTCCATGTTTATACAGATACCGGTGTAGAAATTTCCATGTTTATACAGACCGCAGTGTAGATATTTCCATGTTTATACGGATAGCGGTGTAGATATTTCCATGTTTGTACAGATGGCGGTGTTGATATTTCCATCTATACACAGATTGCCGTGTAGGTATTTCCATGTGTATACAGATGGCATTGTAGATATTTCCATGTTTATACAGATGGTGGTGTAGATATTTACATGTTTATATAGATGACTGTATAGGTATTTCCAAGTTGTTACAGATGGCATTGTAGATATTTCCATGTTCATAGAGATAGCAGTGTAGATATTTCCATATTTATACAGATAACAGTGTAGATATTTCCATGTTTATACAGATAGCAGTGTAAATATTTCCATGTTTATACACACCACGGTGTAGATATTTCCAGGTTTATAGAGATAGCAGTGTAGATATTTCCATGTTTATGCAGATAGCGGTTTAGCTATTTCCATGTTTATACAGACCGCGGTGTGGATATTTCCATGTTTATACAGATAGCGGTGCAGATATTTCCATGTTTGTACAGATGGCGGTGTTGATATTTCCATCTATACACAGATGACCGTGTAGATATTTCCATGTTTATACAGAAGGTGGTGCAGATATTTCCATGGATATGTAGAAGGCGGTGTAGATATTTCCATGTTTATACAGATAGCGGTGTAAATATTTCCATGTATATACAGATGGCTGTGTAGATATTTCCATATTTTTACAGATGGCTGTGTAGGTATTTCCATGTTTATACAGATGACTTTGTAGGTATTTCCATGTTTATACAGACGGCAGTGTAGGTATTTCCATGTTTATAGAGATAGCTGTGTAGATATTTCCATGTTTATACACATAGCGGTGTAGATATTTCCATGTTTATACAGATCGCGGTGTAGATATTTCCATGTTTATACAGACAGCAGTGGAGATATTTCCATGCTTATACACATAGCGGTGTACATACTTCCATGTTTATAGAGACAGCGGTGTAGGTATTTCCATGTTTATACAGATAGCGGTGCAGATATTTGCATGTTTATACAGATGCCTATGCAGATATTTCCATATTTATACAGAGGGCTCTGTAGATATTTCCATGTTTATACAGAGGGCAGTGTAGATTTTTCCATGTTCCTACACATGACTATGTAGGTATTTCCATGTTTACACAGATGGCTTTGTAGATATTTCCATGTTTATAGAGATAGCGGTGTAGATATTTCCATGTTTATACAGATAGCGGTGTAAATATTTGCATGTTTATACAGATCGTGGTTTAGATATTTCCATGTTTATACAGATACCGGTGTAGAAATTTCCATGTTTATACAGACCGCTGTGTAGATATTTCCATGTTTATACAGATAGCGGCGTAGACATTTCCATGTGTGTACAGATGGCGGTGTTGATGTTTCCATCTATACACAGATTGCCGTGTAGGTATTTCCATGTTTATACAGATGGCATTGTAGAAATTTCCATGTTTATACAGATGGTGGTGTAGATATTTCCATGTTTATACAGATGACTGTATAGGTATTTCCATGTGTTTACAGATGGCATTGTAGATATTTCCATGTTTATAGAGATAGCAGTGTAGATATTTCCATGTTTATACAGATGGCGGTGTAGATATTTCCATGTTTATAGAGATAGCGGTGTAGATATTTCCATATTTATACAGATAACGGTGTAGATATTTCTATGTTTATACAGATAGCAGTGTAAATATTTCCATGTTTATACAGATCACGGTGTAGATACTTCCAGGTTTATAGAGATAGCAGTGTAGATATTTCCATGTTTATACAGATAGCAGTGTAGATATTTCCATGTTTATACAGATCACGGTGTAGATATTTCCAGGTTCATAGAGATAGCAGTGTAGATATTTCCAAGTTTATGCAGATAGCGGTTTAGCTATTTCCATGTTTATACAGACCGCGGTGTAGATATTTCCATGTTTATACAGATAGCTTTGCAGATATTTCCATGTTTGTACAGATGGCGGTGTTGATATTTCCATCTATACACAGATGACCGTGTAGATATTTCCATGTTTATACAGAAGGTGGTGCAGATATTTCCACGGATATGTAGAAGGCGGTGTAGATATTTCCATGTTTATACAGATAGCGGTGTAAATATTTCCATGTATATACAGATGGCTGTGTAGATATTTCCATGTTTATACAGATGGCTGTGTAAGTATCTCCATGTTTATACAGATGACTTTGTAGGTATTTCCATGTTTATACAGACGGCAGTGTAGGTATTTCCATGTTTATAGAGATAGCTGTGTAGATATTTCCATGTTTATACAGATAGCAGTGCAGTTATTTCCATGTTTGTACAGATGGCGGTGTTGATATTTCCATCTACACACAGATGACCGTGTAGATATTTCCATGTTTATACAGAAGGCAGCACAGATATTTCCATGGATATGTAGAAGGCGGTGTAGGTATTTCCATGTTTATACAGATAGCGGTGCAGATATTTCCATGTATATACAGATGGCTGTGTAGATATTTCCAAGTGTATACAGATGGCTGTGTAGATATTTCCATGTTTATGCAGATGACTTTGTAGGTATTTCCATGTTTATACATATGGCGGTGTAGGTATTTCCATGTTTATAGAGATAGCTGTGTAGATATTTCCATGTTTATACAGATAGCGGTGTAAATATTTCCATGTTTATACAGATCGTGTTGTAGATATTTCCATGTTTATACAGATAACGGTGTAGAAATTTCCATGTTTATACAGACCGCTGTGTAGATATTTCCATGTTTATACAGATAGCGGTGTAGACATTTCCATGTGTGTACAGATGGCGGTGTTGATGTTTCCATCTATACACAGATTGCCGTGTAGGTATTTCCATGTGTATACAGATGGCATTGTAGATATTTCCATGTTTATACAGATGGTGGTGTAGATATTTCCATGTTTATACAGATAGCAGTGTAAATATTTCCATGTTTATACAGATCACGGTGTAGATATTTCCAGGTTTATAGAGATAGCAGTGTAGATATTTCCATGTTTATACAGATAGAGGTTTAGCTATTTCCATGTTTATACAGACCGCGGTGTAGATATTTCCATGTTTATACAGATATCGGTGCAGATATTTCCATGTTTGTACAGATGGCGGTGTTGATATTTCCATCTATACACAGATGACCGTGTAGATATTTCCATGTTTATACAGAAGGCGGCGCAGATATTTCCATGGATATGTAGAAGGCGGTGTAGATATTTCCATGTTTATACAGATAGCGGTGCAGATATTTCCATGTATATACAGATGGCTGTGTAGATATTTCCATGTGTATACAGATGGCTGTGTAGATATTTCCATGTTTATGTAGATGACTTTGTAGGTATTTCCATGTTTATACAGATGGCGGTGTAGGTATTTCCATGTTTATAGAGATAGCTGTGTAGATATTTCCATGTTTAAACAGATAGCGGTGTAGATATTTCCAGGTTTATACAGATCGCGGTGTAGATATTTCCATGTTTATACAGACAGCCGTGGAGATATTTCCATGTTTATACACATAGCGGTGTACATATTTCCAAGTTTATAGAGACAGCGGTGTAGGTATTTCCATGTTTATACAGATAGAGGTGTAAATATTTCCATGTTTATACAGATCGAGGTGTAGATATTTCCATGTTTATAGAGATACCGGTGTAGAAATTTCCATGTTTATACAGACCGCAGTGTAGATATTTCCATGTTTATACAGATGGCATTGTAGATATTTCCATATTTATGCAGATGACTTTGTAGTTATTTCCATGTTTATACAGATGGCGGTGTAGGCATTTCCATGTTTATAGAGATAACTGTGTAGATATTTCCATGTTTATACACATAGCGGTGTAGTTACTTCCATGTTTATACAGATCACGGTGTAGATATTTCCATGTTTATACAGACAGCAGTGGAAATATTTCCATGTTTATACACATACCGGTGTACATACTTCCATGTTTATAGAGACAGCGGTGTAGGTATTTCCATGTTTATACAGATAGCGGTGCAGATATTTGCATGTTTATACAGATGCCTATGCTGATATTTCCATATTTATACAGAGGGCTCTGTAGATATTTCCATGTTTATACAGATGGCAGTGTAGATTTTTCCATGTTCCTACACATGACTGTGTAGGTATTTCCATGTTTATACAGATGGCTTTGTAGATATTTCCATGTTTATAGAGATAGCAGTGTAGATATTTCCATGTTTATACAGATAGCGGTGTAAATATTTCCATGTTTATACAGATCGTGGTGTAGATATTTCCATGTGTGTACAGATGGCGGTGTTGATGTTTCCATCTATACACAGATTGCCGTGTAGGTATTTCCATGTGTATACAGATGGCATTGTAGATATTTCCATGTTTATACAGATGGTGGTGTAGATATTTCCATGTTTATACAGATGACTGTATAGGTATTTCCATGTTTTAACAGAGGGCATTGTAGATATTTCCATGTTTATAGAGATAGCAGTGTAGATATTTCCATGTTTATACAGATGGCGGTGTAGATATTTCCATGTTTATAGAGATAGCGGTGTAGATATTTCCATATTTATACAGATAACGGTGTAGATATTTCCATGTTTATACAGATAGCAGTGTAAATATTTCCATGTTTATACAGATCACGGTGTAGATACTTCCAGGTTTATAGAGATAGCAGTGTAGATATTTCCATGTTTATACAGATAGCAGTGTAGATATTTCCATGTTTATACAGATCACGGTGTAGATATTTCCAGGTTCATAGAGATAGCATTGTAGATATTTCCAAGTTTATGCAGATAGCGGTTTAGCTATTTCCATGTTTATACAGACCGCGGTGTAGATATTTCCATGTTTATACAGATAGCTTTGCAGATATTTCCATGTTTGTACAGATGGCGGTGTTGATATTTCCATCTATACACAGATGACCGTGTAGATATTTCCATGTTTATACAGAAGGTGGTGCAGATATTTCCACGGATATGTAGAAGGCGGTGTAGATATTTCCATGTTTATACAGATAGCGGTGTAAATATTTCCATGTATATACAGATGGCTGTGTAGATATTTCCATGTTTATACAGATGGCTGTGTAAGTATCTCCATGTTTATACAGATGACTTTGTAGGTATTTCCATGTTTATACAGACGGCAGTGTAGGTATTTCCATGTTTATAGAGATAGCTGTGTAGATATTTCCATGTTTATACAGATAGCAGTGCAGTTATTTCCATGTTTGTACAGATGGCGGTGTTGATATTTCCATCTACACACAGATGACCGTGTAGATATTTCCATGTTTATACAGAAGGCAGCACAGATATTTCCATGGATATGTAGAAGGCGGTGTAGGTATTTCCATGTTTATACAGATAGCGGTGCAGATATTTCCATGTATATACAGATGGCTGTGTAGATATTTCCAAGTGTATACAGATGGCTGTGTAGATATTTCCATGTTTATGCAGATGACTTTGTAGGTATTTCCATGTTTATACATATGGCGGTGTAGGTATTTCCATGTTTATAGAGATAGCTGTGTAGATATTTCCATGTTTATACAGATAGCGGTGTAAATATTTCCATGTTTATACAGATCGTGTTGTAGATATTTCCATGTTTATACAGATAACGGTGTAGAAATTTCCATGTTTATACAGACCGCTGTGTAGATATTTCCATGTTTATACAGATAGCGGTGTAGACATTTCCATGTGTGTACAGATGGCGGTGTTGATGTTTCCATCTATACACAGATTGCCGTGTAGGTATTTCCATGTGTATACAGATGGCATTGTAGATATTTCCATGTTTATACAGATGGTGGTGTAGATATTTCCATGTTTATACAGATAGCAGTGTAAATATTTCCATGTTTATACAGATCACGGTGTAGATATTTCCAGGTTTATAGAGATAGCAGTGTAGATATTTCCATGTTTATACAGATAGAGGTTTAGCTATTTCCATGTTTATACAGACCGCGGTGTAGATATTTCCATGTTTATACAGATATCGGTGCAGATATTTCCATGTTTGTACAGATGGCGGTGTTGATATTTCCATCTATACACAGATGACCGTGTAGATATTTCCATGTTTATACAGAAGGCGGCGCAGATATTTCCATGGATATGTAGAAGGCGGTGTAGATATTTCCATGTTTATACAGATAGCGGTGCAGATATTTCCATGTATATACAGATGGCTGTGTAGATATTTCCATGTGTATACAGATGGCTGTGTAGATATTTCCATGTTTATGTAGATGACTTTGTAGGTATTTCCATGTTTATACAGATGGCGGTGTAGGTATTTCCATGTTTATAGAGATAGCTGTGTAGATATTTCCATGTTTAAACAGATAGCGGTGTAGATATTTCCAGGTTTATACAGATCGCGGTGTAGATATTTCCATGTTTATACAGACAGCCGTGGAGATATTTCCATGTTTATACACATAGCGGTGTACATATTTCCAAGTTTATAGAGACAGCGGTGTAGGTATTTCCATGTTTATACAGATAGAGGTGTAAATATTTCCATGTTTATACAGATCGTGGTGTAGATATTTCCATGTTTATAGAGATACCGGTGTAGAAATTTCCATGTTTATACAGACCGCAGTGTAGATATTTCCATGTTTATACAGATGGCATTGTAGATATTTCCATATTTATGCAGATGACTTTGTAGTTATTTCCATGTTTATACAGATGGCGGTGTAGGCATTTCCATGTTTATAGAGATAACTGTGTAGATATTTCCATGTTTATACACATAGCGGTGTAGTTACTTCCATGTTTATACAGATCACGGTGTAGATATTTCCATGTTTATGCAGACAGCAGTGGAAATATTTCCATGTTTATACACATACCGGTGTACATACTTCCATGTTTATAGAGACAGCGGTGTAGGTATTTCCATGTTTATACAGATAGCGGTGCAGATATTTGCATGTTTATACAGATGCCTATGCTGATATTTCCATATTTATACAGAGGGCTCTGTAGATATTTCCATGTTTATACAGATGGCAGTGTAGATTTTTCCATGTTCCTACACATGACTGTGTAGGTATTTCCATGTTTATACAGATGGCTTTGTAGATATTTCCATGTTTATAGAGATAGCAGTGTAGATATTTCCATGTTTATACAGATAGCGGTGTAAATATTTCCATGTTTATACAGATCGTGGTGTAGATATTTCCATGTGTGTACAGATGGCGGTGTTGATGTTTCCATCTATACACAGATTGCCGTGTAGGTATTTCCATGTGTATACAGATGGCATTGTAGATATTTCCATGTTTATACAGATGGTGGTGTAGATATTTCCATGTTTATACAGATGACTGTATAGGTATTTCCATGTTTTTACAGAGGGCATTGTAGATATTTCCATGTTTATAGAGATAGCAGTGTAGATATTTCCATGTTTATACAGATGGCGGTGTAGATATTTCCATGTTTATAGAGATAGCGGTGTAGATATTTCCATATTTATACAGATAACGGTGTAGATATTTCCATGTTTATACAGATAGCAGTGTAAATATCTCCATGTTTATACAGATCACGGTGTAGATACTTCCAGGTTTATAGAGATAACAGTGTAGATATTTCCATGTTTATACAGACAGCGTTGTAGATATTTCCATGTTTGTACAGATGGCGGTGTTGGAGTTTCCATCTGTACACAGATTGCCGTGAAGTTATTTCCATGTGTATACAGATGGCATTGTAGATATTTCCATGTTTATACAGATGGTGGTGTAGATATTTCCATGTTTATACAGATGACTGTATAGGTATTTCCATGTTTTTACAGATGGCATTGTAGATATTTCCATGTTTATAGAGATAGCAGTATAGATATTTCCATGTTTACACAGATGGCGGTGTAGATATTTCCATGTTTATAGAGACAGCGGTGTAGATATTTCCACATTTATACAGATAACGGTGTAGATATTTCCATGTTTATACAGATAGCAGTGTAAATATTTCCATGTTTATACAGATCACGGTGTAGATATTTCCAGGTTTATAGAGATAGCAGTGTAGACATTTCCATGTTATTACAGTTAGCGGTTTAGCTATTTCCATGTTTATACAGACCGCGGTGTAGACGTTTCCATGTTTATACAGATATCGGTGCAGATATTTCCATGTTTGTACAGATGGCGGTGTTGATATTTCCATCTATACACAGATGACCGTGTAGATATTTCCATGTTTATACAGAAGGTGGTGCAGATATTTCCATGGATATGTAGAAGACGGTGTAGATATTTCCATGTTTATACAGATAGCGGTGTAGATATTTCCATGTATATACAGATGGCTGCGTGGATATTTCCATGTTTATACAGATGGCTGTGTAGATATTTCCATGTTTATACAGATGACTTTGTAGGTATTTCCATGTTTATGCAGAAGCGGTGTAGGTATTTCCATGTTTATAGAGATAGCTGTGTAGATATTTCCATGTTTATACAGATGGCGGTGTAGATATTTCCATGTTTATACAGATCACGGTGTAGATATTTCCATGTTTATACAGACAGCAGAGGAGATATTTCCATGTTTATACACATAGCGGTGTACATAATTCCATGTTTATAGAGACAGCGGTGTAGGTATTTCCATGTTTATACAGATAGCGGTGCGGATATTTGCATGTTTATACAGATGCCTATGCAGATATTTCCATATTTATAAAGAGGGCTCTGTAGATATTTCCATGTTTATACAGATGGCAGTGTTGATTTTTCCATGGTCCTACACATGACTGTGTAGGTATTTCCATGTTTATACAGATGGTGGTGTAGATATTTCCATATTTATAGAGATAGCGGTGTAGATATTTCCATACTTATACAGATAACGGTGTAGATATTTCCATGTTTATACAGATAGCAGTGTAAATATTTCCATATTTATACAGATCACGGTGTAGAAATTTCCACGTTTATACAGACCGCAGTGTAGATATTTCCATCTTTATACAGATAGCGGTGTAGATATTTCCATGTGTGTACAGATGGCGGTGGTGATGTTTCCATCTATACTCAGATTGCCGTGTAGGTATTTCCATGGGTATACAGATGGCATTGTAGATATTTCCATGTTTATACAGATGGTGGTGTAGATATTTCCATGTTTATTCAGATGACTGTATGGGTATTTCCATGTTTTTACAGATGGCATTGTAGATATTTCCATGTTTATAGAGATAGCAGTGTAGATATTTCCATGTTTATACAGATGGCGGTGTAGATATTTCCATGTTTATAGAGATAGCGGTGTAGATATTTCCATATTTATACAGATAACGGTGTAGATATTTCCATGTTTATAGAGATAGCAGTGTAAATATTTCCATGTTTATACAGATCACAGTTTAGATACTTCCAGGTTTATAAAGATAGCAGTGTAGATATTTCCATGTTTATACAGATAGTGGTTTGGCTATTTCCATGTTTATACAGACCGCGGTGTAGATATTTCCATGTTTATACAGATAGCGGTGGAGATATTTCCATGTTTATACAGATGACTTTGTAGGTATTTTACACAGATTGCGGTATAGATGTTTCCATCTTTCTACAGATGGCATTGTAGATATTTCCATGTTTATACAGATGGCGGTGAAGATATTTCCATGTTTATATAGATGGTGGTGCATATATTACCATGTTTATTCAGATAGCGGTGCAGATATTTCCAGGTTTATACAGATAGCGGTGTAGGTATTTCCATGTTTATACAGATGGCGGTGTAGATATTTCCATGTTTATAGAGATGGCGGTGTAGATATTTCCATGTTTATACAGATAGCGGTGTAGTTATTTCCATGTTTATACAGATGGCGGTGTAGATATTTCCATGTTTATAGAGATGGCGTTGTAGATATTTCCATGTTTATACAGATAGCGGTGTAGGTATTTCCTTGTTTATACAAATAGCAGTATAGATATTTCCATGTTTATACAGATCACGGTGTAGATATTTCCTTGTTTATACAAAAAGCGGTGTAGTTATTTCCATGTTTATACAGATAGCGGTGTAGATATTTCCATGTCTATACAGATGGCTGTGTAGATATTTCCATGTTTATACAGATGGCTGTGTAGATATTTCCATGTTTATAGAGATAGCTGTGTAGATATGTCCATATTTATACAGATCGCGGTGTAGATATTTCCATGTTTATGCAGATCGCGTTGTAGATATTTCCATGTTTCTACAGATCGCGGTGTAGATATTTCCATGTTTTTACAGATATTGGTGTAGATATTTCCATGTTTACTCAGATTGCGGTGTATATATTTCCATCTTTCTACAGATGGCATTGTAGATATTTCCATGTTTATACAGATTGCGGTGTAGATATTTCCATGTTTATATAGATGGTGGTGTAGATATTACCATGTTTATACAGATAGCGGTGTAGATATTTCCAGGTTTATACATATAGCAGTGTAGATATTTCCTTGTTTATACAGATGGCGGTGAAGATATTTCCATGTTTATAGAGATGGCGGTGTAGATATTTCCATGTTTATACAGATATCGGTGTAAATATTTCCATGTTTATAGAGATAGCGCTGTGGATATTTCCATATTTATACAGATAGGGGTGTAGATATTTCCATGTTTATAGAGATGGCGTTGTAGATATTTCCATGTTTATACAGATCACGGTGTAGATATTTCCTTGTTTATGCAAATAGCGGTGTAGTTATTTCCATGTTTATACAGATAGCGGTGTAGATATTTCCTTGTTTATACAAATAGCAGTGTAGATATTTCCATGTTTATACAGATCACGGTGTAGATATTTCCTTGTTTATACAAATAGCGGTGTAGTTATTTCCATGTTTATACAGATAGCGATGTAGATATTTCCATGTATATACAGATGGCTGTGTAGATGTTTCCATGTTTATACAGATGGCTGTGTAGATATTTCCATGTTTATACAGATGACTTGTAGATATTTCCATGTTTATACAGATGGCGGTGTAGATATTTCCATGTTTATAGAGATAGCTGTGTATATATTTCCATGTTTCTACAGATAGCGGTGGAGGTATTTCCATGTTTATACAGATCGCGGTGTAGATATTTCCATGTTTATGCAGATCGCGGTGTAGATATTTCCATATTTCTACAGATAGCGGTGTAGATATTTCCATGTTTTTACAGATCACGGTGTAGATATTTCCATGTTTATGCAGATCGCGGTGTAGATATTTCCATGTTTATACCGATAGCGGTGTAGATATTTCCATGTTTTTACAGGTATTGGTGTAGATATTTCCATGTTTACACAGATTGCGGTGTAGATATTTCCATCATTCTACAGATGGCATTGTAGATATTTCCATGTTTATACGGATGGCGGTGTAGATATTTCCATGTTTATATAGATGGTGGTGTAGATATTACCATGTTTATACTGACAGCGGTGTAGATTTTCCAGGTTTATACAGATAGCGGTGTAGATATTTCCATGTTTATACAGATGGCGGTGTAGATATTTCCATGTTTATAGAGATGGCGGTGTAGATATTTCCATGTTCATACAGATATAGGTGTAAATATTTCCATGTTTATACAGAACACGGTGTAGACATTTCCATGTTTATATAGATGGCGGTGTAGATATTTCCATGTTTATAGAGATAGCTGTGTAGATATTTCCATGTTTCTACAGATAGCGGTGTAGATATTTGCATGTTTACGCAGATCGCGCTTTAGATATTTCCATGTTTATGCAGATCGCGGTGTAGATATTTCCATGTTTCTACAGATAGCGGTGTAGATATTTCCATGTTTATACTGATCGCGGTGTAGATATTTCCATGTTTATGCAGAGAGCGGTGTAGATATTCCCATGTTTTTACAGATATTGGTGTAGATATTTCCATGTTTACACACATTGCGGTGTAGATATTTCCATCTTTCTACAGATGGCATTGTAGATATTTCCATGTTTATACAGATGGCGGTGTAGACATTTCCATGTTTATATAGGTGGTGGTGTAGATATCACCATGTTTATACAGATAGCGGTGTAGATATTGCCATGTTTATACAGATAGCGGTGTAGGTATTTCCATGTTTATACAGATGGCGGTGTAGATATTTCCATGTTTATAGAGATGGCGGTGTAGATATTTCCATGTTTATACAGATATCGGTGTAAATATTTCCATGGTAATACAGAACACGGTGTAGATATTTCCATGTTTATAGAGATAGCGGTGTATATATTTCCATGTTTATACAGATAGCAGTGAAGATATTTCCATGTTTATACAGACCACGGTGTAGATGTTTCCATGTTTATACAGATAGCGGTGCAGATATTTCCATGTTTGTACAGATGGCGGTGTTGATATTTCCATCAATACACAGATGACCGTGTAGATATTTCCATGTTTATACAGATGGCGGCGCAGATATTTCTATGGATATGTAGATGGCGTTGTAGATATTTCCATGTATATACAGATAGCGGTGTAGTTATTTCCATGTTTATATAGAGAGCGGTGTAGATATTTCCATGTATGTACACATGGCTGTGTAGATATTTCCATGTTTATATAGATGGCGGTGTAGATATTTCCATGTTTATACAGATAACTTTGTAAGTATTTCCATGTTTATACAGATGGCGGTGTAGATATTTCGATGTTTATAGAGATAGCAGTGGAGATATTTCCATGTTTATAGAGATAGCGGTGTGGATATGTCCATGTTTATACAGATAGGGGTGTAGATATTTCCATGTTTGTAGAGATGGCGTTGTAGATATTTCCATGTTTATACAGATCACGGTGTAGATATTTCCTTGTTTTTGCAAATAGCAGTGTAGTTATTTCCATGTTTATACAGATAGCGGTGTAGATACTTCCTTGTTTATACAAATAGCAGTGTAGATATTTCCATGTTTATACAGATCACGGTGTAGATATTTCCTTGTTTATAAAGATGGCGGTGTAGTTATTTCCATGTTTATACAGATAGCGGTGTAGATATTTCCATGTATATAAAGATGGCTGTGTAGATATTTCCATGTTTATACAGATGGCTGTGTAGATATTTCCGTGTTTATACAGATGACTTGTAGGTATTTCCATGTTTATACAGATGGCGGTGTAGATATTTCCATGTTTATAGAGATAGCTGTAAAGATATTTCCATGTTTCTACAGAGAGCGATGTAGATATTTCCATGGTTATACAGATTACGGTGTAGATATTTCGATGTTTATGCAGATCACGGTGTAGATATTTCCATGTTTATGCAGATCGCGGTGTAGATATTTCCATGTTTATAGAGATAGCGGTGTAGGTATTTCCATGTTTTTACAGATATTGGTGTAGATATTAACATGTTTACACAGATTGCGGTGTAGATATTTCCATCTTTCTACAGATGGCATTGTACATATTTCCATGTTTATACAGATGGCGGTGTAGATATTTCCATGTTTATATAGATGGTGGTGTAGATATTACCATGTTTATACAGATAGCGGTGTAGATATTTCCAGGTTTATACAGTTAGCGGTGTAGATATTTCCATGTTTATAAAGATGGCGGTGCAGATATTTCCATGTTTATAGAGATGGTGGTGTAGATATTTCCATGTTTATACAGATATCGGTGTAAATATTTCCATGTTTCTACAGAACACGGTGTAGATATTTCCATGTTTATAGAGATAGCTGTGTATATATTTCCATGTTTATACAGATAGCGGTGTAGATATTTCCATTTTATACAGACCACAGTGTAGATATTTCCATGTTTATACAGATAGCGGTGAAGATATTTCCATTTTATACAGACCACAGTGTAGATATTTCCATGTTTATACAGATAGCGGTTAAGATATTTCCATGTTTGTAAAGATGGCGGTGTTGATATTTCCATCTATACACAGATGACCGTGTAGATATTTCCATGTTTATACAGATGGAGTCGCAGATATTTCTATGGATATGTAGATGGCGGTGTAGATATTTCCATGTATATACAGATAGCGGTGTAGTTATTTCCATGTTTATATAGAGAGCGGTGTAGATATTTCCATGTATGTACACATGGCTGTGTACATATTTCCATGTTTATACAGATGGCTGTGTAGATATTTCCATGTTTATACAGATGACTTGTAGGTATTTCCATGTTTATACAGATGGCCGTGTAGATATTTCCAT
The DNA here is from genome assembly GCF_028858775.2 of Pan troglodytes. Classification (NCBI taxonomy): domain Eukaryota; kingdom Metazoa; phylum Chordata; class Mammalia; order Primates; family Hominidae; genus Pan; species Pan troglodytes. Next base: position 1,884,089 of record NC_072410.2, on the reverse strand, counting down.
GTTTATAGAGATAGCTGTGTAGATATGTCCATATTTATACAGATAGCGGTGTAGATATTTCCATGTTTATACAGATCGCGGTGTAGATATTTCCATGTTTATGCAGATCGCGTTGTAGATATTTCCATGTTTCTACAGATAACGGTGTAGATATTTCCATGTTTTTACAGATATTGTTGTAGATATTTCCATGTTTACTCAGATTGCGGTGTAGATATTTCCATCTTTCTACAGATGGCATTGTAGATATTTCCATGTTTATACAGATGGCGGTGTAGATATTTCCATGTTTATATAGATGGTGGTGTAGATATTACCATGTTTATACATATAGCGGTGTAGATATTTCCATGTTTATACAGATAGCAGTGTAGATATTTCCATGTTTATACAGATGGCGGTGAAGATATTTCCATGTTTATAGAGATGGCTGTGTAGATATTTCCATGTTTATACAGATATCGGTGTAAATATTTCCATGTTTATACAGAACACGGTGTAGATATTTCCATGTTTATAGAGATAACGGTGTATATATTTCCATGTTTATACAGATAGCGGTGTAGATATTTCCATTTTATACAGACCACGGTGGAGATATTTCCATGTTTATACAGATAGCGGTGAAGATATTTCCATGTTTGTAAAGATGGCGGTGTTGATATTTCCATCTATACACAGATGACCGTGTAGATATTTCCATGTTTATACAGATGGCGGCGCAGATATTTCTAAGGATATGTAGATGGCGGTGTAGATATCTCCATGTATATACAGATAGCGGTGTAGTTATTTCCATGTTTATATAGAGAGCGGTGTAGATATTTCCATGTATGTACACATGGCTGCGTAGGTATTTCCATGTTTATATAGATGGCGGTGTAGATATTTCCATGTTTATACAGTTAACTTTGTAAGTATTTCCATGTTTATACAGACGGAGGTGTAGATATTTCGAAGTTTATAGAGATAGCAGTGGAGATATTTCCATGTTTATAGAGATAGCGGTGTAGATATTTCCACGTTTACACTGATCGCGGTGTAGTTATTTCCATGTTTATAGAGATAGCGCTGTGGATATTTCCATATTTATACAGATAGGGGTGTAGATATTTCCATGTTTATAGAGATGGCGTTGTAGATATTTCCATGTTTATACAGATCACGGTGTAGATATTTCCTTGTTTATACAAATAGCGGTGTAGTTATTTCCATGTTTATACAGATAGCGATGTAGATATTTCCATGTATATACAGATGGCTGTGTAGATATTTCCATGTTTATACAGATGGCTGTGTAGATATTTCCATGTTTATACAGATGACTTGTAGATATTTCCATGTTTATACAGATGGCGGTGTAGATATTTCCATGTTTATAGAGATAGCTGTGTATATATTTCCATGTTTCTACAGATAGCGGTGGAGGTATTTCCGTGTTTATACAGATCGCGGTGTAGATATTTCCATGTTTATGCAGATCGCGGTGTAGATATTTCCATATTTCTACAGATAGCGGTGTAGATATTTCCATGTTTTTACATATCGCGGTGTAGATATTTCCATGTTTATGCAGATCGCGGTGTAGA